>NC_140967.1:102332324-102377324 GCF_056783735.1 Eptatretus burgeri | reverse complement strand
CGTGATCCATCCCCCGCTCAACCACGGGTGGGAGGGAGTTGTTGACGTCATGAATCACGGGATGGAAGGGCTCTTCTTCCTCTTGGCAGAAGAGGGGGAAGGACGTCTCCATTATTCCCTCCCTAACTGTTAAATCGATCCGCAGCGCATCGAATCGATTTCTAAGCATTTAAACAATGGAAGGTGAGCTATCTCGGGAACAAGCACTTATCGACATAGCTGACGAAAGGAACCTGTATGTTGTGTGCAATCGAATTCCAAATTCGTAGCGATATATATATATATATATATATATATATATATATATATATATGTATATATATATATATATATATATATATATATATATATATATATATATATATATATATATATATATATATATGTATATATATATATATACACACACACACAAGACTGCAGAGATCGAACCGAAAAGACACGATTGTTAAACCGAAAAGACCATCTAGTCCAGGTGATTATGCAGATGCCCGTGAGGCTCGAAGGTAAAGGGAAAAGAAAACGGCGAGCTGCCCCTGTGGAGTTGGAGGATGACGGGGAGCAGTCGGGAAGGATATTATAATATCCATATTACAAGCCATATATACAGACGAACAAGCATATTGTGACGTCCACGGGACTTGAACAGTCCCGCCAACGTAGAATGAGCCGAAACGATGGAGGCGGTTTATTTATTTATAACCCAAACATGGCGGTTCTAATCGCTCTACCGCAAACGGGACGAGGAAGGTGGCACGAGTCACTTTTCACTGAGTTGATGATGTTTATTTGTTATTATTATTAACCAGAAATAACAAGACTCGGCAAGAAAAGGGATCCGGGGAGATTCGACGGGGTGGTGTGGGATCGGGCGTGGGGAAAAACACAGACAATTCCAATGAATATATACTGAACAAAAATATAAACGCACCAACCTAAATATCTAAGTCAAGATTGCCATTATGGGAAAATGGTCAAACCGATGATATGTTTGAGCAATGGTTCCTTTGTTTTGCTCAAGACAGATTTTCCCATTGAAATTGACCACTCTGAGTGTGTGGACTCACACGTTGAGTAATCCTTCCCATGAGCACCATGGGGCTTGACAGAGTGATGGTCAGTGAGCGTGACCAGGACACAAATACTCGCTATCGCTTGCCCTATAAAAGGCCTCCCCAAAATGTGGACTGGTGCCAAATGTCAACATGCCACAGATGTCACAAATCTTGAGGGAGCGCGCCATTGGCATGCTGAATGCTGGGACGTCAGTACGGGCCGTTGCAGCACACTTCAATGTCCACCACTCCACCATTAGCCGCCTGAGAACGCGCCTCAGAGAGACTGGAAGCACCATGAACCGCCCACATGCCCGGCGACCACGTGTGACCACCGCCGGTCAGGATCGTCACATGAGGCTACAACATCTCCGGGATCGACTCCGACCGGCCACGAGGACTGCCGATGAGACTGTCGGGCTGCATAACAGGCGCATTTAAGCCCAGACGGTGCGTTACCGCTTGAGGGAGGCCAACCTCCGAGCCCGCCAACCACAACGGGGACTAGACCTCACTGCAGTCCGGCGTCAGACCCGACTGAACTGGGCCAATGTTCACTTGCGCTGGACCCTCGCACGATGGAGGAGAGTGCTGTTCACCGATGAGTCGCGGTTCCAGCTGTATCGGGCTGATGGCAGACTCCGCATCTGGAGTCGGGCTGGGGAGCGCTACACTGATGCCAATGTCCTTCGTCGGGTGTCACACGGTGGTGCCAGTGTTATGGTGTGGGCAGGCATATGCCATGGAGAGCGCACTCGGCTTCATTTCATTGAAGGCAACTTGAACGGGCAGCGGTACAGGGACGAGATACTCAGACCCATCATCGTGCCGTTTGTGCTCCTTCACCATGTGACGTTTCAGCACGACAATGCTCGCCCCCATGTTGCCAGGATCTGCATGGACTTCCTCGGTGAGGAGGACATTGATGTCCTCGACTGGCCTCCATATTCTCCCGACATGTCGCCCATCGGGCACCTTTGGGACGTTCTTGATCGACGCGTACGACAACGTTACGCAGTCCCAGAGAACGTCCGCCAGCTCCGTGTGGCTCTCCAGGAGGAATGGGAAAACATCCCTCAGGCCACCATCGATAATCTGGTGATGTCCATGCGCCGGAGATGCACCGCTCTGCGCGACGCCAACGGTGGACACACCCGCGACTGACTGTGTGAACTCTGACAGTGACACCTCGGTTGTGTCGGCTGTTGTTGCGCAAAGACTGTCGCCAGAATTCTCAAGGAACTCTTTGAAATTTAATGCTCAATTGTCATGAATTCTATAACCAAATTGTTGTGAAGATTTAGTATTAATGAGTTCGAGGTAAAATAGTAACAATCGCTTGGTGCATTTATATTTTTGCGCAAAGTGCGTTTATATTTTTGTGCAGTATACAATTATCAAACCCTCTAAGGCGCCAAGTACACACACACACACACACACACACACACACACACACACACACACACACACACACACACACACACACACACACACACACACACACACACACACACACACACACACACAAAACGTAGCTACTTCTGGTGGTCAGGCTGGACCGTGGTGTGGACGCAACTGTCCCTGGATCAGCGTCGGACGAGCTGGCCTTGCTCTCGTCAGGGGGGGCAGGAGAAACCATGGTGCTGTCGACCTCCTGGTCCTGGCCCAAGTCCGCTCACAGCCGCCAGGGAACCAGTTCTGGCGCCAAATTGCGAGCAGGAGAGGGAGGCAGGTCCGCCCGCCGTTCGACCCCGTACTCCGAGTCAGCAGAACCTCAGAGCCAACCAAGGTGAGGCACGAGGCTCAGCAAGGCTCCAAGACACGATGAAGAACATATCGAATCAGCACAACAACAAGTACGCTTCCCACGCAACAGCCTCCACACCAAAAAAACACGATCTTTTTGTCTCGATCTTCTTCCTCTTCCTTTTCGACCCCGAACAGAACCTTTTTATCCTCCCGTCCTCGTCACTTCCAATCGAGCCGTTTTATTGGCCCACCGCCGTCGCCTTCCGCCAATCGTGATCACAGGGCGGAGCCATCCGCAGCCCTGTCCTGTGACGTCACGGCCAGCCTCCAGGGGCTACTAAAAGGGGTTTACGCAGACACCCTTACCCTATCCCGTGTCCCTATCTAATTACGTGACAATTATCATTTCCCCCTTGAAGAAATGAACATTTACTAGACAACTTATCACCACTGAATTGCTACTTATTACATCGAGATCCTGGTAAACTCGAACAGCATGGCATACCTAATTAGACATCCTAATTCCCCTTTGAATGCATACCCCCCCTCAAACGTAACAATATTATAACACAGACTGGTTCTTGATGTTCGTTTACCTCACTGTGAATCAACAATGATCAGTTGGTGAACTTACAAAAGGTATGTTTGACCAAAATTCCCGGTTTATTAATTTTTTTTCTCCAAAATAATAAACTTCAGAAACTGAAACAACCACCATCGCCAACACATCTTACTTTCATTGCAACTACCTAAATACGGCACCATGACAGAAAGGTAATCATCTGAAGTTCCTCGAACCACCAGGTAATGGATGTTCACAGAGTTGGGCTGGCCAATGCGCTGGACTATATCCTCTGCCTGGATTAACATTTCGTGGGAGAGTCATCTTAGGTCATTTAAGGTGGCTGAAGGTCATTTGACTTTTTGTCTGTGGAAGGTCCTCTCTGCCAAACTGCCATCTGAGTAGTGTGGTGAATTGAGGGACATGACGCGGGATCACATGTTGTGCGTCTCGCGTATAAGGGGAGGTCTCTGCGGCACGAGTGGTTGTCCCCGGGGCATTGCCATTTACATCGGCTGTTCACTTGATGCTCGTTAACTGAAGGTGCTCATTGACTGGTGAGAATGGAGATTATATCGAACTCCGTGCTTACGCGAATTTATTCTGCAATGATTAATTGCACATGTATACGTTACTGCTTATGTACTCCTAGCTGAACCTGTATTCCCCGGTGTGCCCGTAGAAGCGGCTCCAATCAAATGGAATAAAGCCTAAACTCTGAAGGTTCATCTCTCGCTCTCATTTCAATTTATTCCATTTGATTTTCTCGGCTCTCTCAACCAAAGATGGACAAGATCTACAAACCAGAGAGGTTCGACGCAGACCCAAACGCGACTGACGCAGAAATGAAATGGTCGCATTGGTTCTGTTCCTTCTCACACTATCTGACCATCATCGAGGAGGGAGCTGACAAATTTGCCGCCCTCGTGAATCATGTCTCGCCCAGCGTGTACAGGCTCTTCTCGGAGTGCGACACTTACGAAGCAGCGATCGAGGTGCTGCAAGCGCTCTACGTGAAGCCCAAGAACGAGGTATACATACGACATCTTCTCAACACACGCAAGCAAGCAGCCGGGGAGACAATCGATCAGTTCCTGCAAGCTCTGAATCAGCTGGGAAAAGACGGCAGCTTCCGGGCCGTAAGCGCCGAGGAACACCGAAAGGAAGCCACACGGGAGGCATTCATCCAAGGACTCAGATCAGCCCACATACGGTAAACGCTTACTAGAGAAAGCGCAACCCACTCTTGACAAGGTAGTCGATCAGGCACGAGCGATGGATACGGCTCAGCAGCAATCTGAGTCATTTGGGACACCGATGCTGCTAATGAACGCTGCTACGGTGGGAACTCAAGGAACCCCACTGGCACAGACACAGCCAGACATAGGGGATGGAGAAACACCCGAGGAGCCGGATACCCAGGCCACGTCAAGCTCCTCAGCAACTGCTCCGGTTGGTAAATGCTTCTTTTGTGGGTACAAAAGGCACCCTCGTCAAAAATGCCCCGCCAGAGATGCCACATGCATGAATTGCGACAAGAAAGGGCATTATGCCAGGGTATGTAAATCTACTCTAAGGAGAAATAAACCCACTTCTGCGGCTCTCTACTCGCAGAATAAATTGACTGCAGCCTCCCCGGGGAATCTATCCAAGGCTATCATCAACGTACGAATTAACGGGCATATGGCTGAGGCACTGATTGATACCGGTAGCTCTGAAAGTTTCGTCAACAGCTCGCTAGTGAAGGGCAGGAAATGGGTAATCCACCCGACTGACAATACGGTATGCATGGCCGCCACCTCACTACAATCCCGCGTACGAGGGTACTGCAATGTTGAATTGGACGTAAAAGGGTACACGCATCGGGATGTAAAGGTACTGGTGCTTCGTGATTTGTGCGCAGACGTAATTCTGGGTCATAATGTCCTCAAGCAGCACACGAGCGTCGAAATACCCTTTGGAGGAAGCAAGCCTCGTCTAATTTTAAATGCGTTGACCACCGCGGAGGTGACATCCCCCAGCTGTTCGCTAACTTGTCGCCAGTCTGCAAACCGATAGCGATCAAATCGCGGCGATATACCACTGCTGACATGAATTTCATCACTTCGGAAACCAAGCGATTACTGGAAGAGGGAATTATAGAACCGAGCGATTCGCCATGGCGCGCACAGGTGTTAGTAACCAGCAGTCAGAACCATAAGAAACGAATGGTTGTCGATTATTCCCAAACGGTCAATCGCTTCACCCAACTCGACGCCTCACCCCTGCCGCGCATAGACGAGATGGTCGAACGCGTGGCCAATTATAAAGTATTCAGTACCATCGACTTGCGAAGCGCCTATCATCAAATTCCCATCCGAGAGGAAGACAAACCTTACACTGCATTCCAGGCAGGGAGGCGCCTCTACCAATTCAGGAGAATACCTTTCGGTGTCACGAATGGGGTAGCTTGCTTCCAACGGGTTATGGACGACATCATCTCAGATGAAAACCTCAAAGACACTTTTGTTTACGTGGATAATGTCACAGTGTGCGGTAGGGATCAGAGGGAACATGATAGGAATCTGGACAGATTCTTGAGCATTGCTAGAAAATATAATCTGACTCTCAACTACGAGAAATGCGTATTCTCGGCAAGGTCAATTGACCTTCTCGGCTACACAATAGCCGACGGCACAATTTAAGCCTGATCCTGAGCGATTGCGCCCGCTCCGTGAGCTTCCACCACCTCAGGACTTGCAGACAATGCGCCGGGTGTTCGGGATGTTCGCTTACTATGCGAGATGGATTTCGCAATACTCCGAGAAAATACATCCCCTAGTGCATTGCAAAAACTTTCCACCAGATGCCGCTGTTGTAAGAGCTTTCCACAACCTCAAGGATGATATCAGTAAGTCCGTGGTTTTATCGATCGACAGCTCGGTGCCCTTCGTGGTGGAGACCGACGCTTCAAATCACGCCATAGCTGCTACACTTAATCAGTCTGGGCGGCCGGTCGCGTTCTTCTCGAGAACTCTCTCTAGAAGCGAGCAGAGACACTCAGCGATAGAGAAGGAAGCGTACGCCATCGTTGAAGCGCTGCGAAAATGGAGACATTATTTACTGGGAAACCACTTCACGCTCGTTACGGACCAACGATCCGTGGCATTCATGTTTGATGGGAAAAATAACGGGAAAATTAAGAATGAAAAAATTATGAGATGGCGGATAGACCTAGCTTGCTACAGTTACGACATTGTTTACCGGCCCGGGAAAGAAAACCCTGCTGCAGATACCTTCTCCCGGGTCTACAGTTCGGCAACAATCAGTCAGGCTTTGCAAGACCTCCATGTGTCTCTGTGCCACCCAGGGGTAACCAGGATGGCACATTTTGTATGCAGACAAAATCTTCCCTATTCTGTTGAAGATATTAAACAAATGAATGCTTCATGCCGTGTTTGTGCTGAACTAAAACCCAGATTCTATGGCGCGGCATCTGGCAGACTGATCAAGGCCACTTCCCCCTTCGAGAGACTAAACATCGACTTCAAAGGGCCCCTGCCGACCGAAACAGACAACAGATACATATTCACCGTTGTTGATGAATATTCAAGGTTCCCTTTCGCGTTTCCGTGCTCGGATATGACCTCGGGCACTGTCGTGAAATGTCTCTCTGACCTCTTCGCTATGTTTGGGAGACCTTCGTACATACATTCAGACAGAGGGCCGTGTTTCATGTCGGCCGGGCTAAAACAATTCCTATTAGAGCACGACATAGCAACTAGTCGAACGACGGTTACAACCCACAGGGAAACGGGCAGGTGGAACGGTATAATGGAGTTATTTGGAAAGCCGTAACTCCTCACGAACGAATGTTTACTCACCAACGACGTTATGTTGACGGTCAAACGGTGCCCAACTGGCTGACCCATCCCGGTACAGTGTAGTGTTCATGAAACGCCCGGTACGACAAAGCAAGTATGAACCGCTGGTGGAGGGGGTCGAACTCATTGACACTAATCCAGAGTATGCTCATGTCAGGCTCCCGGATGGCAGGGAGACCACTGTGTCGGTTCGCCATCTGGCTCCCTCAGGTACTCCTCCCGCCGGTACACCACCTTCTGGCACTCCTCCTTCTGACATCCCCTCCCCAGGTGTTCCCCCCCAGGAACTCCACCGGGCGACGGGGCTGCCGCGTTCCACCCGAGAGCGATCGAGGAGTCATCCCCGGCACAAGTCGAGGCTCACCAAGAGGATCGGGAGTCTCCCTCAAGTGAAACTGCCGTTTACTCCCGGAGAGGTCGACGAATAAGGCCCCCTCGACGACTCAATCTGTAAAGGGGATTATCGGCATTCTCGCTGCTCATGCTCCTATATGCCCATTATATCATATATCGATGCTCATTTCCATGCTCCTACAACTCAAAATAATCACTGCTTGGCATGTATGCTTCTGTAGATCTATTAGTCCGCGTTGCTTGAAATGTATACTCCTATAGTGCTAAAGCAATCATGGCGTGTAAGATGGGCCCCTAGTTACATTTTAAAGGTGAGGAGAATGTGGTGAATTGAGGTGAATTGAGGGACATGACGCGGGATCACATGTTGTGCGTCTCGCGTATAAGGGGAGGTCTCTGCGGCACGAGTGGTTGTCCCCGGGGCATTGCCATTTACATCGGCTGTTCACTTGATGCTCATTAACTGAAGGTGCTCATTGACTGGTGAGAATGGAGATTATATCGAACTCCGTGCTTACGCGAATTTATTCTGCAATGATTAATTGCACATGTATACGTTACTGCTTATGTACTCCTAGCTGAACCTGTATTCCCCGGTGTGCCCGTAGAAGCGGCTCCAATCAAATGGAATAAAGCCTAAACTCTGAAGGTTCATCTCTCGCTCTCATTTCAAGTAGCATGGAATGTGTTTTTTTCCATCCAGTTATGAATTGTTGATGTCGATATTGTCTGCTGTGAAATGGACAAACTTGTGCAGAGCCAAATTGCGGGAAACAACTGCACCATTGTCTGGGTCAATGTTTTTCAGAGTATGTTCTGCAAGAGCTGTGTCTATCTCAAAAAAAGACTCATAGTTGACGATATGATCAGCATTGTGAAAGAGCTTAACTCGCTTCTTCGACCTTGGTGCAGGGCATTCCCAAGTCCAATGTGTTTTGGTGTCCATTTCTTGCCACAGCTGACTCCAAACAAGATGTCTTGTGCAACATTTAAAACTTTGGAGTGAACTTTTGCTTACTGATCCTGGTCTTCCTGTTCAGATTCTAATGCAGATGGACCCACATAAAATAAACGCAAGAACATGTACAAAGACTCAGGTATGCATGCAAATGCAGCATCTTCAGACTTCAAATCCTTTATGACCTGGCTGTGTCATTAAATCTCCTCTGATCTTTAGTGCAACATGTACAAATGAGTGGAATATATCATCTTGAGGTTGATACAAGGGCATATGAAGTTATTCATTATGAGTCAAATCTTCCATCTGCAGAATTAGTACTTGAGAATATTTAGTTGGCACAAGTAAAGTGGTCCTGTCGGCAGTTGGTCCATGGCGTAGTGGTACAAACTGGTACACATCATCAAGTTTTTGACTTATTTTACTTTAAATGATGTCCTTCTCCTGGCATAAGATGGTGGAATACGAATGTTAGCTTCTTGTGCCAAGGAACAATAATAATTCCACACATCACTGAGATCTAACACTTGTCCTTTGTCAGCATATTTTTGCAATTCAGCACAAAGCCACACCATTGCAAGGTCTAATGTTTGACTGGCGTCTTTTGTTTTTGTTGTTGATCTTGTAAAGTTTATATCACAGTTCAAATGGTACTTGCCTTCTGCTGCAATAAGGTCATTGACATTTGACACACGGACATGGATAATGGGGTCAAATTTGGCAGCTTCCATAATTTGGGTACTCATTTTCAGTGTTGATATGGCAACCAATTTATGTTTGGTGGCATCCTTCTGGCAGAAAAGACATTTCATCCAATCAACAGACCCAACACAATGGCGCAGGAGTGACTCTGATGTCATGAGGACATTGTTCTCTGGTGTTGACTGTGTCATAACTGCATGATGGACCACATGAGTCAGCTCGAGAAGACTGCAGGCGCTTAATCTTCCCTTTATCTGTGAGCACGGCAAAGCAACATCTTTGCCACACATTTGAATCTGGGTTGGAATGTAGTGAAGACTCAACCCTGTCAATCGCATCCCTGTTTTTGTCATCTCGGAGCTTCTTTCGAGTATTTGCTGCTGTTTCTAGGTTCTTCAGACCTTGCTCCCCAGCCTCTCGCAAGCTTTCTTTTGTGTCTTTTTGGCACAGGATACAGAGACTGTGTGTAACAACACGAGGTCACTTGAGGCTCAACACTGGCTCCATCGTTTATCTGTGAAAGATAAAAAGAACCATTACACAGTAATTGCAACTTGAAAATGATATCTTCATTAGATAGAATATTTTAATTTACTGATGTTTAAATGTCACAAAGTTGAGCTTCACATCATCCACCTTGGATAGAAATACTTAATTGTACTGATGTTTAAATATTTTAAAAATTTGAGTGTCACATCATCTATCTTGGATAGAATTTCTTAGGTATGCTCATGTTTAAATATCATAAAACTTGAGCTTCACGTCAGCTTCCTTCAATAGAATTCCTGAAGGATTGTTATATTTGAATATCAGGGAACTTGACATCATCACATCAACCATTGGCAGCAGTCTATTCTCCAAACTTCAGAATATCAAAACACATTTCATTACCTATTGTTCCATGCAAAACAGATCAGTTCAGTTGAAACTTAACTAAAGCATGTTGATGTTCATGGTGCTGCATTCTTCCAAAATCTGAAAATCTCCAAATCTAAAGTAAAATACTTCATGAAATATAATAAACAAGTAACAAATATGTTACCTTCCGATTAAAAAAAGGTAACAACTCTTCAACAGCAAATAACAATTCACAAGCTATTTCTAAAAAGGCTAGTTCATTGGTCCAACACATGTCTGCACTTTGAGAAAATCCCAATGAATCTTTAACAAGCACCAGCTGATAAACAGAGCCATATCTAATACATCCTGACGTTCACTGATCCAGTAAAAACCACTGGAGAGATTTTGCAGAAAGTCAGCTCGAATTTGACCATAGGTGGCAAATCTACAGGCATTCAAATGCTATCTTCGCATTTTGGAACATATCAGCATATCACAATGTTACTGATTGTTCTGATACAATGTTAGAAATAACAACCCAAACAACAATTTTAACGGCAGGTAATTTGTGAAGTGAAAAAATTGCAGGATGATCATGCT
The DNA here is from genome assembly GCF_056783735.1 of Eptatretus burgeri. NCBI lineage: Eukaryota > Metazoa > Chordata > Myxini > Myxiniformes > Myxinidae > Eptatretus > Eptatretus burgeri. The sequence goes on along the minus strand of NC_140967.1, from coordinate 102,366,641 downwards.
GGAATATGATAAAGAAAATACATTATCGGGCTGACGAGGCAATTTTGGTACCAACTTTAAAATGTAAATTTGAACAACAAAGAGTCAAAATTGAGCTTGGTAACAAGCATTTTTGAATTCAGCATACTTGAATTAGGTTAAAAACACTTGTTATCAACTTTTAACAAGAAATGCCTCAACCCTTCTTATCAGGTGTCTTTTCAGATTTTCTGTCCTGTCTAAGCCTCTTTGTGGTCCTTTCAAAGAAATGGGATCCCATCTTCGGATTCTGCCCGACACTACAAAAAGGCCCCTGTTCTCTACCCTTTATCCTATCCTTCACCGAGATATTCAAAGAAACAACAATTCATGACGTTTGTTAGTTCATCAATTGAACTGCAAAATGAGGACAATGACACTTTACGGATGAACTGTGAGATGATGTGCTACCAAACACGTGATGATTGACTTGAGTGTGTGATGAGCAGTGGAGGCCTTCACCAAGAATTGATGAAGAAGCAATGTGTGGTCTACAAGCTGCATGATGAATCTGAACATCTACAGAGGGTAACCTACCTGCACTTCTACAGAGGGTAACTTTCCTGCACATCCACAGAGGGTAACTTTCCTGCACATCCACAGATGGTAACTTTCCTGCACATCCACAGAGGGTAACTTTCCTGCACATCCATAGAGGGTAACTTTCCTGCACACCCACAGAGGGTAACTTTCCTGCACACCCACAGAGGGAAAATTACCTGCACATCCACAGAGGGTAACTTGCCTGCACATCTCCAGAGGGTAACTTGCCTGCACATCTCCAGAAGGTAACTTGCCTGCACAGCTCCATTGGGTTACTTACCTGCACTTCTACAGAGGGTAACTTACCTGCACATCTACAGAGGGTAACTTACCTGCACATCTCCAGAGGGCAACTTACCTGCACATCTACAGAGGGCAACTTACCTGCACATACACTGAGGGTAATGGGGAGGAAAACTTCCTTTTAAACATGGATTTATTGTGGATTTATTTTGTATGCACTGCTTATTGAATGTTTCAAATTATCTTCAATTGCTTCTGCTTAATTAGTGTCACAATTGCTGACATGTATTCATTTCTCTGTAATCCATTTTTTTGGAACCTATATAGTCAAACAGTTACTGGAACCTGTAACCGGATGCTTTACTTCCATCTATCCCCCACTCCTTTCTCTGTCTCTGTTTCGTATCAAATTGAAGTACCTGTCATCTGGTGAAAGGCCTTTCCAAGATCGATGTCGCCACCTTTTTACCAGTTCGATAAACTTTGGGAGATGTCTTTCTCATGTGAAAACTTGCCCAGCCAAGGTCAGTTGTCCAGCGTCATGACCAAAACTCCCCCCCTTCTCTTTGTTCTCTCTCCTTCTCCCCAACTCTCCCCCACTTTGCCTCAGATGTGCATATATATATATATATATATATATATATATATATATATATATATGTATATATATATATACATACACACACAGTAATCCCCAATTTATTGCAGGGGTTACGTTCCAAACCCCCCCACGATAAGTGAAAATCCGCGACGTTGCGTCCATCTGTTTATTTTATTATTTATATATATTTTAAAGCTTTATAACCCTCCCCACACTCTTATTAACCTTTCCCACACTCTTATTAACCTTTCCCACACTCTTATTAACCTTTCCCACACTCTTATTAACCTTTCCCACACTCATTTACCTTTCCTATACTCTTATACACACTTCCTCTCCTCCAAAGCAGATTCATTGATGCCGTCATGGCGGCCTACAGCAGTGAAGCTTCTCCCTTGCTTTCACATGTCAAGAAGTTGCACTTTTTCTTCGATGGTTTGCATCTTTCTCTGCCGTTTAAGTTCAATGCCAGATACCTTAGAAGGTGCAGAACGTTTGGGCGGCATTGTAGGGGTTGAAATAAATTAAAAACTTTCACGGATAATTCACACAAACACAACACCGCAGAGTGTGATCGCTACTCGTCGTGTTACGTCGATGTGAAATGGACAAGGCGAGATGCTGAATGCATGCTATGTGCGGGAGATGCAGAGAATGATGCAACGGTCGCTGAGCCAATCAGAACCCAGGATAAAGAACACCATGCTCTGGTTGGTCACCTCCCATCCATCAGCCAATAGCGTGCCATGTACGATCTCACGTGGGTAAACTAACGCAAGTGGAAGCGGCCACATCTGCGTTTTCCATACGCACGACTTTTTGTCTACTCTTCAACTGTACACGATGTACAGCATTTTATTTCTTGTAATATGTTTTAATTTTTTTTTTATGTTTTTAAATTATTTAGGCAAGAAAATGCTTATTTTACCATAAAAATAATTAAAAAAATATGTAAAAATACATTTTTACTGACAAATCCGCGATCTAAAATTAGATATGGAAGAGTTAAAAATCCGCGATACAGCGAGGCCACGATATGGCGAGGGATGACTATATATATATATATATATATATATATATATATATATATATATATATATATATATATATATATATATATATATATATATATATATATATATATATATATATATATATAAATGTAAATATATATGCAAGAGTGCAGAGATCGAACCGGATACGATTGTTAAACCTAAAAGATCATCTGGTCCAAGTAATGATGCAGATGCCCGTGAGGCTCGAAGGTAAAGGGAAAAGAAAACGGCCAGCTGCCCCTGTGGAGTTGGAGGACGACGGGTGCAGTCGGATATGTGGCCTCGCCCTGTTCCAGCTTTCGTGCCCACGGCGCTGCCCATCGAGGAGGAAGAAGACACGACCGACAATCAGGTCGGTCTTCCACCGTGCTGATCAACATATTCAGGTCCCTTGTTTATCGTCTGGTGATCAGGGATCTTCACTTTCTTAATGGAACCCAGTTGCGCTGTTTAAGGAATGACATGTCAGACGTGGGTTGACACGGATACACTGTATACTGTCTCCAGATGTCTGGCCGGTTGTTGTGGTTCGAAAAGGTAGAGTGAGGCATTTACCTTGCGGTGAAATATAAATCGTCACAATGTGAAGAGAATGTGAGCCGACAACTTTCCTTCTTTCACAATCCACTCCAAATGGTGGAAATATTCATCCATCTGTTGAGGAACAAAAATAATTGGTAAGTTATCGACAAGAAAATCTGTTTGATGGATCTTGATGAAAATCTCAAGTGGAAATGAACATGTCTGTTATAGATCAGAATATAATATCCACCACGTTGGCTGTCACGTCAGAAGTAAGTTCCTTTCCAACTGTATTCAACAGGCAACAGATGTATTATCTTGCATGATAATTTCATTCATGATAATCCACTCACCACACACTGGAAAGAAGTCAAAATCTCATGTCCACTGAAGCCTGTTTCACCCAAGATGCATTATCTTGAATGATAATTTCATTAATGATTATCTACTCACCGCACACTGGAAAGAAGTCAAAATTTCATGTCCACTGAAGCCTGTTTCACACAGAACCCTGAGCTTCTACTGCAGCATTGACCTGTCAGTGATTGGGAGGGTGATTAAGCAGAAAAAAATCATTATTTTTTGCTCCTTCAAGGCCTATTGAACAAAGAAGATGCATCTCTAATTTTAACCCAACACAGACGTATTTTTACAATATTCGAGCTCATCCTCTGCTGCCCTCAATTCCTCCCCACACCCATTGTTTGTCCAGGTCTGCCTTTATCTCGGCTTTGAACTCTGCTGTTGGTGTCCCCCCCCCCCCTTGCACTCACTATTTCTGCTGTTCCTTTTCACGGCCACTTTCGTCGTTTGACACTGAAGGGAAAACTTATAGGGAGGGCATAACGATTGTGAATTTGACAGCTGTGACAGTCTTTGGCGTCGCATATCACCACAATGATGGCCGTATAATTTGTCAGGTTGCATTTGTGGGCGGAGTCCTGAGGCCACCTGTCCAACCAATGGGGGTAGATGAGCGTTTCACACGGAAGGACGCCAGACGAACAAGCATATTATGAAACAGACTGGTTCTTGATGTACGTTTACCTCACTGTGAATCAACAATGATCAGTCAGTGAACTTCAAAAGGTATGTTTGACCAAAATTCCCGGTTTGTTAATTTTTTTTCTCCAAAATAAAAAACTTCAGAAACTGTAACAACCACCGTCGCCAACACATCTTACTTGCATTGCAACGACCTAAATACGGCACCATGACAGAAAGGTAATCATCTGAAGTTCCTCTGCCTGGATTAACATCTCGTGGGAGAGGAGAAAGGGGGAGCATGAAAACAGTTCCAGATGAGGGGGTTGAGAAGGTGCATCCAAGCAAAAAACTCAGGGGGAATCATCTCAGGATGCATGACTTTCAAATGAACATGAATGATTGAGTTATCCCTCGATGCAACGATGAACGCAATTGTTCAAACATCGAAGCACAAAACAAGACTTCCACGTTATATTTTCTGTGGATCACTGCAAAGCACCATTCCTGGAGCAGATTAAAAGGTCCTCCAAAACCAGCCTTGGGCACAGCAGATGTCATCGAACACATTGCTATGCCGTTTAAAGACTAACCTCGGGGTACGGGAAGAGCTCAGCAAAAATAATGAGGTCGGTGGCGGAGAGCGTGACGCCCACCACGTGAGCAGCCGTGATAGACAGGACTGCGACACGCAGTTTCTCTTCACCTTGAAAACGGTCACACAGGGATTGCCGCTCCGCGGATCTTGTCGAGCCATCGATTCGAATGTAACTCTCGTTCTGTCTTCCAAAATCAGCCTTGGGCACAGCAGATGTCATCGAACACATTGCTACGCCATTTAAAGACTTACTTCGGGGTTCGGGAAGAGCTCAGCAAAAATAATGAGGTCGGCGGCAGAGCATGACGCCCACCATGTGAGCAGCCGTGATGGACAGAACTGCGACACGAAGAAGACACGACCGACAATCATGTCGGTCTTCCACCGTGCTGATCAACATATTCAGGTCCCTTTTTCGACTGGTGATCAGGGATCTTCACTTTCTCAATGGAACCCAGTTGCACTGTTTAAGGAAAGAGATGTCAGACATGGGTTGACACGGATACCCTGTATACTGTCTCCAGATGTCTGTGGCGGGTTATTGCGGTTCAAAAAGCTAGAGTGAAGCATTTACCTTGCGGTGAAATATAAATCGTCGCAATATGAACAGAATGTGAGCCGACAACTTTCCTTCTTTCACAATCGACTCCAAATGGTGGAAATATTCATCCATCTGTTGAGGAACAAAAATAATTGGGAAGTTATCGACAAGAAAACCTGTGTGATGGATCTTGATGAATATCTCAAGTGGAATTGAACATGTCTGTTATAGATCAGAATATAATATCTACCATGTTTGCTGTCACGTCAGAAGTAAGTTCCTTTCCAACTGTATTCAACAGGCAACAGATGTATTATCTTGCATGATAATTTCATTCATGATAATCCACTCACCGCACACTGAAACGAAGTCAAAATCTCATGTCCACTGAAGCCTGTTTCACCCAAGATGTATTATCTTGCATGATAATTTCATTCATGATAATCCACTCACCGCACACTGGAAAGAAGTCAAAATCTCATGTCCACTGAAGCCTGTTTCCCCCAGAACCCTGAGCTTCTCCTGCAGCATTGGCCTGTCAGTGATTGGGAGGATGATTAGCAGAAAAAATCATTATTTTTGCTCATTCAAGGCCGATTGAGCAAAGAAGATGCATTTTTAATTTTCACCCAACACAGACGTCTTTTCACAATAGCCGAGACTCTTCCTCTGCTTCCCCCAATTCCTCCCCACACCCATTGTTTGTCCAGGTCTGCCTCTATCTAGGCTTTGAAATCTGCTGTTGGTGTCCCTCCCTCCCCCCCTTGCACTCACTATTTCTGCTGTTCCTTTTCACGGTCACTTTCGTCGTTTGACACTGAAGGGAAAACTTATAGGGAGGGCATAACGATTGTGAATTGACAGCTGTGACGGTCTTTGGCGTTGCATATCACCAAAATGATGGCCGTATAATTTGTCAGGTTGCATTTGTGGGGGGAGTCAGGAGGTCAGCTGTCCAACCAATGGGTGTGGATGAGCGTTTCACACGGATGGACGGACAGAAGAACAAGCATATTATAACACAGACTGGTTCTTGATGTACGTTTACCTCACTGTGAATCAACAATGATCAGTCGGTGAACCTTCAGAAGGTATGTTTGACCAAAATTCCTGGTTTATTAATTTTTTTCTCCAAAATAATAAACTTCAGAAACTGAAACAACCACCGTCGCCAACACATCTTACTTTCATTGCAACTACCTAAATACGGCACCATGACAGAAAGGTAATCATCTGAAGTTCCTCGAACCACCAGGTAATGGATGTTCACAGAGTTGGGCTGGCCAATGCGCTGGACTATATCCTCTGCCTGGATTAACATCTCGTGGGAGAGTCATCTTCGGTCATTTAAGGTGGCTTAAGGTCATTTGACTTTTTGTCTGTGGAAGGTCCTCTCTGCCAAACTGCCATCTGAGTAGCATGGAACGTGTTTTTTCCATCCAGTGATGAATTGTTGATGTCTATATTGTCTGCTGTGAAATGGACAAACTTGTCCAGAGCAAAATTGCGGGAAACAACTGCACCATTGTCTGGGTCAATGTTTTTCAGAGTGTGTCTATCTCAAAAAAAGACTCAAAGTTGACGATATGATCAGCATTGTGAAAGAGCTTAACTCGCTTCTTCGACCTTGTTGCTTGGTGCAGGGCATTCCCAAGTCCAATGTGTTTTGGTGTCCATTTCTTGCCACAGCTGACTCCAAACAAGATGTCTTGTGCAACATTTAAAACTTTGGAGTGAACTTTTGCTTGCTGATCCTGGTCTTCCTGTTCAGATTCTAATGCAGATGGACCCACATACAATAAATGCAAGAACATGTACAAAGACTCAGGTATGCATGCAAATGCAGCATCTTCAGACTTCAAATCCTTTATGACCTGGCTGTGTCATGAAATCTCCTCTGATCTTTAGTGCAACATGTACGAATGAGTGGAATATGTCATCTTGAGGCTGATACAAGGGCATATGAAGTTCTTCATTATGAGTCAAATCTTCCATCTGCAGAAGTGGTACTTGAGAATATTTAGTTGGCACAAGTAAAGTGGTCCTGTCGGCAGTTGGTCCATGGCGTAGTGGTACAAACTGGTACACATCATCAAGTTTTTGACTTATTTTACTTTAAATGATGTCCTTCGACTGGCATAAGATGGTGGAATACTAATGTTAGCTTCTTGTGCCAAGGAACAATAATGATTCCACCCATCACTGAGATCTACACTTGTCCTTTGTCAGCATATTTTTGCAATTCAGCACAAAGCCACACCATTGCAAGGTCTAATGTTTGACTGGCGTCTTTTGTTTTTGCTGTTGATCTTGTAAAGTTTATATAACAGTTCAAATGGTACTTGCCTTCTGCTGCAATAAGGTCATTGACATTTGACACACTGACATGGATAATGGGGTCAAATTTGGCAGCTTCCATAATTTGGGTACTCATTTTCAGTGTTTATATGGCAACCAATTTATGTTTGGTGGCATCCTTCTGGCAGAAAAGACATTTCATCCAATCAGCAGACCCAACACAATGGCGCAGGAGTGACTCTGATGTCATTAGGACATTGTTCTCTGGTGTTGACTGTGTCATAACTGGATGATGCACCACATGAGTGAGCTCGAGAAGACTGTTGGCACTTAATCTTCCCTTTATTTGTGAGCACGGCAAAGCAACATCTTTGCCACACATTTGAATCTGGGTTGGAATGTAGTGTAGACTCAACCCTGTCAATCGCATCCCTGTTTTTGTCATCTCGAAGCTTCTTTCGAGTATTTGCTGCTGTTTCTAGGTTCTTCAGACCTTGCTCCCCAGCCTCTCGCAAGCTTTCTTTTGTGTCTTTTTGGCACAGGATACAGAGACTGTGTCACAGCACGAGGTCACTTGAGGCTCAACACTGGCTCCATCGTTTATCTGTGAAAGATAAAAAAGAACCATTACACATTAATTGCAACCTGAAAATGATATCTACATCAGATAGAATATTTTAATTTACTTATGTTTAAATATCAGAAAGTTGAGCTTCACATCATCCACCTTGGATAGAAATACTTAATTGTACTGATGTTTAAATATTTTAAAAATTTGAGTGTCACATCATCTATCTTGGATAGAATTTCTTAGGTATGTTAATGTTTAAATATCATAAAACTTGAGCCTCACGTCAGCTATCTTAAATAGAATTCCTTAAGGATTGTTATATTTGAATATCAGGGAACTTGACATCATCACATCAACCATTGGCAGCAGTCAATTCTCCAAACTTCAGAATATCAATACAAATTTCATTTCCTATTGTTCCATGCAAAACAGATCAGTTCAGTTGAAACTTAACTAAAGCATGTTGATGTTCATGGTGCTGCATTCTTCCAAAATCTGAAAATCTCCAAATCTAAAATAAAATACTTTATAAAATATAATAAACAAGTAACAAATATGTTACCTTCTGATTAAAAAAAGGTAACAACTCTTCAACAGCAAATAACAATTCACAAGCTATTTCTAAAAAGGCTAGTTCATTGGTCCAACACATGTCTGCACTTTGAGAAAATCCCAATGAATCTTTAACAAGCACCAGCTGATAAACAGAGCCATATCTAATACATCCTGACGTTCACTGATCCAGTAAAAACCACTGGAGAGATTTTGCGGAAAGTCAGCTCTAATTTGACCATAGTTGGCAAATCTACAGGCATTCAAATGCTCTCTTCGTATTTTGGAACATATCAACATATCACAATGTTGTTGATTGTTCTGATACAATGTTAGAAATAACAACCCAAACAACAATTTTAATGGCAGGTAATTTGTGAAGTGAAAAAAATTGCAGGATGATCATGCTGGAATATGATAAAGAAAATACATTATCGGGCTGACGAGACAATTTTGGTACCAACATTAAAATGTAAATTTGAACAACAAAGAGTCAAAATTGAGCTTGGTAACAAGCATTTTTGAATTCAGCATACTTGAATTAGGTTAAAAACACTTGTTACCAACTTTTAACAAGAAATGCCTCAACCCTTCTTATCAGGTGTCTTTTCAGATTTTCTGTCCTGTCTAAGCCTCTTTGTGGTCCTTTCAAAGAAATGGGATCCCATCTTCGGATTCTGCCCGACACTACAAAAAGGCCCCTGTTCTCTACCCTTTATCCTATCCTTCACCGAGATATTCAAAAAAAACAACAATTCATGACGTTTGTTGGTTCATCAATTGAACTGCAAAATGAGGACAATGACACTTTACGGATGAACTGTGATGATGTGCTCCCAAACACGTGATGATTGAATTGAGTGTGTGATGAGCAGTGGAGGCCTTCACCAAGAATTGATGATGAAGCAATGTGTGGTCTTCAATCTGCATGATTAATCTGAACATCTACAGAGGGTAACCTACCTGCACTTCTACAGAGGGTAACCTACCTGCACATCTACAGAGGGTAACTTACCTGCACATCTACAGGGGGTAACTTACCTGCACATCCACAGATGGTAACTTTCCTGCACATCCACAGAGGGTAACTTTCCTGCACATCCATAGAGGGTAACTTTCCTGCACACCCACAGAGGGTAACTTTCCTGCACACCCACAGAGGGAAAATTACCTGCACATCCACAGAGGGTAACTTGCCTGCACATCTCCAGAGGGTAACTTGCCTGCACATCTCCAGAAGGTAACTTGCCTGCACAGCTCCATTGGGTTACTTACCTGCACTTCTACAGAGGGTAACTTACCTGCACATCTACAGAGGGTAACTTACCTGCACATCTCCAGAGGGCAACTTACCTGCACATCTACAGAGGGCAACTTACCTGCACATACACTGAGGGTAATGGGGAGGAAAACTTCCTTTTTAAACATGGATTTATTGTGGATTTATTTTGTATGCACTGCTTATTGAATGTTTCAAATTATCTTCAATTGCTTCTGCTTAATTAGTGTCACAATTGCTGACATGTATTCATTTCTCTGTAATCCATTTTTTGGAACCTATATAGTCAAACAGTTACTGGAACCTGTAACCGGATGCTTTACTTCCATCTATCCCCCACTCCTTTCTCTGTCTCTGTTTCGTATCAAATTGAAGTACCTGTCATCTGGTGAAAGGCCTTTCCAAGATCGATGTCGCCACCTTTTTACCAGTTCGATAAACTTTGGGAGATGTCTTTCTCATGTGAAAACTTGCCCAGCCAAGGTCAGTTGTCCAGCGTCATGACCAAAACTCCCCCCCTTATCTTTGTTCTCTCTCCTTCTCCCCAACTCTCCCCCACTTTGCCTCAGATGTGCATATATATATATATATACATACACACACAGTAATCCCCAATTTATTGCAGGGGTTACGTTCCAAACCCCCCCACGATAAGTGAAAATCCGCGACGTTGCGTCCATCTGTTTATTTTATTATTTATATATATTTTAAAGCTTTATAACCCTCCCCACACTCTTATTAACCTTTCCCACACTCTTATTAACCTTTCCCACACTCTTATTAACCTTTCCCACACTCTTATTAACCTTTCCCACACTCTTATTAACCTTTCCCACACTCATTAACCTTTCCCATACTCTTATACACACTTCCTCTCCTCCAAAGCAGATTCATTGATGCCGTCATGGCGGCCTCCAGCAGCGAAGCTTCTCCCTTGCTTTCACATGTCAAGAAGTTGCACTTTTTCTTCGATGGTTAGCATCTTCCTCTGCCGTTTAAGTTCAATGCCAGATACCTTAGAAGGTGCAGAACGTTTGGGCGGCATTGTAGGGGTTGAAATAAATTAAAAACTTTCACGGATAATTCACACAAACACAACACCGCAGAGTGTGATCGCTACTCGTCGTGTTACGTCGATGTGAAATGGACAAGGCGAGATGCTGAATGCATGCTATGTGCGGGAGATGCAGAGAATGATGCAACGGTCGCTGAGCCAATCAGAACCCAGGATAAAGAACACCATGCTCTGGTTGGTCACCTCCCATCCATCAGCCAATAGCGTGCCATGTACGATCTCACGTGGGTAAACTAACGCAAGTGGAAGCGGCCACATCTGCGTTTTCCATACGCACGACTCTTTGTCTACTCTTCAACTGTACACGATGTACAGCATTTTATTTCTTGTAATATGTTTTAATTTTTTTTTATGTTTTTAAATTATTTAGGCAAGAAAATGCTTCTCTTACCATAAAAATAATTAAAATAATAAATATGTAAAAATACATTTTTACTGACAAATCCGCCATCTAAAATTAGATATGGAAGAGTTAAAAATCCGCGATACAGCGAGGCCACGATATGGCGAGGGATGACTGTATATATATATATATATATATATATATATATATATATATATATATATATATATATATATATATATATATATATATATATATATATATATATATATATATATATATATGCAAGAGTGCAGAGATCGAACCGGATACGATTGTTAAACCTAAAAGATCATCTGGTCCAGGTAATGATGCAGATGCCCGTGAGGCTCGAAGGTAAAGGGAAAAGAAAACAGCGAGCTGCCCCTGTGGAGTTGCAGGACGACGGGTGCAGTCGGATATGTGGCCTCGCCCTGTTCCAGCTTTCGTGCCCACGGCACTGCCCATCGTGGACGAAGAAGACACGACCGACAATCAGGTCGGTCTTCCACCGTGCTGATCAACATATTCAGGTCCCTTGTTTATCGGCTGGTGATCAGGGATCTTCACTTTCTTAATGGAACCCAGTTGCGCTGTTTAAGGAATGACATGTCAGACGTGGGTTGACACGGATACACTGTATACTGTCTCCAGATGTCTGGCCGGTTATTGTGGTTCGAAAAGGTAGAGTGAGGCATTTACCTTGCGGTGAAATATAAATCGTTACAATGTGAAGAGAATGTGAGTCGACAACTTTCCTTCTTTCACAATCCACTCCAAATGGTGGAAATATTCATCCATCTGTTGAGGAACAAAAATAATTGGTAAGTTATCGACAAGAAAATCTGTGTGATGGATCTTGATGAAAATCTCAAGTGGAAATGAACATGTCTGTTATAGATCAGAATATAATATCCACCACGTTGGCTGTCACGTCAGAAGTAAGTTCCTTTCCAACTGTATTCAACAGGCAACAGATGCATTATCTTGCATGATAATTTCATTCATGATAATCCACTCACCACACACTGGAAAGAAGTCAAAATCTCATGTCCACTGAAGCCTGTTTCACCCAAGATGCATTATCTTGCATGATAATTTCATTAATGATTATCCACTCACCGCACACTGGAAAGAAGTCAAAATTTCATGTCCACTGAAGCCTGTTTCACACAGAACCCTGAGCTTCTCCTGCAGCATTGACGTGTCAGTGATTGGGAGGATGATTAAGCAGAAAAAAATCATTATTTTTTGCTCCTTCAAGGCCCATTGAACAAAGAAGATGCATCTCTAATTTTAACCCAACACAGACGTATTTTTACAATATCCGAGCTCATCCTCTGCTTCCCTCAATTCCTCCCCACACTCATTGTTTGTCCAGGTCTGCCTCTATCTCGGCTTTGAACTCTGCTGTTGGTGCTCTCTCCCCACCCCCCTTGCACTCACTATTTCTGCTGTTCCTTTTCATGGTCATTTTCGTCGTTTGACACTGAAGGGAAAACTTGTAGGGAGGGCATAACGATTGTGAATTTGACAGCTGTGACAGTCTTTGGCGTCGCTTATCACCACAATGATGGCCGTATAATTTGTCAGGTTGCATTTGTGGGCGGAGTCCTGAGGCCACCTGTCCAACCAATGGGGGTAGATGAGCGTTTCACACGGAAGGACGCCAGACAAACAAGCATATTATGAAACAGACTGGTTCTTGATGTACGTTTACCTCACTGTGAATCAACAATGATCAGTCGGTGAACTTCAAAAGGTATGTTTGACCAAAATTCCCGGTTTGTTAATTTTTTTCTCCAAAATAAAAAAACTTCAGAAACTGTAACAACCACCGTCACCAACACATCTGACTTACATTGCAACTCCCTAAATACGGCACCATGACAGAAAGGTAATCATCTGAAGTTCCTCTGCCTGGATTAACATCTCGTGGGAGAGGAGAAAGGGGGAGCATGAAAACAGTTCCAGATGAGGGGGTTGAGAAGGTGCATCCAAGCAAAAAACTCAGGGGGAATCATCTCAGGATGCATTACTTCCAAATGAACATGAATGATTGAGTTATCCCTCGATGCAACGATGAACGCAATTGTTCAAACATCGAAGCACAAAACAAGACTTCCACGTTATATTTTCTGTGGATCACTGCAAAGCACCATTCCTGGAGCAGATTAAAAGGTCCTCCAAAACCAGCCTTGGGCACAGCAGATGTCATCGAACACATTGCTATGCCGTTTAAAGACTAACCTCGGGGTACGGGAAGAGCTCAGCAAAAATAATGAGGTCGGTGGCGGAGAGCGTGACGCCCACCACGTGAGCAGCCGTGATAGACAGGACTGCGACACGCAGTTTCTCTTCACCTTGAAAACGGTCACACAGGGATTGCCGCTCCGCGGATCTTGTCGAGCCATCGATTCGAATGCAACTCTCGTTCTGTCTTCCAAAATCAGCCTTGGGCACAGCAGATGTCATCGAACACATTGCTATGCCATTTAAAGACTTACTTCGGGGTTCGGGAAGAGCTCAGCAAAAATAATGAGGTCGGCGGCAGAGCGTGACGCCCACCATGTGAGCAGCCGTGATGGACAGAACTGCGACACGAAGAAGACACGACCGACAATCATGTCGGTCTTCCACCGTGCTGATCAACATCTGCAGGTCCCTTCTTTTTCGGCTGGTGATCAGGGATCTTCACTTTCTCAATGGAACCCAGTTGCGCTGTTTAAGGAAAGAGATGTCAGACATGGGTTGACACGGATACCCTGTATACTGTCTCCAGATGTCTGTGGCGGGTTATTGCGGTTCAAAAAGCTTGAGTGAAGCATTTACCTTGCGGTGAAATATAAATCGTCGCAATATGAACAGAATGTGAGCCGACAACTTTCCTTCTTTCACAATCGACTCCAAATGGTGGAAATATTCATCCATCTGTTGAGGAACAAAAATAATTGGGAAGTTATCGAGAAGAAAACCTGTTTGGTGGATCTTGATGAATATCTCAAGTGGAATTGAACATGTCTGTTATAGATCAGAATATAATATCTACCATGTCAGCTGTCACGTCATAAGTAAGTTCCTTTCCAACTGTATTCAACAGGCAACAGATGTATTATCTTGCATGATAATTTCATTCATGATAATCCACTCACCGCACACTGGAAAGAAGTCAAAATCTCATGTCCACTGAAGCCTGTTTCACCCAAGATGTATTATCTTGCATGATAATTTCATTCATGATAATCCACTCACCGCACACTGGAAAGAAGTCAAAATCTCATGTCCACTGAAGCCTGTTTCACCCAAGATGTATTATCTTGCATGATAATTTCATTCATGATAATCCACTCACCGCACACTGGAAAGAAGTCAAAATCTCATGTCCACTGAAGCCTGTTTCACCCAGAACCCTGAACTCCTCCTGCAGCATTGGCCTGTCAGTGATTGGGAGGATGATGAAGCAGAAAAAAAATCATTATTTTTGCTCATTCAAGGCCGATTGAGCAAAGAAGATGCATTTTTAATTTTAACCCAACGCAGACGTCTTTTCACAATAGCCGAGACTCTTCCTCTGCTGCCCCCAATTCCTCCCCACACCCATTGTTTGTCCAGGTCTGCCTCTATCTCGGCCTTGAACTCTGCTGTTAGTGTCCCCCGCTGCACTCACTATTTCTGCTGTTCCTTTTCACGGTCACTTTCGTCGTTTGACACTGAAGGGAAAACTTATAGGGAGGGCATAACGATTGTGAATTTGACAGCTGTGACAGTCTTTGGCGTTGCATATCACCAAAATGATGGCCGTATAATTTGTCAGGTTGCATTTGTGGGGGGAGTCAGGAGGCCAGCTGTCCAACCAATGGGTGTGGATGAGCGTTTCACACGGATGGACGGACAGAAGAACAAGCATATTATAACACAGACTGGTTCTTGATGTACGTTTACCTCACTGTGAATCAAAAATGATCAGTCGGTGAACCTTCAGAAGGTATGTTTGACCAAAATTCCCGGTTTATTCATTTTTTCTCCAAAATAAAAAACTTCAGAAACTGAAACAACCACCGTCGCCAACACATCTTGCTAACATTGCAACTACCTAAATACGGAACCATGACAGAAAGGTAATCATCTGAAGTTCCTCGAACCACCAGGTAATGGATGTTCACAGAGTTGGGCTGGCCAATGCGCTGGACTATATCCTCTGCCTGGATTAACATCTCGTGGGAGAGTCATCTTCGGTCATTTAAGGTGGCTTAAGGTCATTTGACTTTTTGTCTGTGGAAGGTCCTCTCTGCCAAACTGCCATCTGAGTAGCATGGAACGTGTTTTTTCCATCCAGTGATGAATTGTTGATGTCGATATTGTCTGCTGTGAAATGGACAAACTTGTCCAGAGCCAAATTGCGGGAAACAACTGCACCATTGTCTGGGTCAATGTTTTTCAGAGTATGTTCTGCAAGAGCTGTGTCTATCACAAAAAAAGACTCATAGTTGACGATATGACCAGCATTGTGAAAGAGCTTAACTAGCTTCTTCGACCTTGTTGCTTGGTGCAGGGCATTCCCAAGTCCAATGTGTTTTGGTGTCCATTTCTTGCCACAGCTGACTCCAAACAAGATGTCTTGTGCAACATTTAAAACTTTGGAGTGAACTTTTGCTTGCTGATCCTGGTCTTCCTGTTCAGATTCTAATGCAGATGGACCCACATACAATAAATGCAAGAACATGTACAAAGACTCAGGTATGCATGCAAATGCAGCATCTTCAGACTTCAAATCCTTTATAACCTGGCTGTGTCATGAAATCTCCTCTGATCTTTAGTGCAACATGTACTAATGAGTGGAATATATCATCTTGAGGCTGATACAAGGGCATATGAAGTTCTTCATTATGAGTCAAATCTTCCATCTGCAGAAGTGGTACTTGAGAATATTTAGTTGGCACAAGTAAAGTGGTCCTGTCGGCAGTTGGTCCATGGCGTAGTGGTACAAACTGGTGCACATCATAAAGTTTTTGACTTATTTTTACTTTAAATGATGTCCTTCGACTGGCATAAGATGGTGGAATACTAATGTTAGCTTCTTGTGCCAAGGAACAAAAATGATTCCACCCATCACTGAGATCTAACACTTGTCCTTTGTCAGCATATTTTTGTAATTCAGCACAAAGCCACACCATTGCAAGGTCTAATGTTTGACTGGCGTCTTTTGTTTTTGCTGTTGATCTTGTAAAGTTTATATAACAGTTCAAATGGTACTTGCCTTCTGCTGCAATAAGGTCATTGACATTTGACACACTGACATGGATAATGGGGTCAAATTTGGCAGCTTCCATAATTTGGGTACTCATTTTCAGTGTTTATATGGCAACCAATTTATGTTTGGTGGCATCCTTCTGGCAGAAAAGACATTTCATCCAATCAACAGACCCAACACAATGGCGCAGGAGTGACTCTGATGTCATTGGGACATTGTTCTCTGGTGTTGACTGTGTCATAACTGGATGATGCACCACATGAGTGAGCTCGAGAAGACTGTAGGCACTGAATCTTCCCTTTATTTGTGAGCACGGCAAAGCAACATCTTTGCCACACATTTGAATCTGGGTTGGAATGTAGTGTAGACTCAACCCTGTCAATCGCATCCCTGTTTTTGTCATCTCGGAGCTTCTTTCGAGTATTTGCTGCTGTTTCTAGGTTCTTCAGACCTTGCTCCCCAGCCTCTCGCAAGCTTTCTTTTGTGTCTTTTGGCACAGGATACAGAGACTTTGTGTAACAGCACGAGGTCACTTGAGGCTCAACACTGGCTCCATCGTTTATCTGTGAAAGATAAAAGAACCATTACACATTAATTGCAACCTGAAAATGATATCTACATTAGATAGAATATTTTAATTTACTTATGTTTAAATATCACAAAGTTGAGCTTCACATCATCCAACTTGGATAGAAATACTTAATTGTAATGATGTTTAAATATTTTAAAAATTTGAGTGTCACATCATCTATCTTGGATAGAATTTCTTAGGTATGCTAATGTTTAAATATCATAAAACTTGAGCCTCACGTCAGCTATCTTAAATAGAATTCCTTAAGGATTGTTATATTTGAATATCAGGGAACTTGACATCATCACATCAACCATTGGCAGCAGTCAATTCTCCAAACTTCAGAATATCAATACAAATTTCATTACCTATTGTTCCATGCAAAACAGATCAGTTCAGTTGAAACTTAACGAAAGCATGTTGATGTTCATGGTGCTGCATTCTTCCAAAATCTGAAAATCTCCAAATCTAAAATAAAATACTTTATAAAATATAATAAACAAGTAACAAATATGTTACCTTCTGATTAAAAAAGGTAACAACAATTCACAAGCTATTTCTAAAAAGGCTAGTTCATTGGTCCAACACATGTCTGCACTTTGAGAAAATCCCAATGAATCTTTAACAAGCACCAGCTGATAAACAGAGCCATATCTAATACATCCTGACGTTCACTGATCCAGTTAAAACCACTGGAGAGATTTTGCAGCTCACCCTAACCCTAACCCTAACACTAACAAATCAAATGCTATCTTCGCATTTTGGAACATATCAACATGTCACAATGTTGCTGATTGTTCTGATACAATGTTAGAAATAACAACCCAAACAACAATTTTAACGGCAGGTAATTTGTGAAGTGAAAAAAAATTGCAGGATGATCATGCTGGAATATGATAAAGAAAATACATTATCGGGCTGACGAGGCAATTTTGGTACCAACTTTAAAATGTAAATTTGAACAACAAAGAGTCAAAATTGAGCTTGGTAACAAGCATTTTTGAATTCAGCATACTTGAATTAGGTTAAAAACACTTGTTACCAACTTTTAACAAGAAATGCCTCAACCCTTCTTATCAGGTGTCTTTTTAGATTTTCTGTCCTGTCTAAGCCTCTTTGTGGTCCTTTCAAAGAAATGGGATCCCATCTTCGGATTCTGCCCGACACTACAAAAAGGCCCCTGTTCTCTACCCTTTATCCTATCCTTCACCGAGATATTCAAAAAAACAACAATTCATGACGTTTGTTGGTTCATCAATTGAACTGCAAAATGAGGACAATGACACTTTACGGATGAACTGTGATGATGTGCTCCCAAACACGTGATGATTGAATTGAGTGTTTGATGAGCAGTGGAGGCCTTCACCAAGAATTGATGATGAAGCAATGTGTGGTCTACAATCTGCATGATTAATCTGAACATCTACAGAGGGTAACCTACCTGCACTTCTACAGAGGGTAACCTACCTGCACATCTACAGAGGGTAACTTACCTGCACATCTACAGAGGGTAACTTACCTGCACATCCACAGATGGTAACTTTCCTGCACATCCACAGAGGGTAACTTTCCTGCACATCCATAGAGGGTAACTTTCCTGCACACCCACAGAGGGTAACTTTCCTGCACACCCACAGAGGGAAAATTACCTGCACATCCACAGAGGGTAACTTGCCTGCACATCTCCAGAGGGTAACTTGCCTGCACATCTCCAGAAGGTAACTTGCCTGCACAGCTCCATTGGGTAACTTACCTGCACTTCTACAGAGGGTAACTTACCTGCACATCTACAGAGGGTAACTTACCTGCACATTTCCAGAGGGCAACTTACCTGCACATCTACAGAGGGCAACTTACCTGCACATACACAGAGGGTAATGGGGAGGAAAACTTCCTTTTTAAACATGGATTTATTGTGGATTTATTTTGTATGCACTGCTTATTGATTGTTTCAAATTATCTTCAATTGCTTCTGCTTAATTAGTGTCACAATTGCTGACATGTATTCATTTCTCTGTAATCCATTTTTTTGGAACCTATATAGTCAAACAGTTACTGGAACCTGTAACCGGATGCTTTACTTCCAGCTATCCCCCACTCCTTTCTCTGTCTCTGTTTCGTATCAAATTGAAGTACCTGTCATCTGGTGAAAGGCCTTTCCAAGATCGATGTCGCCACCTTTTGACCAGTTCGATAAACTTTGGGAGATGTCTTTCTCATGTGAAAACTTG
Organism: Eptatretus burgeri; assembly: GCF_056783735.1. Classification (NCBI taxonomy): domain Eukaryota; kingdom Metazoa; phylum Chordata; class Myxini; order Myxiniformes; family Myxinidae; genus Eptatretus; species Eptatretus burgeri. Next base: position 102,347,347 of record NC_140967.1, on the reverse strand, counting down.
CCCAGCCAAGGTCAGTTGTCCAGCGTCATGACCAAAACTCCCCCCCTTCTATTTGTTCTCTCTCCTTCTCCCCAACTCTTCCCCACTTTGCTTCAGATGTGTATATATATATATATATATATATATATATATATATATATATATATATATATATATATATATATATATATATATATATATATATATATATATATATATATATATATATATATATATATATACACACACATATACATACACACACAGAGCCTGGTGTTGGTGCAATGGTTCGGGCAGCGGCTTGGGATCCAAGAGGTCCTGAGTTCAAGCCCCGTTGGGCCACTGAATTAATACACCAGGGGGTTGACTCAGCCTGTCATCCTTCCGAGGTCGGCGAAATGAGTACCAGTGTACTGGGCCGGTGTATACCCCGGTTAAAATAGGTGTACCATACCCCTGTGTCGTAAGAGGCGACCAGGGTTGCGTCAGGAAGGGCATCCGGCGTAAAACATGTGCCAAATCACTATGCGGATCATACGGATGATCCGCTGTGGCGACCCCGAACGGGAGCAGCCGAAAGAAGAAGAAGAAGAAGAAGATATGTATATATATATGTATATATGTATATATGTATATATGTATGTGTATATGTGTATATATATATATATATATATATATATATATATATATATATATATATATATATATATATATATATGTATATATATATATATATATATATATATATATATATATGTATATATATATATATATATATATATATATATATATATATATATATATATATATATGTATATATGTATATATGTATATATATATATATATATATGTATATATATATATGTATATATGTATATATATATATATATATATATATATATATATATATGTATATATATATATATATATATATATATATATATATATATATATATATATGTATGTATATATGCGCAAGAATGCAGAGATCGAACCGAAAAGATACGATTGTTAAACCTAAAAGATCATCTGGTCCAGGTAATGATGCAGATGCCCGTGAGGCTCGAAGGTAAAGGGAAAAGAAAACAGCGAGCTGCCCCTGTGGAGTTGGAGGACGACGGGTGCAGTCGGATATGTGGCCTCGCCCTGTTCCAGCTTTCGTGCCCACGGCGCTGCCCATCGAGGACGAAGAAGACACGACCGACAATCATGTCGGTCTTCCACCGTGCTGATCAACATATTCAGATCCCTTTTTCGGCTGGTGATCAGGGATCTTCACTTTCTCAATGGAACCCAGTTGCACTGTTTAAGGAAAGAGATGTCAGACATGGGTTGACACGGATACCCTGTATACTGTCTCCAGATGTCTGTGGCGGGTTATTGCGGTTCAAAAATCTAGAGTGAAGCATTTACCTTGCGGTGAAATATAAATCGTCGCAATATGAACAGAATGTGAGCCGACAACTTTCCTTCTTTCACAATCGACTCCAAATGGTGGAAATATTCATCCATCTGTTGAGGAACAAAAATAATTGGGAAGTTATCGACAAGAAAACCTGTGTGATGGATCTTGATGAATATCTCAAGTGGAATTGAACATGTCTGTTATAGATCAGAATATAATATCTACCATGTTTGCTGTCACGTCAGAAGTAAGTTCCTTTCCAACTGTATTCAACAGGCAACAGATGTATTATCTTGCATGATAATTTCATTCATGATAATCCACTCACCGCACACTGAAACGAAGTCAAAATCTCATGTCCACTGAAGCCTGTTTCACCCAAGATGTATTATCTTGCATGATAATTTCATTCATGATAATCCACTCACCGCACACTGGAAAGAAGTCAAAATCTCATGTCCACTGAAGCCTGTTTCACCCAGAACCCTGAGCTTCTCCTGCAGCATTGGCCTGTCAGTGATTGGGAGGATGATTAGCAGAAAAAAAATCATTATTTTTGCTCATTCAAGGCCGATTGAGCAAAGAAGATGCATTTTTAATTTTCACCCAACACAGACGTCTTTTCACAATAGCCGAGACTCTTTCTCTGCTTCCCCCAATTCCTCCCCACACCCATTGTTTGTCCAGGTCTGCCTCTATCTAGGCTTTGAAATCTGCTGTTGGTGTCCCTCCCTCCCCCCCTTGCACTCACTATTTCTGCTGTTCCTTTTCACGGTCACTTTCGTCGTTTGACACTGAAGGCAAAACTTGTAGGGAGGGCATAACGATTGTGAATTTGACAGCTGTGACGGTCTTTGGCGTCGCATATCACCAAAATGATGGCCGTATAATTTTTCAGGTTGCATTTGTGGGGGGAGTCAGGAGGCCAGCTGTCCAACCAATGGGTGTGGATGAGCGTTTCACATGGATGGACGGACAGAAGAACAAGCATATTATAACACAGACTGGTTCTTGATGTACGTTTACCTCACTGTGAATCAACAATGATCAGTCGGTGAACCTTCAGAAGGTATGTTTCAGAAGTTGTGTTTGACCAAAATTCCCGGTTTATTCATTTTTCTCCAAAATAAAAAACTTCATTAACTGTAACAACCACCGTCGTCAACACATCTTACTTTCATTGCAACTCCCTAAATACGGCACCATCACAGAAAGGTAATCATCTGAAGTTCCTCGAGCCACCCAGGTAATGGATGTTCACAGAGTTGGGCTGTTTCTCTTCACCTTGAAAACGGTCACACAGGGATTGCTGCTCCACGGATCTTGTCAAGCCATCGATTCAAATGTCACTCACGTTCTGCATGGAGTTGTGAGAATCGATCGAGAGCTGGAGAGGGAAATATTAGGGGTTTGTGCGACGATGCCACGTCAACTTCAGCCACAGCTCAATGAAGTATTTCTCTCCCCTGACAGCTGTGAAGTGTTTTTTTTTTGACATTTTACATTTGTTGTGGGATTGTGATCTGGGAATGTGGGAATTGGGAGGAGACAGGAGGGTTTGCCAGATGGTCCTTTCGGAGAGACATTGTGAGAGTGTGGGATTTGTCCGGATTGAAAGACATTCCAAGTGCTTGACCAGCTCGTGATTCTATGAAGGTTTTAAGCGATGGCTGCAGCCCTTGCCTGTCTGAAGGATCAGGGATGTTATGGCACAAGGTTGAGTCATCACCGATGAGATGAAGGGGATTTTCCAGAGTCAGAAGATCAGGAATATGACTGGGCCCAGAACATTGCCTTGGGTCACTCCAGCCTCGACAGGGAAAGGAAATGAAATTATCCCATTATCTCGAGAGTCGCGTGTCAGAATATGCATGAAATTATCATGATATTATCACAGAATATGCAGGCAATTATCTCGAGAAGAATATGCATGATGATCTTGGTGGTGACGACACCCAGCTTATAGAGCTCCCCAGTGAATGGGATGATTCCCCGGGAGAATTTTCTGGATTTCAAGAGGGTGCTCAGTTCATCCCCTTTCACCTGGATAAAAACAAATGATCAAAGACGTCAGTGAAGTGTGATCAAAATTCCCATTTTGGACAATTTTTGAATTCTCACCCATTTTGCCAAGTTAACCAATCTGGAGGCTTCAACGCTCTTGATGTCGCATATGCAGCTGGTTCCAGCAAGACCCTTGTAAACTCCTCCTCGCACTGTTTGAGAAAAAATTGCTGAAATGGCTCAAACGTTGCAGGTGTGTCCTCCATTGGTACTTTAATCTGTGAAAGACAAAGCAGGGTGGTGACATGGTGGGAAGAAGATTATAAGAATGTGAAAAAGAGTTAAAGTGTACGATAAGTCCAGGATGTTCCGATATGTGACCTCCATCATTGTTTAAAGCTCCTCACCTTGTTGAGTTGTTGGCTTAAACTTGCATAGGCCGCTGAATTTTTGGGCGTGGCAATTGCTTGACAGACGTTCATCTGAACCACGCTCTCAAAATGTCTGTACGTGATGTTGAGAGCCATTGTCATTGTAAGAAGATTGTGAAAGTTATCTTGGGTCATTTCGTTCAGCAAAATGCTAAACTGTTCGAGAAGATCCTGAGGGAGGGAAACAACAGAAGTCAAGGTCTGAGTGACAAAGTAAAGTTTTGAAAGTTTTGAGGTTTCGAAAGCTTGAGATTTTTCGTTGTGAAATCCGAGTTGGTGTGTTTGTCAAAGTTGTGATTTCTCTCGGAACTTCGTGCATTTCTTCTGAGATTCCAATAGCCTTTTAAAATAATCAGCACTTTTATTTTTCATATAACTGTGATTTGTTGTGAAGTGTCTTTTCTGCTTTGCTCGAGCCATGGCTGTATTTGAAAGTTGTTTGCCACAGACAAGACACAGTGGAATAGGACAGCTTGCATCACCAGTCCATGTAAAGCCAATTGATAAATATCTTTCATCGTAAAGACGGACCTTTTTGTGCCCGTTGTTGCACAAGTGCAGTGGAATTTATCAGAAGATTGCAATTCTTCATCAGAATTGTCTGGATGTTTCCTCTTCAAAAATCGAAACATTGGGCTGTCAGATATTTCTGCAAAATAAAGAAAAACAATAAGTAAAGGTGCATTTTCTATTTGTCAAAAGTGTTTTCCGCTTCAATCCAATTGTTTGCAAATCGCTGCGTTGCCGGTATAAAACGGTAATTTCAAACAAATCTCAGATGTAAATAAAAACAATCCTTACTCCCGAACGAAGAAGAAAAAGGAAGTCGACAACAGCAGCTGTTTCACTTATCATAATTAATTCATGGCATTAAATCAAACCATGTGACAAATATTTACAATTTAAAAAGAACCAACAACAGATTCAAATTTGAATAACAAAAAAATATTCGACTTATGCGCTATCGCAGCTGCGTCGAACCTCCTATTACTCTTGTTTTGTTGACATTGATGACGTCACGAGGTTGTTTCTCGCAAGTTTCCGCGATTCACTGTTTGAACACGTTTCAAACCACTAAAAAATCTGATTGAATTGCGCCAATCTGCTTGCTTTGTAATTGGGTTGTTCTGCTTGGTCAATTAAAAACGTCATTTTTAAAGTGTTTGTCAACCCGAGTCCGTTTGACAATTAAAAAACACACTTCATGTAACTTGATAAACAAAACTTAAACAAATAAAGCTGAAGCAATAAAGGTAAACAGAAGAACTAACCTTGAGAGAGAGAGACTTCGCGCTGGGAAGCACAGAGAAGATAGATGGACACCGTGCACGCGTCCCGTACTTGATTCAGTCACTCGATGATACACGAATCCGCCGCGTACAGGATATCCACCAACAAGTGAGGGCGGTTTCACACTGGCGACATACATATAGACATCGTTAAATACATTCCCGATGGTTGTTATAATTGAAAATAATGTAAGAGGTTGAAGCCTCCATTATAATAACCAAGGAGTTTCCAACAATATGCCGCACGTGTATAGTAAAATTACGAATGTTAAATCGAGCAAAAACTACTCAAAAATACATTAGCCTATTTATTACTGTTTCTCACGGAACCCCTCACGACCTCTTGCGGAACCCTAGGGTTCCGGGAAACCCCGGTTGAGAAACACTGATCTGGACTCCAGAACGTTTACGAAGTGTGTGTCGGCATCACTCTGGATTAGCGGACAATGAGGGGGTTCCGTTTGCTCATGCGTTTATTTTTCGGATTGGTGGCCAAATTACAAACCAAAGTCAAGCAAGTATGTATCGGATGAAAAACTAAAGACTTAAAGGATATGCTGCCATATATAACTCATTGTAGTTCACTGATCGAACAATGCAGCACGGAAACCACAGCAAAACTGATGCCGGCGCAGATGAATGGGCCAGGAATGGGGGCGAAAGGGAGACGTGCATGAAAATTCACACTAAATTGGGCCGAGCCGTGGGCGCCGAGACATGCGCAAAGAGATCTGTCGTGCGTGCGGCCAGACAGATCACTGGGTGAGGGAGTACCCGAACATCCTAAATGGACCAGCTTATGGCACGAATAGACCGACTGGGGAGACTCGGCCGCCGCAGCCACAGAACCAGCGTCGGGATGTAAATCCTCATCGGCAGGACAGATGAGAGACACCAGCCCGGGCAGCTGCCTCGTTCCCATCCCTCCCGACCTATTTATACAATGACAGAGAATGGAAGAAACGTCATCAGAATTACCATTGCTGACTTCGAAACCACGTGACGAACCGAAACTGCCTGACAATATTGAAGGCCGAGAGATTCCTTTTCTTGGGGACACGGGAGCGACTAAATCAGCGATCAGACAAAGTGACCTTCCGAATTCTCCTTTGTCGTGGGAGCAAGTAAATGTTGTAGGAGTGTCAGGCGTTGATTTGGCGATTCCACTGTCTGAACAACTACGAGTCGAAGTTGAACCTCTATCTGCACAGGAAGCATTTTTGATGGCTACCGATACGCCAATTAATCTGTTGGGGAGAGACTTACGATGTAAGCTAAATTGTACAGTGAAGTATACTCCCTTTGGTGTGTACTTACATATGCCCAATGAATCGCATGTAACTGTCTTGACTTTATTACAGGAAAATACAGAGAATCTTGCATACCGGTGGACTGTGACGGATGGTGAAGCATCTAACCGTTTTCAGTTGTGTGTGTCTGATTTGGAGAGGAGCGTGCTGGAGGTGTGCGACTGGGTAAGTCAACATCACATGGACATGGACATGGGACAGACTCAGTTACATTGCATTGCAGATTGCGACACAAAAGGAAGGGATAACGACTCTGCGATAGAAACAATTTTAAAATTACACCAAAGCTTTGACCTAGCACTGGGAACAATGTGGATTGGGAAGCAAGGAATTGGCCTGGAGGTGCGTCTGACACAGGAGCAATTCAAACTGTAGAATCAACCTTCCAGTGTTACACTACATGTTACCTTCGCGGAAGCGTGAGGTTTCCAAGCAAAGGACGTAGGGCCCATGGTAACCTACTTAAAAATGGTACCGGGAGCGACTTTGGTAAGATCTAGCCAGGTCGAGGGACTCTGCCTTGGCAAGTTCTGGAAAATAAAATGGGGACCGACGGATATTGCTGGTAAGGCTGCAATGAAACAGTAAAAGCTGTGTTTGAGATGGTTGACCTTGCAGAAACACCGGGGTCAGAGAAATTACCCGGATTCCTAGAACAGATCCCAGCTTGTTTGTGGACAGCCCACACTCATGACATGGGTTGAATTAAAAGCATGCAGCCAGGAAAGATCAATATCGATACATCAAAGAGGCTGCCCCGCAAACCGCAATACGGATTGCGTCCAGAAGCGGAAGCCGGAATTGCTCCCGTAGTGGAAGCGCTGTTAAAGCAAGGAACAATTATTCCCAATCAGTCAGTCAATGTAATACGCCAATTCTACCAGTGCGGAAACCAGGAAAATTAACGTGGCGGTTCGTGCAGGACCTGAGAGCGGTAAACGACTACGTCATCCCGGCTTACCCTGTCGTTCCCAATCCAGTCACGATCTTGTCTCGCATTCCAGTTAATTCCACCCATTATACGGTGGTCAACCTCTGTTCCGCTTTCTTTAGTGTCCCAATCGACCCCAAATTGCAATTTATTTTGTGTTCACGTATCGAGGTAGGCAATATACGTGGACTGTGCTCCCGCAAGGGTACACTGAAAGCCGTACACTGTTCTCTCGAGCATTGAGACGACCGAGATGACATAGTTTTCCCGAATAAATCCACGTTGGTCCAGTATGTAAATGATTTACTCATCTGCTCGACGTTGAAGGAAGCATGCGAACAGGACACTCTGACATTACTCACGGCCCTCGTGGAGAAAGGACACAAAGCATCTCAAGCCAAATTGCAGTTTTGCCAAGAGTAGGTAAAATATCTGGGACACATTTTGAAGGTGGATACCCGACGTGTCTCCAGAACGTATATCTGTAATATTGAAACTGCCCAAGCCAACTACCACGAATCAGGTGAGATTTTTCCTCGGGACGACATGATACTGCTGGCAGCGGTTTCTTGATTATGCGTTCTTCGTGCGCCCCCTGCTGGAAATTGGCTCTGCAAGCGCACCCAATCTGCTGAATTGGACGCGAGAAGCAGACAAGGCCTTTGTGACACTGAAACAAGCTCTGTCCTCTGCTCCCGCTTTGGGTCTGCCGGACAATGAAAAACCTTTCTATTTATACTCAAACGAGACTCGAGGCTTCGCACAATGTGTGCTGGCCCAGAAACACGGAAGCAAGTTACGGCCCGTCGCATATTACAGGACCATATTGGACCCGGTGGCGCAAGGATTCCCATCCTGTTTCAGAGCAGTGGCAGCCGCTTCGCTCGCAGTGAAGGCAACAGAATCAATCGTCGCGGGACAAACTTTGATCCTCATGGTGCTGCATGCCGTCACAGCCGTGCTGTTAAAAACAGACACAATACTTGTCGGCCTCTCGAGCAACGACATAGGAACTATCACTCACTGCTCCAACGAACATCACGATTTAGAGGTGCCCGCCATTGAATCCCGCTAATTTACTGCTGGTAGAACTGGATGGAGATCCTCTTATCTTGATTGTGAGGAGGTGATCGCACGCACGTGTTTGCCCCGTCCTGATATGAGAGACACAGCAATCCAAAATTCTGAGTTGATTCTATATGTCGATGGTTCGTCGTCGCGGGCACCAGATGGATCTCCATTGACGGGTTTTGCAGTTTGCTCCGATCACAAAGTAATCGAAAAGGGAAGATTGGCTGCGAACTGCTCCGCTCAGCAAGCGGAGCTGTTTGCTCTAATTCATGCATGCTACTTTGTAGAAGGCCAAATTTTGACAATTTACAACGATTCCGGCTCTGCCTTTGGCGCTGCACACAAATTTGGCGCTTCGCGCGCGAGCGGGGATTTCTAACATCCTCTGGTGCGCCGGTGAAGAATGGTACATGGATTGCGAACCTATTGCAGGCAATACTCTTGCCTTAATAAATTGCATTGGTTAAATGTGACGCCCACACTGTTGCGTCTGATGATGTCTCACGGGGAAATGCCAGGGCAGATGTAGCTGCCAAGGCCGCTGCCATCATTCCAGATGCCCCACTGGTATCACAATGTGCATTAACACCAGTGGCAACCCCATCTCTTGACGATGTTAACACTTTACAAACTGCTGTTAGTGCAGCAGAGAGGAATTTGTGGATAATATATGGATGTGAATTTGATGATTAGTCTAATCTATGGAGAGCATCCGATTGCCTGGTGGTGGCACCAAAGGCTCTGTCTGCTACCCTGGCTTGCCCGCTTTGCGCATGGGGCCGGGCATACCAGCAAAGGGGGGATGTGCGCCTCTTTTGGGAAGCAATGGTTTGCCCCGGGCTTTAGTCCAATTGCAGAACAATATTGTAGGACCTGCCACGTTTGCCAAGAACACAATCCGGTAAGGGGGCCCAAATGGCCCGAGGCGGCCACCCGGCACCCTCCGGGCCGTTCGTCCATATCCAAATTGATTTTATCCAAATTTCAACGTGTTGTGGATGAGTTTGTTTTAGTAGCGGCAGATTTATTTCCCAAATGGGTCGAAGCGTACCCTTGCAGAAAAGCAGATGCAATTACTGTAGTTAAACTTCTGATGAAGGATTTTGTCTGGAGATTTGGGATACCCTGTAATATCTCTCGCGATCAAGGACCTCATTTTCCAGCCGAAGTGGTGAAGGAGTTATGCAAGGCTTTACAAATCAAACAACACCTCCACTGCCCTCACCATCCACGGTCAGCTGGTACAGTGGAGAGACAATGGATTTCTGAAGAACAAACTGGCCAAGATTTGTGAACAGACTGGGTTAAAATGGCCAGATGCACTGCCGATTGTTCTCATGACGATGACATCTACCACGAATTGGAAAACTGGCTCATCTCCGCATGAGAATCTCATGGGAAGACCCATGAGTCTACCGCATTCACCTCCATTTTCTGTAAGAGAAATAAATGTGCAACAAATGGACGAAACATTGCTGGCTTTCTGTATTGCCTTGAATTGTGCTGTGAGGGCCTTTTATGCGCAGGTGAAGCAAGCCTTGCCTGAACCAGCCACCACTGACTACCACAACTTCAAACCTGGAGACTTGGTCTATGTGAGGATTTATAAGAGAAATAACTCTCTGCAAGCATGGTGGTGCGGGCCATTATTGATTTTGCTGACGACCCACACAGCCGTGAAGTGTAAAGGAAAAGCGGCATGGATTCACGCCTCACATTGCAAGCTGGCGCACCACCCGAAGAAACCCCGAGTGGAACGCTACCTCAGGGTTGCTTTAATATTCTCTCTTGTTATATGTGTATGTGTATTATTGACTTTGGCTTGTATAATGTTGATATGGCCAACATGGTTGTTCATAAGTACTTATGATGGAAATTATTTATATATTCCTCAGCCAAACGCTTGTCACACAAACCACCAAGCTAATCGCATTGCACATAGAAACCGACGAGGTGTGACAAGTGGAGTAGGATTAGATAAGGCTTCTAATAGAACAAATTTGCAGAGGAGTATTGGGGCGCATTTGCACCCAGACGGACTATATGGGATAAATACTTATCTGGCTTTTTCTCTTAACCATGCTAAGGCTTTTAATAGAACTAGTTTGTGGGCCTGCACTCGAATACCTCACTCAGCGGTTCGTGGAATACCTTTGTGAGCACTACCATTTAATCTGAGTGAGTGTTCTGCATACTGGATTAAATGGAAGGAATGGAGAGAAGGGGATAATAACACTGACCACCACAATAAGGATTGGGAAACGGACAGGTTAGACCAGGTGGTAACCGATGCGGATGAGTAATGCCTACAGCAACGGAATTTCAGTGGCTGGTTTAAGCCGACTTTCAACTTCAATAAGATACCTCCATATTTTGTGGTAGAACAAATGAGGAAAAAAAACAAATCTATGCCAAGTGCAAGAAGCATGGGGAGAAAGAATGTTTGCTAAATCTGAATGTAGTAACAATGTCGATGAAAATCACATGATAGGGCCACAAGTGGCCTTAAAAAAACACCTACACCTATTTTGTGTGCAGAAATCGAGCCAATCCATGGCTTCCAGTTAACTGGACCGGATCCTGTTACTTGTCATTTATTATACCACACATGCACCAGCTTAACAATTCACCCTTTGAATACTCAAATCGAAGTAAACGGAGTTTTACATCCACCGAATTGTTCTTTATGATCAGAATACCTCATTATGGGGTGGGCCAAACATCTGTGGGACTGGCAGAGTTAGCCGCCTTGCTTGAGTCACTTGCAAATAAAACTGCCTTGGGTATGGTGGTTATTAATTCCGAGGTAGTCGCCCTGCATGCTGTTGCAATGCAGAACCAAGTTGCTTTGGATTTTGATCCTGGCCGCACAGGGTGGAACCTGTGCGGTAATTGGTTGTGAATGCTGTGCATATATCCCAGATAATTCAGAAAACATTGCTGGTATAGCAGATAAGATGAAGGATGAGGGAGCTAAGGTCCACAATTATTTCACTCAAGACTGGCTATATTCATGGCTCGAAGGAATTTTCGGAGGATGGGGAGCTACTCTGTTCGGTTGGATTTTTGTGGGATTTCTTTGAATTGTCATTATTATTGTGCTTGTTAAATGCGCTCCAACCACATTGCCAACATTGATCGTTTCTTGTTTAAAAAGGAAGACAACAAAAGTAATGGTGGCCCGGCAACCACCTCCCTGTTTTGATTCTGTAGCTGAGTCCTTTGACTCTGATGAGATAGAACTTAAAGTTGGAAATCCATGAGTCAATGTTATGAGTATGTTCTGATTATGGGAAATGTTCTTCCTGCTGCACTCATCTGCTCTGTTCCTGAACCCTGCATGGATGTGTTGAATCAGCCGTGCTGCCCAAAGTGGTAGTCGTCTACTGTATTGGCCAAAGGCCAACGACAACTGGAGCCTCAAGCAGGCTCAAAGCTGTACAAGCATCGAAAGCCACCTGCTCTGTCAGACAGGAATGGTGATAATGGACTGAGCTCTACGATTTGTGCTAAAAAAGTGACTGCCCAAAAGAATGAACACACTCGTGCGTGGAAATGTATTTCCAATTGAGTAAAATCATTAATTTTGTGATGTGTTTCCCTCGAGGGCAACACGGGAGGGGGGGGGGAGGTGTGGAGGAAAACTTCCTTTTTAAACATGGATTTATTGTGGACGCACTGCTTATTCAATGTATCCGAATTATAGTCAATTGCTTCTGTTTTTTAGTATTTCAATTGCTGACATGTATTCATTTCTCTGGAACCCATTTTATTGGAATATATATATATATAGTCAAACATTTACTGGGACCTGTAACCAGATGCTTTACTTCCATCTCTATCCCCACTCCTTTCTCTGTCTGTTTCATCTCAAATTGTAGTACCTGTCATCTGGTGACAGGCCTTTCCAAAGATCAATGTAGCCACCTTTTGACCAGTACGAAAAACTTTGGGAGATGTCTTTCTCGTGTGAAAACTTGCCCAGCCAAGGTCAGTTGTGGGTTGTCATGACCAAAACTCCCCTCCTTCTCTTGGTTCTCTGTCCTCCCCAACTCTCCCCCACTTTCCCTCAGACGTGTGTGTGTGTGTGTGTGTGTGTGTGTGTGTGTGTGTGTGTGTGTGTGTGTGTGTGTGTGTGTGTGTGTGTGTGTGTGTGTGTGTGTGTGTGTGTATATATATAATATATAATGTAAACTCAACTTCAACAGAGATCATTGCTTGGCTTTCATTCGATGCCCTGTCCATTCTGTGATTTCACGTGAATAAATATTCTCTGATTGAATGTACTTTTCTTGTGGACATTGGATAATTATGAGTTGAAATTGATTAATAAGAGTTGCCTTGAATATTGAGAGTTCCACAATAGTAACTTACCTGCACATCCACACATAACGAACTTCACAATGATCCCTTTGCTCTGATATGCCAAAAATTTATCACAAAATCATGACAAATACACTTTCATCCAATTAATTACAAAAACTTATTAACCAAAAAAATTAAGGTTTTTTTTTGCTTTCACAGTCATCTTTATGTGAGGCCATGGACTTACTGATCACTGTTCATAACCCGAATTGATTGACATGAAAACTTCACATTGGTAAAAGGTGAGCAGTCACAAATGAAAGGTGACAGTTCACAAAGTGTAAAACTGTGAATTAAATATTTTTGATGTAATTCTGTGCTTTCATTCCTTTTGTTCACTTTCTCTTCTCTCCATGAACCCCCGCTCACCCCCACCCATGCTCCCATGGTTGCCCCTTACACGCTTTGACTTGAGAATCCATCGTCCGGGACGAGTCCGATTCACGGACACAGACATTTCCCATACTGGGTGCAGTTGGACAATTCCCGAAGAAAAAAAGTCCGAAGAAGGAAATACAAATTCTCCAAATCAGCGTCCACATTGTCAGAGATTGAAAACTTGCTTCTGTCGCTGTGAACGAGTCGGTCGTGGAATCTGCTTTGTGCGTCACGATGAACGGGTGTGCGTCACAATGAACGGGTGTGCATCACGATAAACGGCTGTGCGTCACAATGGAAGGCTGCACGATATTGTGACGTCATTACGAGCACAGCAACAGCCTGTTCCCAATGAATAATCCGATTTTTTTTAACACAGGGTTTATTTTATTCTAATATTTGTGTTCACTTGCTGTTCTTCATCAACTCTCAAAACCCACACTCAAGTGAAACAAAACACAAGTTCGAATGTTTGAAAGTTTGTATTAATTAAATTCCAATTTTACAACAACGATCAACTCGGTGGAAATTGTTTCGTGTTTTAAATTCAACATTAACTAGAACTGCCACTTTATAACTGCTGGCAGTGATGGCCGGGTACCCAGACGTCCGCATTTGACACAACGTGAGACTTACTGCAGATGATAGTTGCAAAGTTTCACTTCGATAGGTTAAGTGGTTCCAGAGAAAACATTATTTAATAGTGATACAAATACAGGCCTGCTTCGAAACAGCGCGGGACATACGAGTGACGAACCGGATAGCACAATGTGTTCAATCTAGTTATTACGTATGCAGTTTGCTCTTTTTCCTGGGGACATTGTCGGTATCAATTGAATTGCTATTCCTGTACCCTGAAATGCATGCAGGTGCAGACCAGTGAGCCTTCTGGAAAAAAACATCTAAAAGTTCTCAGATTCAAATAATTAAATAATTCTGGCTGCCAAACCACATGGCCGATCAGGTTGAAATTTTAAACCTTCGTTTCACATGTCGGCTCGATTACAAATGTGAAGTTTGGCATATATAGACGCAGCGGTTCCAGGGTAAACATTAATTAATATATATCCTTCAATCCAACATGGCTGCCAAACCATGTGACCTATCAATCAGAAATTAACAAATTTGTATTCACTGCTCGTGTGCAATACATTTGTGAAGTTTCCCCTTGATCTGACCAGCCGTTCTGGAGAAGATGTTTGAAGGTTTTAGGGTTAATTCAATATGGTCGCCAAACGATGTGACCTATCAATTTGAAATTAACAAACTTGTGAAAGGATGTCTTGGGGAAAGTGTGTGAATTTTTGCCTCAATGTGTCCAGCCTTTCTGGAGAAGATTTTTTTAAATTTATTAATTTTCAATCCAAGATGCCTGACGAACCATGTGACCTATGACATCATAAATTTACATTCTGCCTCCAATTTTTTTAGGGCAGGGGTTCTTAACTGGGGTATCCATACCCCTTGGGGGTATGTGAACTAAATGCTGTGGGTATGGGACTCGATCTCTGAATATTTGAAAATATTTGATTTATTAATTTATAGTTGGTTCGAATGTTGGAATATAACTTGCACTGTTATTCAAAAAGCACACATTAAGATCTCCCCTTAATTTTCATGAATGAAATAAGCAGAAACAAATAATGATCTTTCTAAAACTAAATGATATTTGGCAACCCTGACAGGAACGTCTTTCGACTCTTCCCCGTGTTTTGAATTTGATTTTCATGGGGTCTTAATATCATTTTGCATTTTTCTCATTGAAGCCCATTTTAATTAATGATGCTGCGAGCACTGGTTTTCCTAATGTGACATGGCTCTGGTACCAATTAATTGTTTTCGGAATGACACACATGTATT
>NC_140967.1:102306824-102331824 GCF_056783735.1 Eptatretus burgeri | reverse complement strand
ATTAGGTTAAAAACACTTGTTACCAACTTTTAACAAGAAATGCCTCAACCCTTCTTATCAGGTGTCTTTTCAGATTTTCTGTCCTGTCTCAGCCTCTTTGTGGTCCTTTCAAAGAAATGGGATCCCATCTTCGGATTCTGCCCGACACTACAAAAAGGCCCCTGTTCTCTACCCTTTATCCTATCCTTCACCGAGATATTCAAAGAAACAACAATTCATGACGTTTGTTGGTTCATCAATTGAACTGCAAAATGAGGACAATGACACTTTACGGATGAACTGTGATGATGTGCTCCCAAACACGTGATGATTGACTTGAGTGTGTGATGAGCAGTGGAGGCCTTCACCAAGAATTGATGATGAAGCAATGTGTGGTCTTCAATCTGCATGATTAATCTGAACATCTACAGAGGGTAACCTACCTGCACTTCTACAGAGGGTAACCTACCTGCACATCTACAGAGGGTAACTTACCTGCACATCTACAGGGGGTAACTTACCTGCACATCCACAGATGGTAACTTTCCTGCACATCCACAGAGGGTAACTTTCCTGCACATCCATAGAGGGTAACTTTCCTGCACACCCACAGAGGGTAACTTTCCTGCACACCCACAGAGGGAAAATTACCTGCACATCCACAGGGGGTAACTTGCCTGCACATCTCCAGAGGGTAACTTGCCTGCACATCTCCAGAAGGTAACTTGCCTGCACAGCTCCATTGGGTTACTTACCTGCACTTCTACAGAGGGTAACTTACCTGCACATCTACAGAGGGTAACTTACCTGCACATCTCCAGAGGGCAACTTACCTGCACATCTACAGAGGGCAACTTCCCTGCACATACACTGAGGGTAATGGGGAGGAAAACTTCCTTTTTAAACATGGATTTATTGTGGATTTATTTTGTATGCACTGCTTATTGAATGTTTCAAATTATCTTCAATTGCTTCTGCTTAATTAGTGTCACAATTGCTGACATGTATTCATTTCTCTGTAATCCATTTTTTTGGAACCTATATAGTCAAACAGTTACTGGAACCTGTAACCGGATGCTTTACTTCCATCTATCCCCCACTCCTTTCTCTGTCTCTGTTTCGTATCAAATTGAAGTACCTGTCATCTGGTGAAAGGCCTTTCCAAGATCGATGTCGCCACCTTTTTACCAGTTCGATAAGCTTTGGGAGATGTCTTTCTCATGTGAAAACTTGCCCAGCCAAGGTCAGTTGTCCAGCGTCATGACCAAAACTCCCCCCCTTCTCTTTGTTCTCTCTCCTTCTCCCCAACTCTCCCCCACTTTGCCTCAGATGTGCATATATATATATATATATATATATATATATATATATATATATATATATATATATATATATATATATATATATATATATATACATACACACACAGTAATCCCCAATTTATTGCAGGGGTTACGTTCCAAACCCCCCCACGATAAGTGAAAATCCGCGACGTTGCGTCCATCTGTTTATTTTATTATTTATATATATTTTAAAGCTTTATAACCCTCCCCACACTCTTATTAACCTTTCCCACACTCTTATTAACCTTTCCCACACTCTTATTAACCTTTCCCACACTCTTATTAACCTTTCCCACACTCTTATTAACCTTTCCCACACTCTTATTAACCTTTCCCACACTCTTATTTACCTTTCCCACACTCATTTACCTTTCCCATACTCTTATACACACTTCCTCTCCTCCAAAGCAGATTCATTGATGCCGTCATGGCGGCCTACAGCAGCGAAGCTTCTCCCTTGCTTTCACATGTCAAGAAGTTGCACTTTTTCTTCGATGGTTTGCATCTTTCTCTGCCGTTTAAGTTCAATGCCAGATACCTTAGAAGGTGCAGAACGTTTGGGCGGCATTGTAGGGGTTGAAATAAATTAAAAACTTTCACGGATAATTCACACAAACACAACACCGCAGAGTGTGATCGCTACTCGTCGTGTTACGTCGATGTGAAATGGACAAGGCGAGATGCTGAATGCATGCTATGTGCGGGAGATGCAGAGAATGATGCAACGGTCGCTGAGCCAATCAGAACCCAGGATAAAGAACACCATGCTCTGGTTGGTCACCTCCCATCCATCAGCCAATAGCGTGCCATGTACGATCTCACGTGGGTAAACTAACGCAAGTGGAAGCGGCCACATCTGCGTTTTCCATACGCACGACTTTTTGTCTACTCTTCAACTGTACACGATGTACAGCATTTTATTTCTTGTAATATGTTTTAATTTTTTTTAATGTTTTTAAATTATTTAGGCAAGAAAATGCTTCTTTTACCATAAAAATAATTAAAATAATAAATATGTAAAAATACATTTTTACTGACAAATCCGCGATCTAAAATTAGATATGGAAGAGTTAAAAATCCGCGATACAGCGAGGCCACGATATGGCGAGGGATGACTGTATGTATATATATATATATATATATATATATATATATATATATATATATATATATATATATATATATATATATATATATATATATATATATATATATATATTGCATATATATATATATATATATATATATATATATATATATATATATAGAGAGTGCAGAGATCGAACCGGATACGATTGTTAAACCTAAAAGATCATCTGGTCCAGGTAATGATGCAGATGCCCGTGAGGCTCGAAGGTAAAGGGAAAAGAAAACAGCGAGCTGCCCCTGTGGAGTTGGAGGACGACGGGTGCAGTCGGATATGTGGCCTCGCCCTGTTCCAGCTTTCGTGCCCACGGCACTGCCCATCGTGGACGAAGAAGACACGACCGCCAATCAGGTCGGTCTTCCACCGTGCTGATCAACATATTCAGGTCCCTTGTTTATCGGCTGGTGATCAGGGATCTTCACTTTCTTAATGGAACCCAGTTGCGCTGTTTAAGGAATGACATGTCAGACGTGGGTTGACACGGATACACTGTATACTGTCTCCAGATGTCTGTGGCCGGTTGTTGTGGTTCGAAAAGGTAGAGTGAGGCATTTACCTTGCGGTGAAATATAAATCGTCACAATGTGAAGAGAATGTGAGCCGACAACTTTCCTTCTTTCACAATCCACTCCAAATGGTGGAAATATTCATCCATCTGTTGAGGAACAAAAATAATTGGTAAGTTATCGACAAGAAAATCTGTGTGATGGATCTTGATGAAAATCTCAAGTGGAAATGAACATGTCTGTTATAGATCAGAATATAATATCCACCACGTTGGCTGTCACGTCAGAAGTAAGTTCCTTTCCAACTGTATTCAACAGGCAACAGATGCATTATCTTGCATGATAATTTCATTCATGATAATCCACTCACCACACACTGGAAAGAAGTCAAAATCTCATGTCCACTGAAGCCTGTTTCACCCAAGATGCATTATCTTGCATGATAATTTCATTAATGATTATCCACTCACCGCACACTGGAAAGAAGTCAAAATTTCATGTCCACTGAAGCCTGTTTCACACAGAACCCTGAGCTTCTCCTGCAGCATTGACGTGTCAGTGATTGGGAGGATGATTAAGCAGAAAAAAATCATTATTTTTTGCTCCTTCAAGGCCCATTGAACAAAGAAGATGCATCTCTAATTTTAACCCAACACAGACGTATTTTTACAATATCCGAGCTCATCCTCTGCTTCCCTCAATTCCTCCCCACACTCATTGTTTGTCCAGGTCTGCCTCTATCTCGGCTTTGAACTCTGCTGTTGGTGCCCCCCCCCACCCCCCTTGCACTCACTATTTCTGCTGTTCCTTTTCACGGTCATTTTCGTCGTTTGACACTGAAGGGAAAACTTGTAGGGAGGGCATAACGATTGTGAATTTGACAGCTGTGACAGTCTTTGGCGTCGCTTATCACCACAATGATGGCCTTATAATTTGTCAGGTTGCATTTGTGGGCGGAGTCCTGAGGCCACCTGTCCAACCAATGGGGGTAGATGAGCGTTTCACACGGAAGGACGCCAGACAAACAAGCATATTATGAAACAGACTGGTTCTTGATGTACGTTTACCTCACTGTGAATCAACAATGATCAGTCGGTGAACTTCAAAAGGTATGTTTGACCAAAATTCCCGGTTTGTTAATTTTTTTTCTCCAAAATAAAAAACTTCAGAAACTGTAACAACCACCGTCACCAACACATCTGACTTACATTGCAACTCCCTAAATACGGCACCATGACAGAAAGGTAATCATCTGAAGTTCCTCTGCCTGGATTAACATCTCGTGGGAGAGGAGAAAGGGGGAGCATGAAAACAGTTCCAGATGAGGGGGTTGAGAAGGTGCATCCAAGCAAAAAACTCAGGGGGAATCATCTCAGGATGCATTACTTCCAAATGAACATGAATGATTGAGTTATCCCTCGATGCAACGATGAACGCAATTGTTCAAACATCGAAGCACAAAACAAGACTTCCACGTTATATTTTCTGTGGATCACTGCAAAGCACCATTCCTGGAGCAGATTAAAAGGTCCTCCAAAACCAGCCTTGGGCACAGCAGATGTCATCGAACACATTGCTATGCCGTTTAAAGACTAACCTCGGGGTACGGGAAGAGCTCAGCAAAAATAATGAGGTCGGTGGCGGAGAGCGTGACGCCCACCACGTGAGCAGCCGTGATAGACAGGACTGCGACACGCAGTTTCTCTTCACCTTGAAAACGGTCACACAGGGATTGCCGCTCCGCGGATCTTGTCGAGCCATCGATTCGAATGCAACTCTCGTTCTGTCTTCCAAAATCAGCCTTGGGCACAGCAGATGTCATCGAACACATTGCTATGCCATTTAAAGACTTACTTCGGGGTTCGGGAAGAGCTCAGCAAAAATAATGAGGTCGGCGGCAGAGCGTGACGCCCACCATGTGAGCAGCCATGATGGACAGAACTGCGACACGAAGAAGACACGACCGACAATCATGTCGGTCTTCCACCGTGCTGATCAACATCTGCAGGTCCCTTCTTTTTCGGCTGGTGATCAGGGATCTTCACTTTCTCAATGGAACCCAGTTGCGCTGTTTAAGGAAAGAGATGTCAGACATGGGTTGACACGGATACCCTGTATACTGTCTCCAGATGTCTGTGGCGGGTTATTGCGGTTCAAAAGCTTGAGTGAAGCATTTACCTTGCGGTGAAATATAAATCGTCGCAATATGAACAGAATGTGAGCCGACAACTTTCCTTCTTTCACAATCGACTCCAAATGGTGGAAATATTCATCCATCTGTTGAGGAACAAAAATAATTGGGAAGTTATCGAGAAGAAAACCTGTTTGGTGGATCTTGATGAATATCTCAAGTGGAATTGAACATGTCTGTTATAGATCAGAATATAATATCTACCATGTTAGCTGTCACGTCATAAGTAAGTTCCTTTCCAACTGTATTCAACAGGCAACAGATGTATTATCTTGCATGATAATTTCATTCATGATAATCCACTCACCGCACACTGGAAAGAAGTCAAAATCTCATGTCCACTGAAGCCTGTTTCACCCAAGATGTATTATCTTGCATGATAATTTCATTCATGATAATCCACTCACCGCACACTGGAAAGAAGTCAAAATCTCATGTCCACTGAAGCCTGTTTCACCCGAGATGTATTATCTTGCATGATAATTTCATTCATGATAATCCACTCACCGCACACTGGAAAGAAGTCAAAATCTCATGTCCACTGAAGCCTGTTTCACCCAGAACCCTGAACTTCTCCTGCAGCATTGGCCTGTCAGTGATTGGGAGGATGATGAAGCAGAAAAAAAATCATTATTTTTGCTCATTCAAGGCCGATTGAGCAAAGAAGATGCATTTTTAATTTTAACCCAACGCAGACGTCTTTTCACAATAGCCGAGACTCTTCCTCTGCTGCCCCCAATTCCTCCCCACACCCATTGTTTGTCCAGGTCTGCCTCTATCTCGGCCTTGAACTCTGCTGTTATTTGCCCCCCTCTGAACTCACTATTTCTGCTGTTCCTTTTCACGGTCACTTTCGTCGTTTGACACTGAAGGGAAAACTTATAGGGAGGGCATAACGATTGTGAATTTGACAGCTGTGACAGTCTTTGGCGTTGCATATCACCAAAATGATGGCCGTATAATTTGTCAGGTTGCATTTGTGGGGGGAGTCAGGAGGCCAGCTGTCCAACCAATGGGTGTGGATGAGCGTTTCACACGGATGGACGGACAGAAGAACAAGCATATTATAACACAGACTGGTTCTTGATGTACGTTTACCTCACTGTGAATCAAAAATGATCAGTCGGTGAACCGTCAGAAGGTATGTTTGACCAAAATTCCCGGTTTATTCATTTTTTCTCCAAAATAAAAAACTTCAGAAACTGAAACAACCACCGTCGCCAACACATCTTGCTAACATTGCAACTACCTAAATACGGAACCATGACAGAAAGGTAATCATCTGAAGTTCCTCGAACCACCAGGTAATGGATGTTCACAGAGTTGGGCTGGCCAATGCGCTGGACTATATCCTCTGCCTGGATTAACATCTCGTGGGAGAGTCATCTTCGGTCATTTAAGGTGGCTTAAGGTCATTTGACTTTTTGTCTGTGGAAGGTCCTCTCTGCCAAACTGCCATCTGAGTAGCATGGAACGTGTTTTTTCCATCCAGTGATGAATTGTTGATGTCGATATTGTCTGCTGTGAAATGGACAAACTTGTCCAGAGCCAAATTGCGGGAAACAACTGCACCATTGTCTGGGTCAATGTTTTTCAGAGTATGTTCTGCAAGAGCTGTGTCTATCACAAAAAAAGACTCATAGTTGACGATATGACCAGCATTGTGAAAGAGCTTAACTAGCTTCTTCGACCTTGTTGCTTGGTGCAGGGCATTCCCAAGTCCAATGTGTTTTGGTGTCCATTTCTTGCCACAGCTGACTCCAAACAAGATGTCTTGTGCAACATTTAAAACTTTGGAGTGAACTTTTGCTTGCTGATCCTGGTCTTCCTGTTCAGATTCTAATGCAGATGGACCCACATACAATAAATGCAAGAACATGTACAAAGACTCAGGTATGCATGCAAATGCAGCATCTTCAGACTTCAAATCCTTTATAACCTGGCTGTGTCATGAAATCTCCTCTGATCTTTAGTGCAACATGTACTAATGAGTGGAATATATCATCTTGAGGCTGATACAAGGGCATATGAAGTTCTTCATTATGAGTCAAATCTTCCATCTGCAGAAGTGGTACTTGAGAATATTTAGTTGGCACAAGTAAAGTGGTCCTGTCGGCAGTTGGTCCATGGCGTAGTGGTACAAACTGGTGCACATCATAAAGTTTTTGACTTATTTTTACTTTAAATGATGTCCTTCGACTGGCATAAGATGGTGGAATACTAATGTTAGCTTCTTGTGCCAAGGAACAAAAATGATTCCACCCATCACTGAGATCTAACACTTGTCCTTTGTCAGCATATTTTTGTAATTCAGCACAAAGCCACACCATTGCAAGGTCTAATGTTTGACTGGCGTCTTTTGTTTTTGCTGTTGATCTTGTAAAGTTTATATAACAGTTCAAATGGTACTTGCCTTCTGCTGCAATAAGGTCATTGACATTTGACACACTGACATGGATAATGGGGTCAAATTTGGCAGCTTCCATAATTTGGGTACTCATTTTCAGTGTTTATATGGCAACCAATTTATGTTTGGTGGCATCCTTCTGGCAGAAAAGACATTTCATCCAATCAACAGACCCAACGCAATGGCGCAGGAGTGACTCTGATGTCATTGGGACATTGTTCTCTGGTGTTGACTGTGTCATAACTGGATGATGCACCACATGAGTGAGCTCGAGAAGACTGTAGGCACTGAATCTTCCCTTTATTTGTGAGCACGGCAAAGCAACATCTTTGCCACACATTTGAATCTGGGTTGGAATGTAGTGTAGACTCAACCCTGTCAATCGCATCCCTGTTTTTGTCATCTCGGAGCTTCTTTCGAGTATTTGCTGCTGTTTCTAGGTTCTTCAGACCTTGCTCCCCAGCCTCTCGCAAGCTTTCTTTTGTGTCTTTTTGGCACAGGATACAGAGACTTTGTGTAACAGCACGAGGTCACTTGAGGCTCAACACTGGCTCCATCGTTTATCTGTGAAAGATAAAAAAAGAACCATTACACATTAATTGCAACCTGAAAATGATATCTACATTAGATAGAATATTTTAATTTACTTATGTTTAAATATCACAAAGTTGAGCTTCACATCATCCAACTTGGATAGAAATACTTAATTGTACTGATGTTTAAATATTTTAAAAATTTGAGTGTCACATCATCTATCTTGGATAGAATTTCTTAGGTATGCTAATGTTTAAATATCATAAAACTTGAGCCTCACGTCAGCTATCTTAAATAGAATTCCTTAAGGATTGTTATATTTGAATATCAGGGAACTTGACATCATCACATCAACCATTGGCAGCAGTCAATTCTCCAAACTTCAGAATATCAATACAAATTTCATTACCTATTGTTCCATGCAAAACAGATCAGTTCAGTTGAAACTTAACGAAAGCATGTTGATGTTCATGGTGCTGCATTCTTCCAAAATCTGAAAATCTCCAAATCTAAAATAAAATACTTTATAAAATATAATAAACAAGTAACAAATATGTTACCTTCTGATTAAAAAAGGTAACAACAATTCACAAGCTATTTCTAAAAAGGCTAGTTCATTGGTCCAACACATGTCTGCACTTTGAGAAAATCCCAATGAATCTTTAACAAGCACCAGCTGATAAACAGAGCCATATCTAATACATCCTGACGTTCACTGATCCAGTTAAAACCACTGGAGAGATTTTGCAGCTCACCCTAACCCTAACCCTAACACTAACAAATCAAATGCTATCTTCGCATTTTGGAACATATCAACATGTCACAATGTTGCTGATTGTTCTGATACAATGTTAGAAATAACAACCCAAACAACAATTTTAACGGCAGGTAATTTGTGAAGTGAAAAAAAATTGCAGGATGATCATGCTGGAATATGATAAAGAAAATACATTATCGGGCTGACGAGGCAATTTTGGTACCAACTTTAAAATGTAAATTTGAACAACAAAGAGTCAAAATTGAGCTTGGTAACAAGCATTTTTGAATTCAGCATACTTGAATTAGGTTAAAAACACTTGTTACCAACTTTTAACAAGAAATGCCTCAACCCTTCTTATCAGGTGTCTTTTTAGATTTTCTGTCCTGTCTAAGCCTCTTTGTGGTCCTTTCAAAGAAATGGGATCCCATCTTCGGATTCTGCCCGACACTACAAAAAGGCCCCTGTTCTCTACCCTTTATCCTATCCTTCACCGAGATATTCAAAAAACAACAATTCATGACGTTTGTTGGTTCATCAATTGAACTGCAAAATGAGGACAATGACACTTTACGGATGAACTGTGATGATGTGCTCCCAAACACGTGATGATTGAATTGAGTGTTTGATGAGCAGTGGAGGCCTTCACCAAGAATTGATGATGAAGCAATGTGTGGTCTACAATCTGCATGATTAATCTGAACATCTACAGAGGGTAACCTACCTGCACTTCTACAGAGGGTAACCTACCTGCACATCTACAGAGGGTAACTTACCTGCACATCTACAGAGGGTAACTTACCTGCACATCCACAGATGGTAACTTTCCTGCACATCCACAGAGGGTAACTTTCCTGCACATCCATAGAGGGTAACTTTCCTGCACACCCACAGAGGGTAACTTTCCTGCACACCCACAGAGGGAAAATTACCTGCACATCCACAGAGGGTAACTTGCCTGCACATCTCCAGAAGGTAACTTGCCTGCACAGCTCCATTGGGTAACTTACCTGCACTTCTACAGAGGGTAACTTACCTGCACATCTACAGAGGGTAACTTACCTGCACATTTCCAGAGGGCAACTTACCTGCACATCTACAGAGGGCAACTTACCTGCACATACACAGAGGGTAATGGGGAGGAAAACTTCCTTTTTAAACATGGATTTATTGTGGATTTATTTTGTATGCACTGCTTATTGATTGTTTCAAATTATCTTCAATTGCTTCTGCTTAATTAGTGTCACAATTGCTGACATGTATTCATTTCTCTGTAATCCATTTTATTGGAACCTATATAGTCAAACAGTTACTGGAACCTGTAACCGGATGCTTTACTTCCAGCTATCCCCCACTCCTTTCTCTGTCTCTGTTTCGTATCAAATTGAAGTACCTGTCATCTGGTGAAAGGCCTTTCCAAGATCGATGTCGCCACCTTTTGACCAGTTCGATAAACTTTGGGAGATGTCTTTCTCATGTGAAAACTTGCCCAGCCAAGGTCAGTTGTCCAGCGTCATGACCAAAACTCCCCCCCTTCTATTTGTTCTCTCTCCTTCTCCCCAACTCTTCCCCACTTTGCTTCAGATGTGTATATATATATATATATATATATATATATATATATATATATATATATATATATATATATATATATATATATACACACACATATACATACACACACAGAGCCTGGTGTTGGTGCAATGGTTCGGGCAGCGGCTTGGGATCCAAGAGGTCCTGAGTTCAAGCCCCGTTGGGCCACTGAATTAATACACCAGGGGGTTGACTCAGCCTGTCATCCTTCCGAGGTCGGCGAAATGAGTACCAGTGTACTGGGCCGGTGTATACCCCGGTTAAAATAGGTGTACCATACCCCTGTGTCGTAAGAGGCGACCAGGGTTGCGTCAGGAAGGGCATCCGGCGTAAAACATGTGCCAAATCACGATGCGGATCATACGGATGATCCGCTGTGGCGACCCCGAACGGGAGCAGCCGAAAGAAGAAGAAGAAGAAGAAGATATGTATATATATATGTATATATGTATATATGTATATATGTATGTGTATATGTGTATATATATATATATATATATATATATGTATATATATGTATATATATTTATATATATTTATATATATATATATGTATATATATGTATATATATATATATATATGTATATATGTATATATGTATATATGTATATATATATGTATATATATATATATATATGTATATATGTATATATGTATATATGTATATATGTATATATGTATATATGTATATATGTATATATGTATATATATATATATATATATATGTATATATGTATATATATATATATATATATATATATATATATATATATATATATATATGTATGTATATATGCGCAAGAATGCAGAGATCGAACCGAAAAGATACGATTGTTAAACCTAAAAGATCATCTGGTCCAGGTAATGATGCAGATGCCCGTGAGGCTCGAAGGTAAAGGGAAAAGAAAACAGCGAGCTGCCCCTGTGGAGTTGGAGGACGACGGGTGCAGTCGGATATGTGGCCTCGCCCTGTTCCAGCTTTCGTGCCCACGGCGCTGCCCATCGAGGACGAAGAAGACACGACCGACAATCATGTCGGTCTTCCACCGTGCTGATCAACATATTCAGATCCCTTTTTCGGCTGGTGATCAGGGATCTTCACTTTCTCAATGGAACCCAGTTGCACTGTTTAAGGAAAGAGATGTCAGACATGGGTTGACACGGATACCCTGTATACTGTCTCCAGATGTCTGTGGCGGGTTATTGCGGTTCAAAAATCTAGAGTGAAGCATTTACCTTGCGGTGAAATATAAATCGTCGCAATATGAACAGAATGTGAGCCGACAACTTTCCTTCTTTCACAATCGACTCCAAATGGTGGAAATATTCATCCATCTGTTGAGGAACAAAAATAATTGGGAAGTTATCGACAAGAAAACCTGTGTGATGGATCTTGATGAATATCTCAAGTGGAATTGAACATGTCTGTTATAGATCAGAATATAATATCTACCATGTTTGCTGTCACGTCAGAAGTAAGTTCCTTTCCAACTGTATTCAACAGGCAACAGATGTATTATCTTGCATGATAATTTCATTCATGATAATCCACTCACCGCACACTGAAACGAAGTCAAAATCTCATGTCCACTGAAGCCTGTTTCACCCAAGATGTATTATCTTGCATGATAATTTCATTCATGATAATCCACTCACCGCACACTGGAAAGAAGTCAAAATCTCATGTCCACTGAAGCCTGTTTCACCCAGAACCCTGAGCTTCTCCTGCAGCATTGGCCTGTCAGTGATTGGGAGGATGATTAGCAGAAAAAAATCATTATTTTTGCTCATTCAAGGCCGATTGAGCAAAGAAGATGCATTTTTAATTTTCACCCAACACAGACGTCTTTTCACAATAGCCGAGACTCTTTCTCTGCTTCCCCAATTCCTCCCCACACCCATTGTTTGTCCAGGTCTGCCTCTATCTAGGCTTTGAAATCTGCTGTTGGTGTCCCTCCCTCCCCCCCTTGCACTCACTATTTCTGCTGTTCCTTTTCACGGTCACTTTCGTCGTTTGACACTGAAGGCAAAACTTGTAGGGAGGGCATAACGATTGTGAATTTGACAGCTGTGACGGTCTTTGGCGTCGCATATCACCAAAATGATGGCCGTATAATTTTTCAGGTTGCATTTGTGGGGGGAGTCAGGAGGCCAGCTGTCCAACCAATGGGTGTGGATGAGCGTTTCACATGGATGGACGGACAGAAGAACAAGCATATTATAACACAGACTGGTTCTTGATGTACGTTTACCTCACTGTGAATCAACAATGATCAGTCGGTGAACCTTCAGAAGGTATGTTTCAGAAGTTGTGTTTGACCAAAATTCCCGGTTTATTCATTTTTCTCCAAAATAAAAAACTTCATTAACTGTAACAACCACCGTCGTCAACACATCTTACTTTCATTGCAACTCCCTAAATACGGCACCATCACAGAAAGGTAATCATCTGAAGTTCCTCGAGCCACCCAGGTAATGGATGTTCACAGAGTTGGGCTGTTTCTCTTCACCTTGAAAACGGTCACACAGGGATTGCTGCTCCACGGATCTTGTCAAGCCATCGATTCAAATGTCACTCACGTTCTGCATGGAGTTGTGAGAATCGATCGAGAGCTGGAGAGGGAAATATTAGGGGTTTGTGCGACGATGCCACGTCAACTTCAGCCACAGCTCAATGAAGTATTTCTCTCCCCTGACAGCTGTGAAGTGTTTTTTTTTGACATTTTACATTTGTTGTGGGATTGTGATCTGGGAATGTGGGAATTGGGAGGAGACAGGAGGGTTTGCCAGATGGTCCTTTCGGAGAGACATTGTGAGAGTGTGGGATTTGTCCGGATTGAAAGACATTCCAAGTGCTTGACCAGCTCGTGATTCTATGAAGGTTTTAAGCGATGGCTGCAGCCCTTGCCTGTCTGAAGGATCAGGGATGTTATGGCACAAGGTTGAGTCATCACCGATGAGATGAAGGGGATTTTCCAGAGTCAGAAGATCAGGAATATGACTGGGCCCAGAACATTGCCTTGGGTCACTCCAGCCTCGACAGGGAAAGGAAATGAAATTATCCCATTATCTCGAGAGTCGCGTGTCAGAATATGCATGAAATTATCATGATATTATCACAGAATATGCAGGCAATTATCTCGAGAAGAATATGCATGATGATCTTGGTGGTGACGACACCCAGCTTATATAGCTCCCCAGTGAATGGGATGATTCCCCGGGAGAATTTTCTGGATTTCAAGAGGGTGCTCAGTTCATCCCCTTTCACCTGGATAAAAACAAATGATCAAAGACGTCAGTGAAGTGTGATCAAAATTCCCATTTTGGACAATTTTTGAATTCTCACCCATTTTGCCAAGTTAACCAATCTGGAGGCTTCAACGCTCTTGATGTCGCATATGCAGCTGGTTCCAGCAAGACCCTTGTAAACTCCTCCTCGCACTGTTTGAGAAAAAATTGCTGAAATGGCTCAAACGTTGCAGGTGTGTCCTCCATTGGTACTTTAATCTGTGAAAGACAAAGCAGGGTGGTGACATGGTGGGAAGAAGATTATAAGAATGTGAAAAAAGAGTTAAAGTGTACGATAAGTCCAGGATGTTCCGATATGTGACCTCCATCATTGTTTAAAGCTCCTCACCTTGTTGAGTTGTTGGCTTAAACTTGCATAGGCCGCTGAATTTTTGGGCGTGGCAATTGCTTGACAGACGTTCATCTGAACCACGCTCTCAAAATGTCTGTACGTGATGTTGAGAGCCATTGTCATTGTAAGAAGATTGTGAAAGTTATCTTGGGTCATTTCGTTCAGCAAAATGCTAAACTGTTCGAGAAGATCCTGAGGGAGGGAAACAACAGAAGTCAAGGTCTGAGTGACAAAGTAAAGTTTTGAAAGTTTTGAGGTTTCGAAAGCTTGAGATTTTTCGTTGTGAAATCCGAGTTGGTGTGTTTGTCAAAGTTGTGATTTCTCTCGGAACTTCGTGCATTTCTTCTGAGATTCCAATAGCCTTTTAAAATAATCAGCACTTTTATTTTTCATATAACTGTGATTTGTTGTGAAGTGTCTTTTCTGCTTTGCTCGAGCCATGGCTGTATTTGAAAGTTGTTTGCCACAGACAAGACACAGTGGAATAGGACAGCTTGCATCACCAGTCCATGTAAAGCCAATTGATAAATATCTTTCATCGTAAAGACGGACCTTTTTGTGCCCGTTGTTGCACAAGTGCAGTGGAATTTATCAGAAGATTGCAATTCTTCATCAGAATTGTCTGGATGTTTCCTCTTCAAAAATCGAAACATTGGGCTGTCAGATATTTCTGCAAAATAAAGAAAAACAATAAGTAAAGGTGCATTTTCTATTTGTCAAAAGTGTTTTCCGCTTCAATCCAATTGTTTGCAAATCGCTGCGTTGCCGGTATAAAACGGTAATTTCAAACAAATCTCAGATGTAAATAAAAACAATCCTTACTCCCGAACGAAGAAGAAAAAGGAAGTCGACAACAGCAGCTGTTTCACTTATCATAATTAATTCATGGCATTAAATCAAACCATGTGACAAATATTTACAATTTAAAAAGAACCAACAACAGATTCAAATTTGAATAACAAAAAAATATTCGACTTATGCGCTATCGCAGCTGCGTCGAACCTCCTATTACTCTTGTTTTGTTGACATTGATGACGTCACGAGGTTGTTTCTCGCAAGTTTCCGCGATTCACTGTTTGAACACGTTTCAAACCACTAAAAAATCTGATTGAATTGCGCCAATCTGCTTGCTTTGTAATTGGGTTGTTCTGCTTGGTCAATTAAAAACGTCATTTTTAAAGTGTTTGTCAACCCGAGTCCGTTTGACAATTAAAAAACACACTTCATGTAACTTGATAAACAAAACTTAAACAAATAAAGCTGAAGCAATAAAGGTAAACAGAAGAACTAACCTTGAGAGAGAGAGACTTCGCGCTGGGAAGCACAGAGAAGATAGATGGACACCGTGCACGCGTCCCGTACTTGATTCAGTCACTCGATGATACACGAATCCGCCGCGTACAGGATATCCACCAACAAGTGAGGGCGGTTTCACACTGGCGACATACATATAGACATCGTTAAATACATTCCCGATGGTTGTTATAATTGAAAATAATGTAAGAGGTTGAAGCCTCCATTATAATAACCAAGGAGTTTCCAACAATATGCCGCACGTGTATAGTAAAATTACGAATGTTAAATCGAGCAAAAACTACTCAAAAATACATTAGCCTATTTATTACTGTTTCTCACGGAACCCCTCACGACCTCTTGCGGAACCCTAGGGTTCCGGGAAACCCCGGTTGAGAAACACTGATCTGGACTCCAGAACGTTTACGAAGTGTGTGTCGGCATCACTCTGGATTAGCGGACAATGAGGGGGTTCCGTTTGCTCATGCGTTTATTTTTCGGATTGGTGGCCAAATTACAAACCAAAGTCAAGCAAGTATGTATCGGATGAAAAACTAAAGACTTAAAGGATATGCTGCCATATATAACTCATTGTAGTTCACTGATCGAACAATGCAGCACGGAAACCACAGCAAAACTGATGCCGGCGCAGATGAATGGGCCAGGAATGGGGGCGAAAGGGAGACGTGCATGAAAATTCACACTAAATTGGGCCGAGCCGTGGGCGCCGAGACATGCGCAAAGAGATCTGTCGTGCGTGCGGCCAGACAGATCACTGGGTGAGGGAGTACCCGAACATCCTAAATGGACCAGCTTATGGCACGAATAGACCGACTGGGGAGACTCGGCCGCCGCAGCCACAGAACCAGCGTCGGGATGTAAATCCTCATCGGCAGGACAGATGAGAGACACCAGCCCGGGCAGCTGCCTCGTTCCCATCCCTCCCGACCTATTTATACAATGACAGAGAATGGAAGAAACGTCATCAGAATTACCATTGCTGACTTCGAAACCACGTGACGAACCGAAACTGCCTGACAATATTGAAGGCCGAGAGATTCCTTTTCTTGGGGACACGGGAGCGACTAAATCAGCGATCAGACAAAGTGACCTTCCGAATTCTCCTTTGTCGTGGGAGCAAGTAAATGTTGTAGGAGTGTCAGGCGTTGATTTGGCGATTCCACTGTCTGAACAACTACGAGTCGAAGTTGAACCTCTATCTGCACAGGAAGCATTTTTGATGGCTACCGATACGCCAATTAATCTGTTGGGGAGAGACTTACGATGTAAGCTAAATTGTACAGTGAAGTATACTCCCTTTGGTGTGTACTTACATATGCCCAATGAATCGCATGTAACTGTCTTGACTTTATTACAGGAAAATACAGAGAATCTTGCATACCGGTGGACTGTGACGGATGGTGAAGCATCTAACCGTTTTCAGTTGTGTGTGTCTGATTTGGAGAGGAGCGTGCTGGAGGTGTGCGACTGGGTAAGTCAACATCACATGGACATGGACATGGGACAGACTCAGTTACATTGCATTGCAGATTGCGACACAAAAGGAAGGGATAACGACTCTGCGATAGAAACAATTTTAAAATTACACCAAAGCTTTGACCTAGCACTGGGAACAATGTGGATTGGGAAGCAAGGAATTGGCCTGGAGGTGCGTCTGACACAGGAGCAATTCAAACTGTAGAATCAACCTTCCAGTGTTACACTACATGTTACCTTCGTGGAAGCGTGAGGTTTCCAAGCAAAGGACGTAGGGCCCATGGTAACCTACTTAAAAATGGTACCGGGAGCGACTTTGGTAAGATCTAGCCAGGTCGAGGGACTCTGCCTTGGCAAGTTCTGGAAAATAAAATGGGGACCGACGGATATTGCTGGTAAGGCTGCAATGAAACAGTAAAAGCTGTGTTTGAGATGGTTGACCTTGCAGAAACACCGGGGTCAGAGAAATTACCCGGATTCCTAGAACAGATCCCAGCTTGTTTGTGGACAGCCCACACTCATGACATGGGTTGAATTAAAAGCATGCAGCCAGGAAAGATCAATATCGATACATCAAAGAGGCTGCCCCGCAAACCGCAATACGGATTGCGTCCAGAAGCGGAAGCCGGAATTGCTCCCGTAGTGGAAGCGCTGTTAAAGCAAGGAACAATTATTCCCAATCAGTCAGTCAATGTAATACGCCAATTCTACCAGTGCGGAAACCAGGAAAATTAACGTGGCGGTTCGTGCAGGACCTGAGAGCGGTAAACGACTACGTCATCCCGGCTTACCCTGTCGTTCCCAATTCAGTCACGATCTTGTCTCGCATTCCAGTTAATTCCACCCATTATACGGTGGTCAACCTCTGTTCCGCTTTCTTTAGTGTCCCAATCGACCCCAAATTGCAATTTATTTTGTGTTCACGTATCGAGGTAGGCAATATACGTGGACTGTGCTCCCGCAAGGGTACACTGAAAGCCGTACACTGTTCTCTCGAGCATTGAGACGACCGAGATGACATAGTTTTCCCGAATAAATCCACGTTGGTCCAGTATGTAAATGATTTACTCATCTGCTCGACGTTGAAGGAAGCATGCGAACAGGACACTCTGACATTACTCACGGCCCTCGTGGAGAAAGGACACAAAGCATCTCAAGCCAAATTGCAGTTTTGCCAAGAGTAGGTAAAATATCTGGGACACATTTTGAAGGTGGATACCCGACGTGTCTCCAGAACGTATATCTGTAATATTGAAACTGCCCAAGCCAACTACCACGAATCAGGTGAGATTTTTCCTCGGGACGACATGATACTGCTGGCAGCGGTTTCTTGATTATGCGTTCTTCGTGCGCCCCCTGCTGGAAATTGGCTCTGCAAGCGCACCCAATCTGCTGAATTGGACGCGAGAAGCAGACAAGGCTTTTGTGACACTGAAACAAGCTCTGTCCTCTGCTCCCGCTTTGGGTCTGCCGGACAATGAAAAACCTTTCTATTTATACTCAAACGAGACTCGAGGCTTCGCACAATGTGTGCTGGCCCAGAAACACGGAAGCAAGTTACGGCCCGTCGCATATTACAGGACCATATTGGACCCGGTGGCGCAAGGATTCCCATCCTGTTTCAGAGCAGTGGCAGCCGCTTCGCTCGCAGTGAAGGCAACAGAATCAATCGTCGCGGGACAAACTTTGATCCTCATGGTGCTGCATGCCGTCACAGCCGTGCTGTTAAAAACAGACACAATACTTGTCGGCCTCTCGAGCAACGACATAGGAACTATCACTCACTGCTCCAACGAACATCACGATTTAGAGGTGCCCGCCATTGAATCCCGCTAATTTACTGCTGGTAGAACTGGATGGAGATCCTCTTATCTTGATTGTGAGGAGGTGATCGCACGCACGTGTTTGCCCCGTCCTGATATGAGAGACACAGCAATCCAAAATTCTGAGTTGATTCTATATGTCGATGGTTCGTCGTCGCGGGCACCAGATGGATCTCCATTGACGGGTTTTGCAGTTTGCTCCGATCACAAAGTAATCGAAAAGGGAAGATTGGCTGCGAACTGCTCCGCTCAGCAAGCGGAGCTGTTTGCTCTAATTCATGCATGCTACTTTGTAGAAGGCCAAATTTTGACAATTTACAACGATTCCGGCTCTGCCTTTGGCGCTGCACACAAATTTGGCGCTTCGCGCGCGAGCGGGGATTTCTAACATCCTCTGGTGCGCCGGTGAAGAATGGTACATGGATTGCGAACCTATTGCAGGCAATACTCTTGCCTTAATAAATTGCATTGGTTAAATGTGACGCCCACACTGTTGCGTCTGATGATGTCTCACGGGGAAATGCCAGGGCAGATGTAGCTGCCAAGGCCGCTGCCATCATTCCAGATGCCCCACTGGTATCACAATGTGCATTAACACCAGTGGCAACCCCATCTCTTGACGATGTCAACACTTTACAAACTGCTGTTAGTGCAGCAGAGAGGAATTTGTGGATAATATATGGATGTGAATTTGATGATTAGTCTAATCTATGGAGAGCATCCGATTGCCTGGTGGTGGCACCAAAGGCTCTGTCTGCTACCCTGGCTTGCCCGCTTTGCGCATGGGGCCGGGCATACCAGCAAAGGGGGGATGTGCGCCTCTTTTGGGAAGCAATGGTTTGCCCCGGGCTTTAGTCCAATTGCAGAACAATATTGTAGGACCTGCCACGTTTGCCAAGAACACAATCCGGTAAGGGGGGCCCAAATGGCCCGAGGCGGCCACCCGGCACCCTCCGGGCCGTTCGTCCATATCCAAATTGATTTTATCCAAATTTCAACGTGTTGTGGATGAGTTTGTTTTAGTAGCGGCAGATTTATTTCCCAAATGGGTCGAAGCGTACCCTTGCAGAAAAGCAGATGCAATAACTGTAGTTAAACTTCTGATGAAGGATTTTGTCTGGAGATTTGGGATACCCTGTAATATCTCTCGCGATCAAGGACCTCATTTTCCAGCCGAAGTGGTGAAGGAGTTATGCAAGGCTTTACAAATCAAACAACACCTCCACTGCCCTCACCATCCACGGTCAGCTGGTACAGTGGAGAGACAATGGATTTCTGAAGAACAAACTGGCCAAGATTTGTGAACAGACTGGGTTAAAATGGCCAGATGCACTGCCGATTGTTCTCATGACGATGACATCTACCGCGAATTGGAAAACTGGCTCATCTCCGCATGAGAATCTCATGGGAAGACCCATGAGTCTACCGCATTCACCTCCATTTTCTGTAAGAGAAATAAATGTGCAACAAATGGACGAAACATTGCTGGCTTTCTGTATTGCCTTGAATTGTGCTGTGAGGGCCTTTTATGCGCAGGTGAAGCAAGCCTTGCCTGAACCAGCCACCACTGACTACCACAACTTCAAACCTGGAGACTTGGTCTATGTGAGGATTTATAAGAGAAATAACTCTCTGCAAGCATGGTGGTGCGGGCCATTATTGATTTTGCTGACGACCCACACAGCCGTGAAGTGTAAAGGAAAAGCGGCATGGATTCACGCCTCACATTGCAAGCTGGCGCACCACCCGAAGAAACCCCGAGTGGAACGCTACCACAGGGTTGCTCTAATAGTCTCTCTTGTTAAATGTGTATGTGTATTATTGACTTTGGCTTGTATAATGTTGATATGGCCAACATGGTTGTTCATAAGTACTTGTGATGGAAATTATTTATATATTCCTCAGCCAAACGCTTGTCACACAAACCACCAAGCTAATCGCATTGCACATAGAAACCGACGAGGTGTGACAAGTGGAGTAGGATTAGATAAGGCTTCAAATAGAACAAATTTGCAGAGGAGTATTGGGGCGCATTTGCACCCAGACGGACTATATGGGATAAATACTTATCTGGCTTTTTCTCTTAACCATGCTAAGGCTTTTAATAGAACTAGTTTGTGGGCCTGCACTCGAATACCTCACTCAGCGGTTCGTGGAATACCTTTGTGAGCACTTCCATTTAATCTGAGTGAGTGTTCTGCATACTGGATTAAATGGAAGGAATGGAGAGAAGGGGATAATAACACTGACCACCACAATAAGGATTGGGAAACGGACAGGTTAGACCAGGTGGTAACCGATGCGGATGAGTAATGCCTACAGCAACGGAATTTCAGTGGCTGGTTTAAGCCGACTTTCAACTTCAATAAGATACCTCCATATTTTGTGGTAGAACAAATGAGGAAAAAAAACAAATCTATGCCAAGTGCAAGAAGCATGGGGAGAAAGAATGTTTGCTAAATCTGAATGCAGTAACAATGTCGATGAAAATCACATGATAGGGCCACAAGTGGCCTTAAAAAACACCTACACCTATTTTGTGTGCAGAAATCGAGCCAATCCATGGCTTCCAGTTAACTGGACCGGATCCTGTTACTTGTCATTTATTATACCACACATGCACCTGCTTAACAATTCACCCTTTGAATACTCAAATCGGAGTAAACGGAGTTTTACATCCACCGAATTGTTCTTTATGATCAGAATACCTCATTATGGGGTGGGCCAAACATCTGTGGGACTGGCAGAGTTAGCCGCCTTGCTTGAGTCACTTGCAAATAAAACTGCCTTGGGTATGGTGGTTATTAATTCCGAGGTAGTCGCCCTGCATGCTGTTGCAATGCAGAACCAAGTTGCTTTGGATTTTGATCCTGGCCGCACAGGGTGGAACCTGTGCGGTAATTGGTTGTGAATGCTGTACATATATCCCAGATAATTCAGAGCACATTGCTGGTATAGCAGATAAGATGAAGGATGAGGGAGCTAAGGTCCACAATTATTTCACTCAAGACTGGCTATATTCATGGCTCGAAGGAATTTTCGGAGGATGGGGAGCTACTCTGTTCGGTTGGATTTTTGTGGGATTTCTTTGAATTGTCATTATTATTGTGCTTGTTAAATGCGCTCCAACCACATTGCCAACATTGATCGTTTCTTGTTTAAAAAGGAAGACAACAAAAGTAATGGTGGCCCGGCAACCACCTCCCTGTTTTGATTCTGTAGCTGAGTCCTTTGACTCTGATGAGATAGAACTTAAAGTTGGAAATCCATGAGTCAATGTTATGAGTGTGTTCTGATTCTGGGAAATGTTCTTCCTGCTGCACTCGTCTGCTCTGTTCCTGAACCCTGCATGGATGTGTTGAATCAGCCGTGCTGCCCAAAGTGGTAGTCGTCTACTGTATTGGCCAAAGGCCAACGACAACTGGAGCCTCAAGCAGGCTCAAAGCTGTACAAGCATCGAAAGCCACCTGCTCTGTCAGACAGGAATGGTGATAATGGACTGAGCTCTACGATTTGTGCTAAAAAAGTGACTGCCCAAAAGAATGAACACACTCGTGCGTGGAAATGTATTTCCAATTGAGTAAAATCATTAATTTTGTGATGTGTTTCCCTCGAGGGCAACACGGGAGGGGGGGGGAGGTGTGGAGGAAAACTTCCTTTTTAAACATGGATTTATTGTGGACGCACTGCTTATTCAATGTATCCGAATTATAGTCAATTGCTTCTGTTTTTTAGTATTTCAATTGCTGACATGTATTCATTTCTCTGGAACCCATTTTATTGGAACATATATATATATATATATATATATAGTCAAACATTTACTGGGACCTGTAACCAGATGCTTTACTTCCATCTCTATCCCCACTCCTTTCTCTGTCTGTTTCATCTCAAATTGTAGTACCTGTCATCTGGTGACAGGCCTTTCCAAAGATCAATGTAGCCACCTTTTGACCAGTACGAAAAACTTTGGGAGATGTCTTTCTCGTGTGAAAACTTGCCCAGCCAAGGTCAGTTGTGGGTTGTCATGACCAAAACTCCCCTCCTTCTCTTGGTTCTCTGTCCTCCCCAACTCTCCCCCACTTTCCCTCAGACGTGTGTGTGTGTGTGTGTGTGTGTGTGTGTGTGTGTGTGTGTGTGTGTGTGTGTGTGTGTGTGTGTGTGTGTGTGTGTGTGTGTATATAATATATAATGTAAACTCAACTTCAACAGAGATCATTGCTTGGCTTTCATTCGATGCCCTGTCCATTCTGTGATTTCACGTGAATAAATATTATCTGATTGAATGTACTTTTCTTGTGGACATTGGATAATTATGAGTTGAAATTGATTAATAAGAGTTGCCTTGAATATTGAGAGTTCCACAATAGTAACTTACCTGCACATCCACACATAACGAACTTCACAATGATCCCTTTGCTCTGATATGCCAAAAATTTATCACAAAATCATGACAAATACACTTTCATCCAATTAATTACAAAAACTTATTAACCAAAAAAATTAAGGTTTTTTTTTGCTTTCACAGTCATGTTTATGTGAGGCCATGGACTTACTGATCACTGTTCATAACCCGAATTGATTGACATGAAAACTTCACATTGGTAAAAGGTGAGCAGTCACAAATGAAAGGTGACAGTTCACAAAGTGTAAAACTGTGAATTAAATATTTTTGATGTAATTCTGTGCTTTCATTCCTTTTGTTCACTTTCTCTTCTCTCCATGAACACCCGCTCACCCCCACCCATGCTCCCATGGTTGCCCCTTACACGCTTTGACTTGAGAATCCATCGTCCGGGACGAGTCCGATTCGCGGACACAGACATTTCCCATACTGGGTGCAGTTGGACAATTCCCGAAGAAAAAAGTCCGAAGAAGGAAATACAAATTCTCCAAATCAGCGTCCACATTGTCAGAGATTGAAAACTTGCTTCTGTCGCTGTGAACGAGTCGGTCGTGGAATCTGCTTTGTGCGTCACGATGAACGGGTGTGCGTCACAATGAACGGGTGTGCATCACGATAAACGGCTGTGCGTCACAATGGAAGGCTGCACGATATTGTGACGTCATTACGAGCACAGCAACAGCCTGTTCCCAATGAATAATCCGATTTTTTTTAACACGCGGTTTATTTTATTCTAATATTTGTGTTCACTTGCTGTTCTTCATCAACTCTCAAAACCCACACTCAAGTGAAACAAAACACAAGTTCGAATGTTTGAAAGTTTGTATTAATTAAATTCCAATTTTACAACAACGATCAACTCGGTGGAAATTGTTTCGTGTTTTAAATTCAACATTAACTAGAACTGCCACTTTATAACTGCTGGCAGTGATGGCCGGGTACCCAGACGTCCGCATTTGACACAACGTGAGACTTACTGCAGATGATAGTTGCAAAGTTTCACTTCGATAGGTTAAGTGGTTCCAGAGAAAACATTATTTAATAGTGATACAAATACAGGCCTGCTTCGAAACAGCGCGGGACATACGAGTGACGAACCGGATAGCACAATGTGTTCAATCTAGTTATTACGTATGCAGTTAGCTCTTTTTCCTGGGGACATTGTCGGTATCAATTGAATTGCTATTCCTGTACCCTGAAATGCATGCAGGTGCAGACCAGTGAGCCTTCTGGAAAAAAACATCTAAAAGTTCTCAGATTCAAATAATTAAATAATTCTGGCTGCCAAACCACATGGCCGATCAGGTTGAAATTTTAAACCTTCGTTT
Source organism: Eptatretus burgeri (assembly GCF_056783735.1). NCBI lineage: Eukaryota > Metazoa > Chordata > Myxini > Myxiniformes > Myxinidae > Eptatretus > Eptatretus burgeri. The sequence continues at coordinate 102,307,380 of NC_140967.1, read as the reverse complement.
CACATGTCGGCTCGATTACAAATGTGAAGTTTGGCATATATAGACGCAGCGGTTCCAGGGTAAACATTAATTAATATATATCCTTCAATCCAACATGGCTGCCAAACCATGTGACCTATCAATCAGAAATTAACAAATTTGTATTCACTGCTCGTGTGCAATACATTTGTGAAGTTTCCCCTTGATCTGACCAGCCGTTCTGGAGAAGATGTTTGAAGGTTTTAGGGTTAATTCAATATGGTCGCCAAACGATGTGACCTATCAATTTGAAATTAACAAACTTGTGAAAGGATGTCTTGGGGAAAGTGTGTGAATTTTTGCCTCAATCTGTCCAGCCTTTCTGGAGAAGATTTTTTTAAATTTATTAATTTTCAATCCAAGATGCCTGACGAACCATGTGACCTATGACATCATAAATTTACATTCTGCCTCCAATTTTTTTAGGGCAGGGGTTCTTAACTGGGGGGGGTATCCATACCCCTTGGGGGTATGTGAACTAAATGCTGTGGGTATGGGACTCGATCTCTGAATATTTGAAAATATTTGATTTATTAAT
>NC_140967.1:102286324-102306324 GCF_056783735.1 Eptatretus burgeri | reverse complement strand
CCCCCCTTCTCTTTGTTCTCTCTCCTTCTCCCCAACTCTCCCCCACTTTGCCTCAGATGTGTGTATATATATATATATATATATATATATATATATATATATATATATATATATATATATATATATATATATATATATATATATATATATATATATATATATATATATATATATATATATATATATACACATACATACACACACAGTAATCCCCAATTTATTGCGGGGGTAACGTTCCAAACCCCCCACGATAAGTGAAAATCCGCGACGTTGCGTCCATCTGTTTATTTTATTATTTATATATATTTTAAAGCTTTATAACCCTCCCCACACTCTTATTAACCTTTCCCACACTCTTATTAACCTTTCCCACACTCTTATTAACCTTGCCCACACTCTTATTAACCTTGCCCACACTCTTATTAACCTTTCCCACACTCATTTACCTTTCCTATACTCTTATACACACTTCCTCTCCTCCAAAGCAGATTCATTGATGCCGTCATGGCGGCCTACAGCAGCGAAGCTTCTCCCTTGCTTTCACATGTCAAGAAGTTGCACTTTTTCTTTGATGGTTAGCATCTTCCTCTGCCGTTTAAGTTCAATGCCAGATACCTTAGAAGGTGCAGAACGTTTGGGCGGCATTGTAGGGGTTGAAATAAATTAAAAACTTTCACGGATAATTCACACAAACACAACACCGCAGAGTAACACGACGAGTAGCGATCACACGTCGATGTGAAATGGACAAGGCGAGATGCTGAATGCATGCTATGTGCGGGAGATGCAGAGAATGATGCTACGGTCGCTGAGCCAATCAGAACCCAGGATAAAGAACACCATGCTCTGGTTGGTCACCTCCCATCCATCAGCCAATAGCGTGCCATGTGCGATCTCACGTGGGTAAACTAACGCAAGTGGAAGCGGCCGCATCTGCGTTTTCCATACGCACGACTCTTTGTCTACTCTTCAACTGTACACGATGTACAGCATTTTATTTCTTGTAATATGTTTTAATTTTTTTTTATGTTTTTTAATTTTTTAGGCAAGAAAATGCTTATTTTACCATAAAAATAATTAAAATAATAAATATGTAAAAATACATTTTTACTGACAAATCCGCGATCTAAAATTAGATATAGAAGAGTTAAAAATCCGCGATACAGCGAGGCCACGATATGGCGAGGGATGACTATATATATATATATATATATATATATATATATATATATATATATATATATATATATATATATATATATATATATATATATATATGCAAGAGTGCAGAGATCGAACCGGATACGATTGTTAAACCTAAAAGATCATCTGGTCCAGGTAATGATGCAGATGCCCGTGAGGCTCGAAGGTAAAGGGAAAAGAAAACAGCGAGCTGCCCCTGTGGAGTTGGAGGACGACGGGTGCAGTCGGATATGTGGCCTCGCCCTGTTCCAGCTTTCGTGCCCACGGCGCTGCCATCGAGGACGAAGAAGACACAACCGCCAATCAGGTCGGTCTTCCACCGTGCTGATCAACTTATTCAGGTCCCTTGTTTATCGGCTGGTGATCAGGGATCTTCACTTTCTTAATGGAACCCAGTTGCGCTGTTTAAGGAATGACATGTCAGACGTGGGTTGACACGGATACACTGTATACTGTCTCCAGATGTCTGTGGCCGGTTGTTGTGGTTCGAAAAGGTAGAGTGAGGCATTTACCTTGCGGTGAAATATAAATCGTCACAATGTGAAGAGAATGTGAGCCGACAACTTTCCTTCTTTCACAATCCACTCCAAATGGTGGAAATATTCATCCATCTGTTGAGGAACAAAAATAATTGGGAAGTTATCGACAAGAAAATCTGTGTGATGGATCTTGATGAAAATCTCAAGTGGAAATGAACATGTCTGTTATAGATCAGAATATAATATCCACCACGTTGGCTGTCACGTCAGAAGTAAGTTCCTTTCCAACTGTATTCAACAGGCAACAGATGTATTATCTTGCATGATAATTTCATTCATGATAATCCACTCACCACACACTGGAAAGAAGTCAAAATCTCATGTCCACTGAAGCCTGTTTCACCCAAGATGCATTATCTTGCATGATAATTTCATTAATGATTATCCACTCACCGCACACTGGAAAGAAGTCAAAATTTCATGTCCACTGAAGCCTGTTTCACCCAGAACCCTGAGCTTCTCCTGCAGCATTGGCCTGTCAGTGATTGGGAGGATGATGAAGCAGAAAAAAAATCATTATTTTTGCTCATTCAAGGCCGATTGAGCAAAGAAGATGCATTTTTAATTTTAACCCAACGCAGACGTCTTTTCACAATAGCCGAGACTCTTCCTCTGCTGCCCCCAATTCCTCCCCACACCCATTGTTTGTCCAGGTCTGCCTCTATCTTGGCTATGAACTCTGCTGTTGGTGTCCCTCCCCCCCCTTGCACTCACTATTTCTGCTGTTCCTTTTCACGGTCACTTTCGTCGTTTGACACTGAAGGGAAAACTTATAGGGAGGGCATAACGATTGTGAATTTGACAGCTGTGACGGTCTTTGGCGTTGCATATCACCAAAATGATGGCCGTATAATTTGTCAGGTTGCATTTGTGGGGGGAGTCAGGATGCCAGCTGTCCAACCAATGGGTGTGGATGAGCGTTTCACACGGATGGACGGACAGAAGAACAAGTGTATTATAACACAGACTGGTTCTTGATGTACGTTTACCTCACTGTGAATCAACAATGATCAGTCGGTGAACCTTCAGAAGGTATGTTTGACCAAAATTCCCGGTTTATTCATTTTTTCTCCAAAATAAAAAACTTCAGAAACTGAAACAACCACCGTCGCCAACACATCTTACTAACATTGCAACTACCTAAATACGGCACCATGACAGAAAGGTAATCATCTGAAGTTCCTCGAACCACCAGGTAATGGATGTTCACAGAGTTGGGCTGGCCAATGCGCTGGACTATATACTCTGCCTGGATTAACATCTCGTGGGAGAGTCATCTTCGGTCATTTAAGGTGGCTTAAGGTCATTTGACTTTTTGTCTGTGGAAGGTCCTCTCTGCCAAACTGCCATCTGAGTAGCATGGAACGTGTTTTTTCCATCCAGTGATGAATTGTTGATGTCTATATTGTCTGCTGTGAAATGGACAAACTTGTCCAGAGCCAAATTGCGGGAAACAACTGCACCATTGTCTGGGTCAATGTTTTTCAGAGTATGTTCTGCAAGAGCTGTGTCTATCTCAAAAAAAGACTCATAGTTGACGATATGACCAGCATTGTGAAAGAGCTTAACTGGCTTCTTCGATAGAATTTCTTAGGTATGTTAATGTTTAAATATCATAAAACTTGAGCCTCACGTCAGCTATCTTAAAGAGAATTCCTTAAGGATTGTTATATTTGAATATCAGGGAACTTGACATCATCACATCAACCATTGGCAGCAGTCAATTCTCCAAACTTCAGAATATCAATACAAATTTCATTACCTATTGTTCCATGCAAAACAGATCAGTTCATTTGAAACTTAACTAAAGCATGTTGATGTTCATGGTGCTGCATTCTTCCAAAATCTGAAAATCTCCAAATCTAAAATAAAATACTTTATAAAATATAATAAACAAGTAACAAATATGTTACCTTCTGATTAAAAAAAGGTAACAACTCTTCAACAGCAAATAACAATTCACAAGCTATTTCTAAAAAGGCTAGTTCATTGGTCCAACACATGTCTGCACTTTGAGAAAATCCCAATGAATCTTTAACAAGCACCAGCTGATAAACAGAGCCATATCTAATACATCCTGACGTTCACTGATCCAGTTAAAACCACTGGAGAGATTTTGCAGCTCACCCTCACCCGAACCCTAACACTAACAAATCAAATGCTATCTTCGCATTTTGGAACATATCAACATATCACAATGTTGCTGATTGTTCTGATACAATGTTAGAAATAACAACCCAAACAACAATTTTAACGGCAGGTAATTTGTGAAGTGAAAAAAATTGCAGGATGATCATGCTGGAATATGATAAAGAAAATACATTATCGGGCTGACGAGGCAATTTTGGTACCAACATTAAAATGTAAATTTGAACAACAAAGAGTCAAAATTGAGCTTGGGAACAAGCATTTTTGAATTCAGCATACTTGAATTAGGTTAAAAACACTTGTTACCAACTTTTAACAAGAAATGCCTCAACCCTTCTTATCAGGTGTCTTTTCAGATTTTCTGTCCTGTCTAAGCCTCTTTGTGGTCCTTTCAAAAAATGGGATCCCATCTTTGGATTCTGCCCGACACTACAAAAAGGCCCCTGTTCTCTACCCTTTATCCTATCCTTCACCGAGATATTCAAAAACAACAATTCATGACGTTTGTTAGTTCATCAATTGAACTGCAAAATGAGGACAATGACACTTTACGGATGAACTGTGATGATATGCTCCCAAACACGTGATGATTGACTTGAGTGTGTGATGAGCAGTGGAGGCCTTCACCAAGAATTGATGATGAAGCAATGTGTGGTCTACAATCTGCATGATTAATCTGAACATCTACAGAGGGTAACCTACCTGCACTTCTACAGAGGGTAACTTACCTGCACATCCACAGATGGTAACTTTCCTGCACATCCACAGATGGTAACTTTCCTGCACATCCACAGAGGGTAACTTTCCTGCACATCCATAGAGGGTAACTTTCCTGCACACCCACAGAGGGTAACTTTCCTGCACACCCAAACAGGGAAAATTACCTGCACATCCACAGAGGGTAACTTGCCTGCACATCTCCTGAGGGTAACTTGCCTGCACATCTCCAGAAGGTAACTTGCCTGCACAGCTCCATTGGGTAACTTACCTGCACATCTACAGAGGGTAACTTACCTGCACATCTCCAGAGGGCAACTTACCTGCACATCTACAGAGGGCAACTTACCTGCACATACACAGAGGGTAATGGGGAGGAAAACTTCCTTTTAAACATGGATTTATTGTGGATTTATTTTGTATGCACTGCTTATTGAATGTTTCAAATTATCTTCAATTGCTTCTGCTTAATTAGTGTCACAATTGCTGACATGTATTCATTTCTCTGTAATCCATTTTATTGGAACCTATATAGTCAAACAGTTACTGGAACCTGTAACCGGATGCTTTACTTCCATCTATCCCCCACTCCTTTCTCTGTCTCTGTTTCGTATCAAATTGAAGTACCTGTCATCTGGTGAAAGGCCTTTCCAAGATCGATGTCGCCACCTTTTGACCAGTTCGATAAACTTTGGGAGATGTCTTTCTCATGTGAAAACTTGCCCAGCCAAGGTCAGTTGTCCAGCGTCATGACCAAAACTCCCCCCCTTCTCTTTGTTCTCTCTCCTCCCCAACTCTTCCCCACTTTGCCTCAGATGTGTATATATATATAAATATATATATATATATATATATATATATATATATATATATATAAATATATATATATATATATATATATATATGTATATATATATGTATATATATATATATATACATACGCAGACTAATCCCCAATTTATTGCGGGGGTTGCGTTCCAAACCCCCCCACGATAAGTGAAAATCCGCGAAGTTGCGTCCATCTGTTTATTTTATTATTTATATATTTTAAAGCTTTATAACCCTCCCCACACTCTTATTAACCTTTCCCACACTCTTATTAACCTTTCCCACACTCATTTACCTTTCCCATACTCTTATACACACTTCCTCTCCTCCAAAGCAGATTCATTGATGCCGTCATGGCGGCTGACAGCAGCGAAGCTTCTCCCTTGCTTTCACATGTCAAGAAGTTGCACTTTTTCTACGATGGTTAGCATCTTCCTCTGCCGTTTAAGTTCAGTGCCAGATACCTTAGAAGGTGCAGAACGTTTGGGCGGCATTGTAGGGGTTGAAATAAATTAAAAACTTTCATGGATAATTCACACAAACACAACACCGCAGAATAACACGAGTAGCGATCACACGTCGATGTGAAATGGACAAGTCGAGAGCCGAATGCATGCTATGTGCGGGAGATGCAGAGAATGATGCTACGGTCGCTGAGCCAATCAGAACCCAGGATAAAGAACACCATGCTCTGGTTGGTCACCTCCCATCCATCAGCCAATAGCGTGCCGTGTACGATCTCACGTGGGTAAACTAGCGCAAGTGGAAGCGGCCGCATCTGCGTTTTCCATTTGCACGACTCTGTCTACTCTTCAACTGTCCATGATGTACAGCATTTTATTTCTTGTAATATGTTTTAATTTTTTTTAATGTTTTTTAATTTTTTAGGCAAGAAAATGCTTATTTTACCATAAAAATAATTAAAATAATAAATATGTAAAAATACATTTTTACCGCAAAATCCCGTGATATAGCGAAAAATCCGCGATCTAAAATTAGATATGGAAGAGTTAAAAATCCGCGATACAGCGAGGCCACGATATGGCGAGGGATGACTATATCTATATATGTATATATATATATATATATATATATATATATATATATATATATATATATATATATATATATATATATATATATATATATATATATATATATATATATATATATATATATATATATATGCGCAAGAATGCAGAGATCGAACCGAAAAGATACGATTGTTAAACCTAAAAGATCATCTGGTCCAGGTAATGATGCAGATGCCCGTGAGGCTCGAAGGTAAAGGGAAAAGAAAACGGCGAGCTGCCCCTGTGGAGTTGGAGGACGACGGGTGCAGTCGGATATGTGGCCTCGCCCTGTTCCAGCTTTCGTGCCCACGGCGCTGCCCATCGAGGACGAAGAAGACACGACCGACAATCAGGTCGGTCTTCCACCGTGCTGATCAACATATTCAGGTCCCTTGTTTATCGTCTGGTGATCAGGGATCTTCACTTTCTTAATGGAACCCAGTTGCGCTGTTTAAGGAATGACATGTCAGACGTGGGTTGACACGGATACACTGTCTACTGTCTCCAGATGTCTGGCCGGTTATTGTGGTTCGAAAAGGTAGAGTGAGGCATTTACCTTGCGGTGAAATATAAATCGTCACAATGTGAAGAGAATGTGAGCCGACAACTTTCCTTCTTTCACAATCCACTCCAAATGGTGGAAATATTCATCCATTTGTTGAGGAACAAAAATAATTGGTAAGTTATCGACAAGAAAATCTGTGTGATGGATCTTGATGAAAATCTCAAGTGGAAATGAACATGTATGTTATAGATCAGAATATAATATCTACCATGTTGGCTGTCACGTCAGAAGTAAGTTCCTTTCCAACTTTATTCAACAGGCAACAGATGTATTATCTTGCATGATAATTTCATTCATGATAATCCACTCACCACACACTGGAAAGAAGTCAAAATCTCATGTCCACTGAAGCCTGTTTCACCCAAGATGCATTATCTTGCATGATAATTTCATTAATGATTATCCACTCACCGCACACTGGAAAGAAGTCAAAATCTCATGTCCACTGAAGCCTGTTTCACACAGAACCCTGAGCTTCTCCTGCAGCATTGGCCTGTCAGTGATTGGGAGGATGATTAGCAGAAAAAAAAATCATTATTTTTGCTCATTCAAGGCCGATTGAGCAAAGAAGATGCATTTTTAATTTTCACCCAACACAGACGTCTTTTCATCATAGCCGAGACTCTTCCTCTGCTTCCCCCAATTCCTCCCCACACCCATTGTTTGTCCAGGTCTGCCTCTATCTCGGCTTTAAAATCTGCTGTTGGTGTCCCTCCCTCCCCCCCTTGCACTCACTATTTCTGCTGTTCCTTTTCACGGTCACTTTCGTCGTTTGACACTGAAGGCAAAACTTGTAGGGAGGGCATAACGATTGTGAATTTGACAGCTGTGACGGTCTTTGGCGTCGCATATCACCAAAATGATGGCCGTATAATTTCTCAGGTTGCATTTGTGGGGGAGTCAGGAGGCCAGCTGTCCAACCAATGGGTGTGGATGAGCGTTTCACATGGATTGCAATTCTTCATCAGAATTGTCTGGATGTTTCCTCTTCAAAAATCAAAACATTGGGCTGTCAGATATTTCTGCAAAATAAAGAAAAACAATAAGTAAAGGTGCATTTTCTATTTGTCAAAAGTGTTTTCCGCTTCAATCCAATTGTTTGCAAATCGCAGCGTTGCCGGTATAAAACGGTAATTTCAAACAAATCTCAGATGTAAATAAAAACAATCCTTACTCCCGAACGAAGAAGAAAAAGGAAGTCGACAACAGCAGCTGTTTCACTTATCGTAATTAATTCATGGCATTAAATCAAACCATGTGACAAATATTTACAATTTAAAAATAACGAACAACAGATTCAAATTGGAATAACAAAAAAATATTCGACTTATGCGCTATCGCAGCTGCGTCGTACCTCCTATTACTCTTGTTTTGTTTACATTGATGACGTCACGAGGTTGTTTCTCGCAAGTTTCCGCGATTCACTGTTTGAACACGTTTCAAACCACTAAAAAATCTGATTGAATTGCGCCAATCTGCTTGCTTTGTAATTGGGTTGTGCTGCTTGGTCAATTAAAAAACGTCATTTTTGAAAGTGTTTGTCAACCCGAGTCCGTTTGACAATTAAAAAACACACTTCATGTAACTTGATAAACAAAACTTAAACAAATAAAGCTGAAGCAATAAAGGTAAACAGAAGAACTAACCTTGAGAGAGAGAGACTTCACGCTGGGAAGCACAGAGAAGATAGATGGACACCGTGCACGCGTCCCGTACTTGATTCAGTCACTCAATGATACGAATCCGCCGCGTACAGGATATCCACTAACCAGTGAGGGCGGTTTCACACTGGCGACATACATATAGACATCGTTAAATACATTCCCGATGGTTGTTATAATTGAAAATAATGTAAGAGGTTGAAGCCTCCATTATAATAACCAAGGAGTTTCCAACAATATGCCGCACGTGTATAGTAAAATTACGAATGTTAAATCGAGCAAAAACTTCTCAAAAATACATTAGCCTATTTATTACTGTTTCTCACGGAACCCCTCACGACCTCTTGCGGAACCCTAGGGTTCCGGGAAACCCCGGTTGAGAAACACTGATCTGGACTCCAGAACGTTTACGAAGTGTGTATCGGCATCACTCTGGATTAGCGGACAATGAGGGGGTTCCGTTTGCTCATGCGTTTATTTTTCGGATTGGTGGCCAAATTACAAACCAAAGTCAAGCAAGTATGTATCGGATGAAAAACTAAAGACGTAAAGGATATGCTGCCATATATAACTCATTGTAGTTCACTGATCGAACAATGCAGCACGGAAACCACAGCAAAACTGATGCCGGCGCAGATGAATGGGCCAGGAATGGGGGCGAAAGGGAGACGTGCATGAAAATTCACACTAAATTGGGCCGAGCCGTGGGCGCCGAGACATGCGCAAAGAGATCTGTCGTGCGTGCGGCCAGACAGATCACTGGGTGAGGGAGTACCCGAACATCCTAAATGGACCAGCTTATGGCACGAATAGACCGACTGGGGAGACTCGGCCGCCGCCGCAGCCACAGAACCAGCGTCGGGATGTAAATCCTCATCGGCAGGACAGATGAGAGACACCAGCCGGGGCAGCTGCCTCGTTCCCATCCCTCCCGACCTGTTTACACAATGACAGAGAATGGAAGAAACGTCATCAGAATTACCATTGCTGACTTCGAAACCACGTGACGAACCGAAACTGCCTGACAATATTGAAGGCCGAGAGATTCCTTTTCTTGGGGACACGGGAGCGACTAAATCAGCGATCAGACAAAGTGACCTTCCGAATTCTCCTTTGTCGTGGGAGCAAGTAAATGTTGTAGGAGTGTCAGGCGTTGATTTGGCGATTCCACTGTCTGAACAACTACGAGTCGAAGTTGAACCTCTATCTGCAGAGGAAGCATTTTTGATGGCTGCCGATACGCTAATTAATCTGTTGGGGAGAGACTTACGATGAAAGCTAAATTGTACAGTGAAGTATACTCCCTTTGGTGTGTACTTACATATGCCCAATGAATCGCATGTAACTGTCTTGACTTTATTACAGGAAAATACAGAGAATCTTGCATACCGGTGGACTGTGACGGATGGTGAAGCATCTAACCGTTTTCAGTTGTGTGTGTCTGATTTGGAGAGGAGCGTGCTGGAGGTGTGCGACTGGGTAAGTCAACATCACATGGACATGGACATGGGACAGACTCAGTTACATTGCATTGCAGATTGCGACACAAAAGGAAGGGATAACGACTCTGCGATAGAAACAATTTTAAAATTGCACCAAAGCTTTGACCTACACTGGGAACAATGTGGATTGTGAAGCAAGGAATTGGCCTGGAGGTGCGTCTGACACAGGAGCAATTCAAACTGTAGAATCAACCTTCCAGTGTTACACTACATGTTACCTTCGCGGAAGCGTGAGGTTTCCAAGCAAAGGACGTTGGGTCCATGGTAACCTACTTAAAAATGGTACCGGGAGCGACTTTGGTAAGATCTAGCCAGGTCGAGGGACTCTGCCTTGGCAAGTTCTGGAAAATAAAATGGGGACCGGCGGATATTGCTGGTAAGGCTGCAATGAAACAGTAAAAGCTGTGTTTGAGATGGTTGACCTTGCAGAAACACCGGGGTCAGAGAAATTACCCGGATTCCTAGAACAGATCCCAGCTTGTTTTTGGACAGCCCACACTCATGACATGGGTTGAATTAAAAGCATGCAGCCAGGAAAGATCAATATCCATACATCAAAGAGGCTGCCCCGCAAACCGCAATACGGATTGCATCCAGAAGCGGAAGCCGGAATTGCTCCCATAGTGGAAGCGCTGTTAAAGCAAGGAACAATTATTCCCAGTCAGTCAGTCAATGTAATACGCCGATTCTACCAGTGCGGAAACCAGGAAAATTAACGTGGCGGTTCGTGCAGGACCTGAGAGCGGTAAACGACTACGTCATCCCGGCTTACCCTGTCGTTCCCAATCCAGTCACGATCTTGTCTCGCATTCCAGTTAATTCCACCCATTATACGGTGGTCAACCTCTGTTCCGCTTTCTTTAGTGTCCCAATCGACCCCAAATTGCAATTTATTTTGTGTTCACGTATCGAGGTAGGCAATATACGTGGACGGTGCTCCCGCAAGGGTACACTGAAAGCCGTACACTGTTCTCTCAAGCATTGAGACGACCGAGATGACATAGTTTTCCCGAATAAATCCACGTTGGTCCAGTATGTAAATGATTTTCTCATCTGCTCGACGTTGAAGGAAGCATGCGAACAGGACACTCTGACATTACTAACGGCCCTCGTGGAGAAAGGACACAAAGCATCTAAAGCCAAATTGCAGTTTTGCCAAGAGTAGGGAAAATATCTGGGACACATTTTGAAGGAGGATACCCGACGTGTCTCCAGAACGTATATCTGTAATATTGAAACTGCCCAAGCCAACTACCACGAATCAGATGAGATTTTTCCTCGGGACGACATGATACTGCTGGCAGCGGTTTCTTGATTATGCGTTCTTCGTGCGCCCCTGCTGGAAATTGGCTCTGCAAGCGCACCCAATCTGCTGAATTGGACGCGAGAAGCAGACAAGGCTTTTGTGACACTGAAACAAGCTCTGTCCTCTGCTCCCGCTTTGGGTCTGCCGGACAATGAAAAACCTTTCTATTTATACTCAAACGAGACTCGAGGCTTCGCACAATGTGTGCTGGCCCAGAAACACGGAAGCAAGTTATGGCCCGTCGCATATTACAGGACCATATTGGACCCGGTGGCGCAAGGATTCCCATCCTGTTTAAGAGCAGTGGCAGCCGCTTCGCTCGCAGTGCAGGCAACAGAATCAATTGTCGCGGGACAAACTTTGATCCTCATGGTGCTGCATGCCGTCACAGCCGTGCTGTTAAAAACAGACACAATACTTGTCGGCCTCTCGAGCAACGACATAGGAACTATCACTCACTGCTCCAACGAACATCACGATTTAGAGGTGCCCGCCATTGAATCCCGCTAATTTACTGCTGGTAGAACTGGATGGAGATCCTCTTATCTTGATTGTGAGGAGGTGATCGCACGCACGTGTTTGCCACGTCCTGATATGAGAGACACAGCAATCCAAAATTCTGAGTTGATTCTATATGTCGATGGTTCGTCGTCGCGGGCACCAGATGGATCTCCATTGACGGGTTTTGCAGTTTGCTCCGATCACAAAGTAATCGAAAAGGGAAGATTGGCTGCGAACTGCTCCGCTCAGCAAGCGGAGCTGTTCGCTCTAATTCATGCATGCTACTTCGTAGAAGGCCAAATTTTGACAATTTACAACGATTCCGGCTCTGCCTTTGGCGCTGCACACAGCGCGGGGATTTTCTGACATCCTCTGGTGCGCCGGTGAAGAATGGTACATTGATTGCGAACCTATTGCAGGCAATACTCTTGCCTTACTAAATTGCATTGGTTAAATGTGACGCCCACACTGTTGCGTCTGATGATGTCTCACGGGGAAATGCCAGGGCAGATGTAGCTGCCAAGGCCGCTGCCATCATTCCAGATGCCCCACTGGTATCACAATGTGCATTAACACCAGTGGCAACCCCATCTCTTGACGATGTCAACACTTTACAAACTGCTGTTAGTGCAGCAGAGAGAAATTTGTGGATAATATATGGATGTGAATTTGATGATTAGTCTAATCTATGGAGAGCATCCGATTGCCTGGTGGTGGCACCAAAGGCTCTGTCTGCTACCCTGGCTTGCCCGCTTTGCGCATGGGGCCGGGCATACCAACAAAGGGGGATGTGCGCCTCTTTTGGGAAGCAATGGTTTTCCCCGGGCTTTAGTCCAATTGCAGAACAATATTGTAGGACCTGCCACGTTTGCCAAGAACACAATCCGGTAAGGGGGGCCCAAATGGCCCGAGGCGGCCACCCGGCACCCTCCGGGCCGTTCGTCCATATCCAAATTGATTTTATCCAAATTTCAACGTGTTGTGGATGAGTTTGTTTTAGTAGCGGCAGATTTATTTCCCAAATGGGTCGAAGCGTACCCTTGCAGAAAAGCAGATGCAATTACTGTAGTTAAACTTCTGATGAAGGATTTTGTCTGGAGATTTGGGATACCCTGTAATATCTCTCGCGATCAAGGACCTCATTTTCCAGCCGAAGTGGTGAAGGAGTTATGCAAGGCTTTACAAATCAAACAACACCTCCACTGCCCTCACCATCCACGGTCAGCTGGTACAGTGGAGAGACAATGGATTTCTGAAGAACAAACTGGCCAAGATTTGTGAACAGACTGGGTTAAAATGGCCAGATACACTGCCGATTGTTCTCATGACGATGACATCTACCGCGAATTGGAAAACTGGCTCATCTCCGCATGAGAATCTCATGGGAAGACCCATGAGTCTACCGCATTCACCTCCATTTTCTGTAAGAGAAATAAATGTGCAACAAATGGACGAAACATTGCTGGCTTTCTGTATTGCCTTGAATTGTGCTGTGAGGGCCTTTTATGCGCAGGTGAAGCAAGCCTTGCCTGAACCAGCCACCACTGACTACCACAACTTCAAACCTGGAGACTTGGTCTATGTGAGGATTTATAAGAGAAATAACTCTCTGCAAGCATGGTGGTGCGGGCCATTATTGATTTTGCTGACGACCCACACAGCCGTGAAGTGTAAAGGAAAAGCGGCATGGATTCACGCCTCACATTGCAAGCTGGCGCACCACCCGAAGAAACCCCGAGTGGAACGCTACCACAGGGTTGCTCTAATAGTCTCTCTTGTTATATGTGTATGTGTATTATTGACTTTGGCTTGTATAATGTTGATATGGCCAACATGGTTGTTCATAAGTACTTATGATGGAAATTATTTATATATTCCTCAGCCAAACGCTTGTCACACAAACCACCAAGCTAATCGCATTGCACATAGAAACCGACGAGGTGTGACAAGTGGAGTAGGATTAGATAAGGCTTCAAATAGAACAAATTTGCAGAGGAGTATTGGGGCGCATTTGCACCCAGACGGACTATATGGGATAAATACTTATCTGGCTTTTTCTCTTAACCATGCTAAGGCTTTTAATAGAACTAGTTTGTGGGCCTGCACTCGAATACCTCACTCAGCGGTTCGTGGAATACCTTTGTGAGCACTACCATTTAATCTGAGTGAGTGTTCTGCATACTGGATTAAATGGAAGGAATGGAGAGAAGGGGATAATAACACTGACCACCACAATAAGGATTGGGAAACGGACAGGTTAGACCAGGTGGTAACCGATGCGGATGAGTAATGCCTACAGCAACGGAATTTCAGTGGCTGGTTTAAGCCGACTTTCAACTTCAATAAGATACCTCCATATTTTGTGGTAGAACAAATGAGGAAAAAAACAAATCTATGCCAAGTGCAAGAAGCATGGGGAGAAAGAATGTTTGCTAAATCTGAATGCAGTAACATTGTCGATGAAAATCACATGATAGGGCCACAAGTGGCCTTAAAAAACACCTACACCTATTTTGTGTGCAGAAATCGAGCCAATCCATGGCTTCCAGTTAACTGGACCGGATCCTGTTACTTGTCATTTATTATACCACACATGCACCAGCTTAACAATTCACCATTTGAATACTCAAATCGAAGTAAACGGAGTTTTACATCCACCGAATTGTTCTTTATGATCAGAATACCTCATTATGGGGTGGGCCAAACATCTGTGGGACTGGCAGAGTTAGCCGCCTTGCTTGAGTCACTTGCAAATAAAACTGCCTTGGGTATGGTGGTTATTAATTCCGAGGTAGTCGCCCTGCATGCTGTTGCAATGCAGAACCAAGTTGCTTTGGATTTTGATCCTGGCCGCACAGGGTGGAACCTGTGCGGTAATTGGTTGTGAATGCTGTACATATATCCCAGATAATTCAGAAAACATTGCTGGTATAGCAGATAAGATGAAGGATGAGGGAGCTAAGGTCCACAATTATTTCACTCAAGACTGGCTATATTCATGGCTCGAAGGAATTTTCGGAGGATGGGGAGCTACTCTGTTCGGTTGGATTTTTGTGGGATTTCTTTGAATTGTCATTATTATTGTGCTTGTTAAATGCGCTCCAACCACATTGCCAACATTGATCGTTTCTTGTTTAAAAAGGAAGACAACAAAAGTAATGGTGGCCCGGCAACCACCTCCCTGTTTTGATTCTGTAGCTGAGTCCTTTGACTCTGATGAGATAGAACTTAAAGTTGGAAATCCATGAGTCAATGTTATGAGTGTGTTCTGATTATGGGAAATGTTCTTCCTGCTGCACTCATCTGCTCTGTTCCTGAACCCTGCATGGATGTGTTGAATCAGCCGTGCTGCCCAAAGTGGTAGTCGTCTACTGTATTGGCCAAAGGCCAACGACAACTGGAGCCTCAAGCAGGCTCAAAGCTGTACAAGCATCGAAAGCCACCTGCTCTGTCAGACAGGAATGGTGATAATGGACTGAGCTCTACGATTTGTGCTAAAAAAGTGACTGCCCAAAAGAATGAACACACTCGTGCGTGGAAATGTATTTCCAATTGAGTAAAATCATTAATTTTGTGATGTGTTTCCCTCGAGGGCAACACGGGAGGGGGGGGAGGTGTGGAGGAAAACTTCCTTTTTAAACATGGATTTATTGTGGACGCACTGCTTATTCAATGTATCCGAATTATAGTCAATTGCTTCTGTTTTTTAGTATTTCAATTGCTGACATGTATTCATTTCTCTGGAACCCATTTTATTGGAACATATATATATATATATATATATATATATATATATATATATATATATATATATATATATATATATATATATATATATATATATATATATATATATATATATATAGTCAAACATTTACTGGGACCTGTAACCAGATGCTTTACTTCCATCTCTATCCCCACTCCTTTCTCTGTCTGTTTCATCTCAAATTGTAGTACCTGTCATCTGGTGACAGGCCTTTCCAAAGATCAATGTAGCCACCTTTTGACCAGTACGAAAAACTTTGGGAGATGTCTTTCTCGTGTGAAAACTTGCCCAGCCAAGGTCAGTTGTGGGTTGTCATGACCAAAACTCCCCTCCTTCTCTTGGTTCTCTGTCCTCCCCAACTCTCCCCCACTTTCCCTCAGACGTGTGTGTGTGTGTGTGTGTGTGTGTGTGTGTGTGTGTGTGTGTGTGTGTGTGTGTGTGTGTGTGTGTGTGTGTGTGTGTGTGTGTGTGTGTATATATATAATATATAATGTAAACTCAACTTCAACAGAGATCATTGCTTGGCTTTCATTCGATGCCCTGTCCATTCTGTGATTTCACGTGAATAAATATTCTCTGATTGAATGTACTTTTCTTGTGGACATTGGATAATTATGAGTTGAAATTGATTAATAAGAGTTGCCTTGAATATTGAGAGTTCCACAATAGTAACTTACCTGCACATCCACACATAACGAACTTCACAATGATCCCTTTGCTCTGATATGCCAAAAATTTATCACAAAATCATGACAAATACACTTTCATCCAATTAATTACAAAAACTTATTGACCAAAAAAATTAAGGTTTTTTTTGCTTTCACAGTCATGTTTATGTGAGGCCATGGACTTACTGATCACTGTTCATAACCCGAATTGATTGACATGAAAACTTCACATTGGTAAATGAAAGGTGACAGTCACAAATGAAAGGTGACAGTTCACAAAGTGTAAAACTGTAAATTAAATATTTTTGATGTAATTCTGTGCTCTCGTTCCTTTTGTTCACTTTCTCTTCTCTCCATGAACCCCCGCTCACCCCCACCCATGTTCCCATGGTTGCCCCTTGCACGTTTTGACTTGAGAATCCATCGTCCGGGACGAGTCCGATTCGCGGACACAGACATTTCCCATACTGGGTGCAGTTGGACAATTCCCGAAGAAAAAAAGTCCGAAGAAGGAAATACAAATTCTCCAAATCAGCGTCCACATTGTCAGAGATTGAAAACTTGCTTCTGTCGCTGTGAACGAGTCGGTCGTGGAATCTGCTTTGTGCGTCACGATGAACGGGTGTGCGTCACAATGAACGGGTGTGCATCACGATAAACGGCTGTGCGTCACAATGGAAGGCTGCACGATATTGTGACGTCATTACGAGCACAGCAACAGCCTGTTCCCAATGAATAATCCGATTTTTTTTTTTTAACACAGGGTTTATTTTATTCTAATATTTGTGTTCACTTGCTGTTCTTCATCAACTCTCAAAACCCACACTCAAGTGAAACAAAACACAAGTTCGAATGTTTGAAAGTTTGTATTAATTAAATTCCAATTTTACAACAACGATCAACTCGGTGGAAATTGTTTCGTGTTTTAAATTCAACATTAACTAGAACTGCCACTTTATAACTGCTGGCAGTGATGGCCGGGTACCCAGACGTCCGCATTTGACACAACGTGAGACTTACTGCAGATGATAGTTGCAAAGTTTCACTTCGATAGGTTAAGTGGTTCCAGAGAAAACATTATTTAATAGTGATACAAATACAGGCCTGCTTCGAAACAGCGCGGGACATACGAGTGACGAACCGGATAGCACAATGTGTTCAATCTAGTTATTACGTATGCAGTTAGCTCTTTTTCCTGGGGACATTGTCGGTATCAATTGAATTGCTATTCCTGTACCCTGAAATGCATGCAGGTGCAGACCAGTGAGCCTTCTGGAAAAAAACATCTAAAAGTTCTCAGATTCAAATAATTAAATAATTCTGGCTGCCAAACCACATGGCCGATCAGGTTGAAATTTTAAACCTTCGTTTCACATGTCGGCTCGATTACAAATGTGAAGTTTGGCATATATAGACGCAGCGGTTCCAGGGTAAACATTAATTAATATATATCCTTCAATCCAACATGGCTGCCAAACCATGTGACCTATCAATCAGAAATTAACAAATTTGTATTCACTGCTCGTGTGCAATACATTTGTGAAGTTTCCCCCTTGATCTGACCAGCCGTTCTGGAGAAGATGTTTGAAGATTTTAGGGTTAATTCAATATGGTCGCCAAACGATGTGACCTATCAATTTGAAATTAACAAACTTGTGAAAGGATGTCTTGGGGAAAGTGTGTGAATTTTTGCCTCAATCTGTCCAGCCTTTCTGGAGAAGATTTTTTAAATTTATTAATTTTCAATCCAAGATGCCTGACGAACCATGTGACCTATGACATCATAAATTTACATTCTGCCTCCAATTTTTTTAGGGCAGGGTTCTTAACTGGGGTATTCATACCCCTTGGGGGTATGTGAACTAAATGCTGTGGGTATGGGACTCGATCTCTGAATATTTGAAAATATTTGATTTATTAATTTATAGTTGGTTCGAATGTTGGAATATAACTTGCACTGTTATTCAAAAAGCACACATTAAGATCTCCCCTTAATTTTCATGAATGAAATAAGCAGAAACAAATAATGATCTTTCTAAAACTAAATGATATTTGGCAACCCTGACAGGAACGTCTTTCGACTCTTCCCCGTGTTTTGAATTTGATTTTCATGGGGTCTTAATATCATTTTGCATTTTTCTCATTGAAGCCCATTTTAATTAATGATGCTGCGAGCACTGGTTTTCCTAATGTGACATGGCTCTGGTACCAATTAATTGTTTTCGGAATGACACACATGTATTACTTATTATTAATATTTTTTTTAATAATATTTCTCGGATACTGTTGTTCCACAAAAAATCATGTGTTGTTTGACTTTTCATTACTAGTATGCATTGAACAGTTTTTGTATTTTTCTTTCATAGATTTGTTGCAAAATGTCTGTCAAGAAATGGAAGTGGAATGATTCATATGTTGGTTTTGGCTTCACCTGTATGACAGAACGAGATGGAACTGAAAGACCCCAATGCATGATTTGCAATTTGGTAATGAGCAATGGCAATTTGAAGCCATCAGGACTGAGAGAACATCTCGAAAGCAAGCACAGTAATCGAGTGGGGCAGATAACAGCAATTTTTGAGAGGAATCTTGCAAATGATGATACAAGCATCAAATTTGGCAGATTTGTTCTCCAGAGGATTCTAATCAAATCTGCCTGATTGGCCATTTGAAAATCCAAATTTTGAAAAATTTGAATAAAAAAAAGGCAAGATCATGAATCAATGTTGGATGCTGGCTGAGATTGGTGAATGTTTCAGAAACGTCATCAAAGACGTTCCAAGTTTGCCATGCAGTTTTCTTCCCTTTACCGTAGAAGGCAGACACGACGTCACATCCAGTGAACGCATGGAAGTATAGGATCCCTCCAGCTTTCTCAGGCCCGATTGCAGAAACTACCTCATGGACTGGAATCCATCGCGCCTTGGCTACTTGGCCAAAGGCAATCCACATGTTCTAAAGACCGAGTTCCTGTAAGGATGGCAGTTCAGATATTGCGATGATTAGTACGTCCGTGTCATTAGCTTTAATGATAATAATGGACTTGCTGCCATCCGTCGTTGCATGCCTGGAGTGAACAAATATTCGAGTGTCAGCTTCTTCATGACAACATGGAGACAGCATCCAGTGACTTCCTTGTGTTGCTAATGGCATCTTCTCCTTTTGTGACAATGACTGTGCTTGTCGTCTGTGCTTCACACATCTTTTCCGCAAGTAAGTGAAACAGCTCAATCTCGTTGTTGTCATCTCGAAGAAAGCTTCTCCAGTTACTTGGGGTCTTACTGGTTCCTGTCACTCTTCTTCTGATTCCTTGCTTCCTTTTCGACCTTGCCTCGGACTTCAGACTTGACTTCTTGCACACATCAAACACTACGTCCACCCTCTCGTACCTGGCACCATAGGATTCCACCTTTGGGATGATGTCTTCTTTGGCATAGTCATCAAATATCTTTGAAGTGCGTGGAGGTAGGGCATTGATAAGTGCTGAGCCATCAATGATGACTGCAATCTCCCCTTGGTTCTC
>NC_140967.1:102213824-102285824 GCF_056783735.1 Eptatretus burgeri | reverse complement strand
GGAAAAAAACATCTAAAAGTTCTCAGATTCAAATAATTAAATAATTCTGGCTGCCAAACCACATGGCCGATCAGGTTGAAATTTTAAACCTTCGTTTCACATGTCGGCTCGATTACAAATGTGAAGTTTGGCATATATAGACGCAGCGGTTCCAGGGTAAACATTAATTAATATATATCCTTCAATCCAACATGGCTGCCAAACCATGTGACCTATCAATCAGAAATTAACAAATTTGTATTCACTGCTCGTGTGCAATACATTTGTGAAGTTTCCCCTTGATCTGACCAGCCGTTCTGGAGAAGATGTTTGAAGATTTTAGGGTTAATTCAATATGGTCGCCAAACGATGTGACCTATCAATTTGAAATTAACAAACTTGTGAAAGGATGTCTTGGGGAAAGTGTGTGAATTTTTGCCTCAATCTGTCCAGCCTTTCTGGAGAAGATTTTTTAAATTTATTAATTTTCAATCCAAGATGCCTGACGAACCATGTGACCTATGACATCATAAATTTACATTCTGCCTCCAATTTTTTTAGGGCAGGGGTTCTTAACTGGGGGGGGTATCCATACCCCTTGGGGGTATGTGAACTAAATGCTGTGGGTATGGGACTCGATCTCTGAATATTTGAAAATATTTGATTTATTAATTTATAGTTGGTTCGAATGTTGGAATATAACTTGCACTGTTATTCAAAAAGCACACATTAAGATCTCCCCTTAATTTTCATGAATGAAATAAGCAGAAACAAATAATGATCTTTCTAAAACTAAATGATATTTGGCAACCCTGACAGGAACGTCTTTCGACTCTTCCCCGTGTTTTGAATTTGATTTTCATGGGGTCTTAATATCATTTTGCATTTTTCTCATTGAAGCCCATTTTAATTAATGATGCTGCGAGCACTGGTTTTCCTAATGTGACATGGCTCTGGTACCAATTAATTGTTTTCGGAATGACACACATGTATTACTTATTATTAATATTTTTTTTTAATAATATTTCTCGGATACTGTTGTTCCACAAAAAATCATGTGTTGTTTGACTTTTCATTACTAGTATGCATTGAACAGTTTTTGTATTTTTCTTTCATAGATTTGTTGCAAAATGTCTGTCAAGAAATGGAAGTGGAATGATTCATATGTTGGTTTTGGCTTCACCTGTATGACAGAACGAGATGGAACTGAAAGACCCCAATGCATGATTTGCAATTTGGTAATGAGCAATGGCAATTTGAAGCCATCAGGACTGAGAGAACATCTCGAAAGCAAGCACAGTAATCGAGTGGGGCAGATAACAGCAATTTTTGAGAGGAATCTTGCAAATGATGATACAAGCATCAAATTTGGCAGATTTGTTCTCCAGAGGATTCTAATCAAATCTGCCTGATTGGCCATTTGAAAATCCAAATTTTGAAAAATTTGAAAAAAAAAAGGCAAGATCATGAATCAATGTTGGATGCTGGCTGAGATTGGTGAATGTTTCAGAAACGTCATCAAAGACGTTCCAAGTTTGCCATGCAGTTTTCTTCCCTTTACCGTAGAAGGCAGACACGACGTCACATCCAGTGAACGCATGGAAGTATAGGATCCCTCCAGCTTTCTCAGGCCCGATTGCAGAAACTACCTCATGGACTGGAATCCATCGCGCCTTGGCTACTTGGCCAAAGGCAATCCACATGTTCTAAAGACCGAGTTCCTGTAAGGATGGCAGTTCAGATATTGCGATGATTAGTACGTCCGTGTCATTAGCTTTAATGATAATAATGGACTTGCTGCCATCCGTCGTTGCATGCCTGGAGTGAACAAATATTCGAGTGTCAGCTTCTTCATGACAACATGGAGACAGCATCCAGTGACTTCCTTGTGTTGCTAATGGCATCTTCTCCTTTTGTGACAATGACTGTGCTTGTCGTCTGTGCTTCACACATCTTTTCCGCAAGTAAGTGAAACAGCTCAATCTCGTTGTTGTCATCTCGAAGAAAGCTTCTCCAGTTACTTGGGGTCTTACTGGTTCCTGTCACTCTTCTTCTGATTCCTTGCTTCCTTTTCGACCTTGCCTCGGACTTCAGACTTGACTTCTTGCACACATCAAACACTACGTCCACCCTCTCGTACCTGGCACCATAGGATTCCACCTTTGGGATGATGTCTTCTTTGGCATAGTCATCAAATATCTTTGAAGTGCGTGGAGGTAGGGCATTGATAAGTGCTGAGCCATCAATGATGACTGCAATCTCCCCTTGGTTCTCTGTCTGGGATGTTCACTTGTGCTTCAAGAATTTCAGCCAGCTGTAGCTTCAAATTTTTTGAAGGTTTTTTTTGTCAAATTTTTCAAAATTTGGATTTTCAAATGGCCAATCGGGCAGATTTGATCAGAAAGCCCTGCAGAACAGAAATGCCAAATTTGATGCTTGTATCATAATTTGCAAGATTTTTCTACGATCTACTTCACTATTCAGGATTCATCTCAAATGTTTACTGAACGTCACAGTCTCAGTGTGGACTCATTTGGACGATCACGAAGCACCAAACGAGCAGAAATCAATCAAACTGACATGGCCGTGACCTGACGGTCGAGTCTCTTCACGTGACCGTGCTCGTCGTCGTATTCACCACAGGCTTTCTTGACCTTTGTGACGAGATCTCTCGGAGGATCAAACTGGTGACCCGGGTTTTACATGCGAGGAGAGCTCGTGACCTCTCCTCACGTGAGCACGTGATCAATATTGTTGGGAACTTGTGAGAAGATACTTTCCTCTTCGGTGTTACTGTGAGGCAGGACAAGTATGTGCCAAACTTGTGTAAACAGAAGATCAAAACGTGGCTCCCCGTCTGCCCTTTGTCATCAACGGTACAAACCTGGTGTTGGCTTCACGGTTCAGGGGATTGCCTAAAGATCTTCAGGTCTTGAGTTTGTGCTCCTGTCGGGACCGTTGAAATAACACCAAGTGGGTTGACTCGGCCTGTCATCATTCCAAGGTCGACCAAATGAGTATCAGCTCACTGGTAATAAGCGGCACAATCACACTTGCGGAAAAATGATGCAACCAACACGACTGGCTGCATCTAAAACAACAACATAAACGATATCTCATGCCACAAATGACCATTCCAAATTTAAATGGGAATAAACATTAAATAAATGGGATACTGCCTTCCAGCCAAAGGAATAGGATGGGACGCTGCACTGTACTCGTAGCTGTAGCTTGGCAGCTCTTTGTCATAAAGGCCCTGTCACACCTTTACGATTTAGCCAACGTATGCCTGACGAATGCAAAATTGGGCGAAAACGCTGGCACACGTCGAATACGTTATGGGTAAGTTTGTATACGTTAAGAGCACGCTGGCAAACGTCATTGTACGCTGGCATAAGTCGTAGTTCGCCGAGCTGTTAGACAAATTTTCCATGCTTGAAATTTCCCGACATATGCCAGCGTATGACTCGCACGTTCCGCATTACGCTGGCATAACTTGTCGGCACGTTACGCGATCGTTGACATATGTCGACACACGTCACTTGTAAGTTACTCATAGGTCGAAACACGTCGAGGTAATGTTTAGCGTACCCGAAACTTATTTCTAACTTATGAGTAACGTGTTGTAGGCACGTTACGCGATCATTGACACACGTCGACACACGTTACTCATAAGTCGAAACACGTCAATGTAATGGTTAGCGTCAGTGTTCCAGACTCCCTGGTTTTTTATTTTTTTATTTTCTTTGGTATGACGGTCATGTTGACACTTCGATTTCTTGTGCGGTTATAATATAATTAAAAGGCTGCCGCTCAATGATTTAAATCATCACCGTCATACCAAAGGAAAAAAAAAACCAGGGAGTCTGGAACACTGACGCAAACCATTACCTTGACGTGTTTCGACTTATTAGTAACGTATGTCGACGTGTGCCAACCATCACGAAACGTGCCGACAACATGCCAGCGCATGCGGAATGTATGTCATACGTCGAGTACGTCGAGAAATTTTCAACATGCTGAAAATTTCTCGACGTACTCGGCGTACAATGACGTATGCCAGCGTACTACGACGTATGCCAGCGTGCTCTTAACGTATACAAAACTTACCCATAACGTATTCGACGTGTGCCAGCTTAGTTCGGCAAATTTTTCATACGTCGGCATACGCTGGGTAAAACGTCAAGGTGTGACAGCGGCTTCACACTTCGACGTCTATGATGTGAATCATCGAGCCGCAGCCTATGAATAGCCTACGCCACGTGATCGTCAGCGATACGCTGCCGCGCGCTCTGCATAAGTTAGACTATCGTTGGGCATAGGTTGTGAACGCCGACAACACGCTCAGCATTCGTTGGTATAAGTTATCTATATGTGATTAAAACGTTCTGTGTACGTAACTAATACGTTATGCATATGTCCAACACGTTATTATACGCCCAGAACTTAAAAAAAACATCAATAGTTCAGCGTGCGCCAGCGTTTTACATACATTGTGAGACCTTGCCATACGCTGGCTAAAACATCAAGGTGTGACAAGGCCTTAAGATGGAATCGTGTATCCTATTTAATGTTTTTTTTTTTAATCAGAGTTTGAATTTGTGGATTCCTCGAATGAATGAAATCCTGATGTTTGAAACACTTGAAAGTACAGGTACTGATAATCATCACGCAGTAGAATAGGGAATTGGAAAGCACAGATCGATTGATTTGTGGTGACGGCAATATGGTCGACGTGATCGGAAGTCAAGTGATGCTGCATGCGGACTCCTGGAGGACGTCGACGTGGTCTGCGCTGAGGGAAAGCTCATGATGTCACACAGCCAATAAACTAGACACTGGAGTGATTGATACCTTGCATGTCTGCTACAGGTCTATCAGTCTGTGTCACAATCCTTGTGAGTGGAATGGAAGTGAAACATTGTGTTTTTAAAACTGATCTTGTCAAAGGAAACATCTCTCTGGCTGTTATTGGAGAACCACTTCAGCGCCGTCGAGTCTTGCATTTGACTCAGGCCGACTGGCAGGGACTTCAGGCAGCCATCAAACTTCTCGACTCGTCTCCCATTTCTACTTTGTCTGACAGCAACTCATCCTGGGAATTCTTTCAAAGAAGCTTGCTCTCTCTCTCATGCACAGATTTATCCCATCTTGTCTTCAGTTGTCCTACCCTTTCTCCCACCCATGGTTCACTGAAGCTTGTGGTGAGGCAGTTGTCCTGAAACAACTTGCCTTCACCTCGGGGAAGGCAAATCCAACTGAGGGTAATCTCAGTTCCTTCCACAAAGCTCGGAACAAGTGTGTATCTCCCCTCAGGAGAGCCAGAAAACAACATCTTTCTCATCTCAAGTCTGAACTCTCAAACCTCTCCTCCTCCTCAAAATCCTGGTGGTGTCCAATCAAATCTGTTTCTGGTGTATGATTCCCCCCCCCCGCCCCTCATCCCCTCCATTACCTCAAATGGCTGCACAGCTGACACTGCACGTGGAAAGACTAAATGCCTGCACTCTGTGTTTGCTTCTCAATCTTGTATCCCAAACCCGTCGCTTTCTGTTCCCACCTCACCCAGTCATACCCAGCTGTTCCTGGACTCTGTGTCCTTTTCTCCTGACAAGGTGAAGAGCTTGCTGTCAAACTTCGACTCTGATTCTGCAATCGGTCCAGATGGCATCAGCCCACATGTCTTAAAAACCTGCTCTGCTGCTCTTGCTCACCCTCTCTCTGTTCTTCTCACCCTCTCATTTGCTCAAGGTCATCTGCCATCTGCTTGGAAATCAGCAAACACTACTACCCTGCATAAAAAGGTGCAAAAACAGATCCCTGCAACTCCAGACCAATCAGCCTTCTCCCAATCATCAGCAAGGTTCTGGAATCCATCATCGCTTCAGACATTAAATCCTTCCTCTTCTCCAATGGCTTGATTTCTGATCATCAATTTGGTTTCAGACCAGGTCACTCTACCCTGAATATGCTCCCTCTGCTCTCCCAACAATGGATGGAGATCCTCAATGCCAGACATGAAATCAGAGCCATCTCCCTCGACATATCGCGTGCCTTCGATATGTTCTGCACCCTACCCTGCTCACCAAACTCTCTTCCTATGGTGTCCAAGGATATGCAGGGTGCTCAAAGTCTGCCATCAACCCCCTTCTGGTAAAACTACCAAAATAAAGAATCACTGCTCACCTTCACTCTTTCATTCGTCTTTTTTCCCGCCTTCGGAGCAAACTCCCACAATCTCTTCAATCCCACTCTTCCCTCCAGGTCTTCAAAACAGCTATTCACCACCATCTCTCATCTTCCCCATCCAAAACCATGCTCTTTTCTACCTCTGCTAATCCACCCCAAACCCACCTCATTCAAATTCCCTGCTTTCCTTCCTGAAATTCCCTGTTGTGCAAGGACCTGAAAGTCCCTGGAGTGTCCATCTTGTTTTGCCTGTGTACCCCACCCCATCCCTCTACCTTCCACAGATCTCCTCGTATCTCTGTTGCACACTTTTTTCCCTTCCCTCTCCCACCCCTCTTGACTCCTGCTCCCCTTGTTGTACGTTGTGTGTTTGCTCTCATACGAGCCTCGACAGTGTCAACAAAAACCCCCCATCCAGACACAGCCAATTGAGCCTTTTTCAAAAAAATAATTATAATAATCATAAAAACATGAAAAATAACCCAGATCAAAAAAATTAATAATTATTGGCTGCCAGACCGTTTGTCTGATCAAGCTGAAATTTAGAACATGTGTTCTGCATCACCACGAGATCACAATTGTAAAGTTTCATGTTGATCGATTAAGCGGTTCCAGAGAAAACGGAATTTAATATTTCTCTTCAATCCAATATGGCTGCCAAACCATGTGACCTATCAATTATTGCTCAACAAAGTTGTACAACCTTGGCTTGGGGAACATTTTTCTGAAGTTTCCCCTCGATCTGTGCAGCCGTTCTGGAGACGATTTCTTAAAATAGGTTTTTTGTGTTAATCTAATATGGCTGCCAAACCATGTGACCTATGATGTCATATGTGTGAACCTTCTGTTCTTCCTGGATAGGCGGTCATGCATGTAAAGTTTTTTTTCTCGATCTGTTCAGCCACTTCTGAGAGAGAAGAAGATTTTTGAAGGTTTATTTTTTTTTAAAACAATATGCTTGCCGACTCTCGTGACTGATGACGTCATCTTTTTTTCTGTGGAAAAAAAAAATGGGCCACCCACCAGCAAGGCGTAGCTTGCTCGCACGAAACCCGGGAAGGCGGGGTTTCTGCCTGCTCGGCACGTTTGGCTCAATTGTAAATGCAAAAACGTAGGAATAGGTTACAGGGGGCAATTACATACTGGGGGAACTTTTTCTTAATCCATGTCTAATTGACTCCGCACCACCCCTTGTGTGGTGACACGTAACACTTAAGCTCACAGTCTCCCTGCTTAATTGCATCGAGATGTCTCCATGTCTCCAAACAACTACATTCAATACTAACTTTCCGATTAAATAACTCAATCTACCCCCACAACCACAACAATATCATCTTGAAGAGCCACCCACCGAACGTGGCGATGTCATCTTGAAGAGCCATCCACCGAACGTGACCATGTCGTCTTGAAGAGCCACTCACCGAACATGGTGATGTCATCTTGAAAAGCCACTCACCGAACGTGGAAATGTCGTCTTGAAGGGCCATCCACCGAACGTGGCAATGTCGTCTTGAAGGGCCACTCACCGAACATGGTGATGTCATCTTGAAAAGCCACTCACCGAACGTGGAAATGTCGTCTTGAAGGGCCATCCACCGAACGTGGCAATGTCGTCTTGAAGGGCCATCCACCGAACGTGACTATCATCTTGAAAAGCCACTCACTGAACGTAGCAATGTCGTCTTGAAGGGCCATCCACCGAATGTGGCGATATCATCTTGAAAAGCCATCCACCGACCGTGGCAACGTCGTCTTGAAGGGCCATCCACCGAACATGGTGATGTCATCTTGAAAAGCCACGCACCGAACGTGACTATGTCATCTTAAAGAGCCACCCACCGAACGTCATGTCATCTTGAAGGGCCACCCACCAAATGTGGTGATGTCATCTTGAAGTGAAACCCACCAATCGTCGCAATGTCGTCTTGAAGGGAAACCCACCGAACGTGGTGATGTCATCTTGAAGAGCCACCCACCGAACGTGGTGATGTCGTCTTGAAGGGAAACCCACTGAACGTGGTGATGTCGTCTTGAAGGGAAACCCACCGAACGTGGTGATGTCGTCTTGAAGAGCCACTCACCGAACGTGGTTATGTCATCTTGAAGGGAAACCCACCGAACATGGTGATGTCATCTTGAAGGGAAACCCACCGAACGTGGCGATGTCGTCTTGAACGTTCACCCATCATCATAAAGACTAATGTCAAATAGACAGAAAGGGGTGAAAACATAACCTCCTTCCCCTTCAGTGGCGGAGGTAATTATCAGAAGTGTAAAAGATTGTTAATTATGGATATGAACTTTTTGATCACATTCCCGTACACTTGCCAGGTATCCGGTTGCTCTGGGGTTCGTTCTGCTCCAACTCTCGAGGCCAGTACTCCTCCCTGTCGCGTTCTGGGACCATTCTGTTCTTGATTAACATCAAAGACCTTTCTTCATAAATGGAAAATATCACTTTGTAGATGACTCCATACTGTGCAGGACACTTCCTCATCTTGAGCTCAGGCAGGGTGCAGCAACATTCTTCTTTGCCAATCTCAAGAAAACAACCAACTGCAGGTCATCTCCCATGAACAACTTTTAATTCAATCACAACACATATTCTCATTTTGTCCTTTCATAAACACCGGATTGCAAATCCCACAATTCATTTTTGGTTCACCCTTTGGGAAAGGTCTGTTCTCTGAAGCTCCTGGTCCTGACACCATCATGGAGACCCATCTTGGGCACATCATATCTCCAAGATTCTCTCGTACCACCTAAAAATTCAGCATTTTAAAATATCATTTTACATTTTAAAATATATTGAAATCCTCCAAAATTAAAATATCTTATTGGTGTCGATGTCAAAAATGTTCAAATATTTATGATAAAAATAACAAATAAATATTTTTCAAATAAAGAATGCTTCACAATAGAATGTCATAGTGAATGGTGCAGCACATTGTGACGTCATAAAGTGTGAAACGGAACATCTTCGTCCTGTTGGCCCGATGACACACGGACTGCGGGCGCCACCATGCGGACCTCTGTTCTGTATGTCGCGGCCGTGGGATTTTTTGGGATTTTAAACCTTTCTTGGATGCCTTGGATACACCTTGGCCTTCTCATCTTGTCCTCAAGTTTCTCTCCTCCTAAAACCATGTCTCACTCACTGCAACTATATCGTACTCTTCGCGATCTACTTTGGCTTCAAGTTCTTCCATCTTATTTAAAATTCTGGCATTGGTATTGAATATGTTTAACTTTTCCCTTCCAGAAATTATATTTTCCTGCCTGGCCTGACTCATCCCAATTACTTCATCCGTTCCTTCCTTTTGAGCTTCCCCACCCTCCGCTGACATAAAAAGCCTGAATTCCTTCCTCAATTCCCACTGCGAACCTTTCTATTTAATTTCCGGCCATCACTCTGGAAACACTGCCTTTGTCCCCGAAATGATTCCCACTGCTTGTTCAATGTAAAACCTTCCTCCCTCCACCATTCTTCCAGCCATTGGTTGATGTCTATTGCTCTGATCATAATTTCTATAGAGTTTCCTAATCTTGGGAGAATCCCAGAAAACATGACCTCACAACCCTTTGCTTTCAACCGGTTACCCACTATCCTGTGTCTATTTTTCAAAACCTCCGAGTAAACTTTCCCGACATCATTTGCTCCGAGGTGTACCACAACCAACTTCTTCCTGCCGTGACCCGATACAATATCGTTTACCCTTCCTTCAATGTCCCGAACTCCCGCTCCTTCAAAACTACACAGAATTCTATGTCTCCGATCCTTCCTGCAGAATGAAGAATCTACATATTTAATTGTCTCATCACCCACAAAAACTGTCTCCCATACCTCGTTTCGACCAATTTCTATTGCTGAATATACACCACTGCCTGCACCCGCTGTACCACCACTGCTTGCACCCAGTGCACCTCCACCACTGCCTGCACCCGCTGAGCATCCACCACTGCCTGCACCCCCTGTACTTCCACCTGTCCTCGTTGCACCGTCACCACTGCCTGCCCCCACTGCACCCACTGCCTGCCCCCAGTGCCTGCACCTGCTGTACCACCACAGCTTGCACCCGCTGCGCCTCCACCACTGCCTGCACCCGCTGCGCCTCCACCACTGCCTGCACCCGCTGCGCCTCCAGCACTGCCTGCACCCGCTGCGCCTCCACCACTGCCTGTCCTCGTTCCACCATCATCACTGCCTGCCCTTGCTACACCATCACCACTGCCTGTCTGCGCTGCACCATCACCACTGCCTGTCCTCACTACACCATCACCACTGCCTGTCTGCGCTGCACCGTCACCACTGCCTGTCCCCGCTGCACCATCACCACTGCCTGTCCCCGCTGCACCATCACCACTGCCTGCCCTCGCTGCACCATCACCACTGCCTGCACACACTGCACCTCCACCACTGCCTGTCCCCGCTGCACCATCACCACTGCCTCCACACACTGCACCGTCACCACTTCCAAAATCCTCACTAACTTTACTCCACAACCGTCGCTAACTATTATCTATTTGGCTGAAGATGATAATAGGGTGGCTGGCTTATGGCCTTAGGGTCTCGAGTTCAAGCCCCTGTCGGTGCGTTGAATTAACACCAGGCGGGTTGACAGTCTGCCATCCTTCTGAGGTTTGCAAAACGAGTACCAGCATGCAGGTAACGGGGGCACTGCATTAGCGGCACAGCCACGCCCCCAGAAAATTATGCAGCCAAGCAGGCACGGGCTGCATCCGAATAAATAAATTTATTTATCTTTGCGACTCCATGACTGTTGGGAAGAATATTATTACGAATAAGATTATGACTATGACGTCATATTATGACTGAGGAAGATTATTATGACTGCGTGACGACGATGAAGAAGAGTATTCATCACAAAGGCACATTTGGTTCACCTTTGAACAGGTAATTGAATCACTCAACAATCAACGAACAGTTTATTCAAAATGAGACACGAGGTTGCTAAGCAACCATATCCCGGGAGTTTGAGAGTCGCTTCACGAGATTCTGGGTGTTAGTCACGGACTTGTTATAATAACCTCGACCAGCAACGGCCTCTCGACTCAAGTCGCCATGTTGCGTTGCCAATCCGAATTCACGGATTGAATATATTAATCTGTGCCGAATTTCTCGCTGGAAACAACATTTTTGTCCAGTTTAATAAGAAGAACAGGATTTTCATTTCACGAACAACAGTCTCCGCCGCCCATTATCACTACCAGGCGAATATGAGCTCTGCAGCACGAATCGATGAGGTGAGTGAGTACGAGGTGTCACAATTCTCATGAATGATTATCATATCATATGTCACGTGATCTGATGATAATTATCAGTGTAATGTGTTGATGATAATGTAATGTGTAGTCGAGAATAATGTAATGTGTAGTCGAATAATAATCGAGAATACGTGCTCGAGGAAACAGCCCGAAGAAACAGGCGCCAGCGCGAGAGATTAAAGTCCAGAGCTCAGCTCAGCGCTCGTCCCGACAACCAAAACTCTCCTCTTTTTTTTTCCAGCAGATCCGCCACACTTATCCTCGGCTCTCCTTTTCTTTCTTTCTCTCTCGTGCCGTCCGTTCAGGCGTGGCCCTCTCTCATTGGCTGCCTGACAGCAATCTCGCTCGCACCCCTCCGATTGGCTGAGAGGGGCGCCATGCCCATATTTGGTGTGAAATCCAAGATGCCAATGCCCCAAAGAAACCCCGCCTCGCACATTGGACTCCGCCCACGTACGTGCCGACACACACGTAGGCCATGGCGTCGGTGTGAGGAAGCGAGGTGAAGGTGAAGGTGAGGGTGATGCTGCTGTTGTAGTTATAGTTGATTTAAAATAAAATATAACCCTGACTGTCAAAATAACTCCACAGTTCATGAACACTTAATTAACCATTTAACAAGGGAAAGGGAGCTATCTATCCACATTTACTTATCAAAATAACTGAGCTATAGGACCTGTATGTTGAGTGCTCATGGCTTCCAGATTCGTAACAATTGAACCAAGAATTGGTTGAAGAGATAGATTTGAAAGAGAAAGGGATCCAAGTCTCCATTCCTGCAAAAATCACCTCAACCAAACGTTCAGCAGAGATAGAGAGATCGCTCATGGAGGACAGGCTGTCGTCTTTTCAGGGAAAGTCAGAAAAAAAGTTTTGTAAACCAGTCCAGTCAGCATTATTAAAATGCCAACACTGGCATTTCATCGGAGCAGTCGGATGAGAGGAAGTGGTGTTGAGTAAAGTGATGTTCACAAGATTGTGGTCAGAAGAACCAATTGGAGGTGAAATTGTAGTTGCAATGCAACGGATTGGAAGTGAAGAATAAATCTAAAGTATTGGCAGTGTCGTCATGACGATCTGGGATATGGGTAGGGTGGGTGATCAGGTCAGGTATGGGAACATGTGCCAGAACAGCATGTCGCTGCGTCCACTTTCCGCCGGTACTCCAGGGGCCTCCGTCTGGCCATCCTCCAGGCAGATGCCAGGCCCATCCCCATCTCCTTGAGATGATGGTCAACCTGTTGCAACCATGAGGCATGTGGTCGATCCACTGGC
This sequence comes from Eptatretus burgeri, assembly GCF_056783735.1. Classification (NCBI taxonomy): domain Eukaryota; kingdom Metazoa; phylum Chordata; class Myxini; order Myxiniformes; family Myxinidae; genus Eptatretus; species Eptatretus burgeri. The sequence goes on along the minus strand of NC_140967.1, from coordinate 102,273,095 downwards.
CTCCTCCACTCATGAGACTCCCTCGCTGAGAGAATCTGGTGAGCAGGATCAGAGTCAGGAAAACGAGCCACATGTCCATACAGCCGCAACTGACGCTCACGGACTATGCAGGTAACAAATCTCATCCGAGTCTCTCTCAGCAACCGCTCGTTGGACACAAAATCCGACCAGCGATAGCCAAGGATTCTCCGAAGAGACCTGGTACCAAAGGAATTAAGTCTCCGTCTCAGATCCTTGGTCAGAGTCCAAGTCTCGCACCCATAGAGCAAGACTGGAAGTACCAAGGACCTGAAGACTCGGACTTTCGTCCTCCCGCACAGGTACCGGCAGCGCCACACCCCATGATCCAGTGAATCCATGACTCCCCAGGCCCGACCCAGACGTCTATTGACCTCTGACTCGCAGCCAGCAGAGACATGAATATCACTGCCAAGGTAAGTGAATCTCTCCACGACCTCAACATCCTCACCACAAACAGACACAGACAGGACAGCAGCATCCAAGATGTCACCGAAAGCCTGGATCTTAGTTTTGACCCAAGAAATCCGTAATCCCAACGGCTCCGACTCCTCATTCAGCACCTCGAGGGCCCCCAAGAGGATGTCTAAAGTCTCCGCAAAGATGACTGCATCATCTGCAAAATCAAGGTCCGAGATCTTGACATTCCCAAATGACGCACCGCAACTTGATCTCTCCGACATCCTCCCTAGAATCCAGTCCATACAAGTGCTGAAAAGTGTGGGGGCAAGTACACATCCCTGATGAACTCCAGTAACAACTGGAAATAAGTCAGAGATGGTACCACCACACTTCACAGCACTCTGAGTACCAGAGTAGAGTTCAGACATCAGATCGATCAGTTTCGGTGGCACCCCACGAAGACCAAGAATCCTCCAGAGGACATCCCGATTCACTGAATCGAACGCTTTACAGAGATCAACATAGGCTGCAAGCAGCCCCTGCCGAAACTCTCGTCTGCGTTCGGTGAGGACACGAAGTGCAAGGATACGGTCAATCGTTGACCTCTTTGGTGTAAAGCCTGACTGCTCTGGACGCTGGTGCTCAAGCAGATGGTGGCGAACCCTATCGAGAATTATCTGAGCAAAGACCTTGCCCGGCACTGAGAGCAGCGTCACCCCTCGGTAGTTGTTGCAGTCTTGGCGATCACCCTTCCCTTTCCAGAGAGGGACAACAAGGCCCCTCTTCCAGTCAGTTGGGATGATGCCTGTGTTCCAGGCAGAGCACAAAACTGCATGCAACGACACGAGTGCAGCATTTCCACCAGCCTTGAGAAGTTCGGCATGGATGCCACAGATCCCTGGAGCTTTTCCCCGTTTCAACTGGTTCACCGCAGCCCGTGTTTCCACAAGCGAAGGTGGACCACAGTTGATTCGAGGGTCAATAATAATAGTAATAATAATAATCATCATAATGATGATGTAACTTATCTGGGTGGGTTTTGTAAGGAGGGCTGAACCAGCAAGAATGGTTGGTGCGATAACTTTCCAATCAGTGGGACTCCAGAGGTAGAACGTTTCCCTTTCTAAAACCTCCTGAGATAAATGATTGTGGGTACTCCAGTGACCATGGGATGAGAACACACCTGTATTGTAATTCCAGACGTTGTGAGCTCTAATTTAGATGAAAGGTTAAAATATCGATTTGGATTTTTGAGGTTCAGAATCTGAGCTTGTCTCAGAAGAATTAGTTACTCTTAAATTGCTGATTTAATTGTAGTATAAACCCAGCTGGTTCATCAATGACCTTTAAACAAGGGGTGATCTGAAAGAACGTTGATGAAGTTGTTTCATCGCGTCGTATTGAATTCTGATATACCGTTTTCACAGTTTACCATGTGGGCTGTTTTACAGTTTGTGTATTACAACAACCTGTGGAGTAGAGCCCAGTGTGACCCAAATATTGTCATAATGTGGGGAAACTCAAAAGTAGTGGACAATGAAGATTGGTGGTGGCAAGGTCTGCTTTGGGGAGATGGAGTCGGAGCAACAGAAATGTTACAATCTAATGGGTCTGTTGATGCGCTCTTCACGTTGGCGTATCGGTGGCATCTCGATCTGCTCAGCGACTCGGATATAATCAATGATGACAGCAAGGTAAAGTTGGAGGGGGATGTGCGGGTTCAATTTGATTCAGGTTCCTCCATACGGGGACATTCATTATCATTTCCATCACATGAAAATATGAGGACATTTCAATGATAATACCCGAACGTCCTCCACCGAACGAATTTGATTTACTGTCAGTAGTTTATCCGTGCTGGAGTTTAAACATGTTGAGGGTGATGAGAATATTCGTGTGAGCTTGTTGTTGAGTGGGATGCTCCATTTTGAGTGAGCCTGCAGAGGAAGCCAAACATGGCCAGGAAATTGCGCAGGAGCACAGAACAGAAAATTTGAACTGTGAGAACACCAACAGCTGGAGCTTTGGTTCAGCTGGTTGTGTAAAACCACAGTGGAGGGAGGTTAAAATTAAATGAACGTGTTTTGTTGATATGAGGAGAGAGTACGCATGCTCTCCCTCTTTGTACCTATTTTGATGTCTGCGGCCGCAAGAGATAACAAAGTCGGGTAATTAGCTTTTGTGTGGAGATGAAACTGTGATGAAAAATCGTGTGACAGACAGACAGACAGACAGACAGGAGTGAAAACATAACTTCGTTCCACATTCACTGATGGAGGTAATTAGAACAGGAGAAGGAGACGAACTCGAGAAATCCAAAGTTTCAGGTTGGTGATATTGGAAGAATTTTCAAGTGCAAATCACATTTTGAAAAAGGTTTAACCAAAAGATAGACTGATGAGTTTTTAAAAGTCGTTCATATTTTACAGTTTCTTGGATTGTAAATTATATGATATGAATGATGAAGATGTTTGAAGTTCATTTTATTTGCAGGAAGTTCAGCAAACAAATAATTTAAAGAAGCAATGACGTCACACCTCAAATCATGACCTCAACAGATGTATCCTTTTTAGGTAAGAGGTTGGAGTTTCACACTTCTTTGTCACGTCACTGTGAGCACGAGAGGACCAAGCTCAGGAGAACATAACAAGAGGTCTCTGTTGAGATCTTAATTATTATCATCGAAACCAAACCCCGGGGAGAACCCTCCCATTGCGTTGCACCTCGCATTCAACCCCCAAACCTCACATTAAACCCCCAACCCTCACATTAAACCCCCAACCCTCACATTAAACCCCCAACCCTCACATTCAAACCCAACCCTCAAATGAAAACCCATTTCACCAAATCCATAAATCATTTCTGGTTAATTTTATTAAACAGTCCTATATATATATATATATATATATATATATATATATATATATATATATATATATATATATATATATATATATTTATATAATGTGGAGGCAGGTCAGCAACCGGTTCAGGTGAAGTGACATTGGAGGATGTTCAGGAGCCTGAATCAGGTGACCTGATGGCAGAAACTCGGTAGAATCTGTTTGCTGCTTGAAGTGTTGAATGACATGTTGAAGAAGATGGGGGTGTTCATTGAAAAAAAGTTCAAGCTGTGTGTAAGTTTCTCCCCAAAGGCAGTTTGTGCACGAGCATGTTGACCTGAGAAAACATAATATAAAGATCGATGATGGAAGAAGTTTGTGTCAATCTTTGCTGTCAATAATCATATCCATGTGAGACGATGAGTTTTAAAATGTACCTCTTTGGCTGCTGTTGAGGGGTCTTCAAAGCTTGGTGACCACCCCCAAAAAAATGCCTTTGTTGTTTTTTTGTTTCGGTGTGTTCACCCATCCTGGAAATGAAAACAGTTCGGGGATCAGCAACGATGTGTTAAAATTAACTCATTATTGATGTTGAGGTTGATAAGCAGCTTTTATCGTCGAGGAGCCAACTTCCAAAAGGGGGCGAGAAATAGAGCTACTGTTGAAGCAGACTTCCTTTTTAAATGGTCGTTCGATGATTAATCTGCTCAAATGTGACCAACAATGAACTCGATGCACACAAATTGTAGTCAATGACTGTTGCACCTGTTTTCCTTGATTATTGCACCTGTCAATTATTGTTTCAATTAGTGACATGTATTAATTTCTCTGCAACTCTTCTATTGGAACCGATTATCAAACATATTTTAATTAAATGTATTTTATTGGAACTTGTACCTTCTTTTGCTTTGCTGAAGGCCGAATGCCAACTCTCTTAGCCTTTCCATGCACCCATTGTTCTTTCCTGCTGCTGCTTTAGTCCCCTGTCTCCCCTCCATTTTCCTCTTCTCTCTCTCTGTTAAATTTCTTATTGAGTGCCCTGCCATCTCTTGACAGGTCTGTCAAAAGATCAATGGGATGTGAACAGCCTGAATCTGTCCAGAATTTAATTTTCACAGTTTAATTTTTTACCGTTTTGTGTGATCTGCTTTCATCACAAAATATTAACATAAAGATACTAATAGTCGCTGCAATTATTAATAGTCGGCAGTTGCTGAAAACGAAGAGGTTCGGAGACAGCACACACGGACGTGGTGCAAATGGGTACAAGTGACTGTGTTTGTGTGTGTTTGTGTGTGTGTGTGTGTGTGTGTGTGTGTGTGTGTGTGTGTTTGTGTGTTGTGTGTGTGCGCCTGCATGCTTGGGTACGTGTGTGTGGTGGATATCGCTGGTGCATGAGCAAGGTAAGCATGGACCAGGAGGAGGTTGGAGAAATGTGTTTGGGGAGGAGGGAAGCATGCATGCAGGGAAGCCTTTGTTGGGTAGATAGTGTGGGTTTGAAGATTTGAATGCTCCCATCTGGTTTGAGAGAACACCGTGGTTAAAAAGAAAACATTGCTGTTTGGGTGCATGCTATCGCCCCGGTAACGCCCTGCTATGCTGCCTTCCCTCCGCTTCTGCTACCTGCCCTCCCCTGATGTATCCTGCCCTCCCCTTTTGATACCCTCACCTTTCCCACACGCTGCCTTCCCTCCCCTCACAATACCCTCCTCCCAAACCCCTTTCACCACCATGCAACTCTCCGCAAATTGAAGAGAGGAAGGGCTGTCAAGGAATGTACAAATTGGACAAATCAAAGGATGTTTTGTTTTTTCAGAAGTCGGATCTGTTGCTTGGAATAATTCCACAATTCATCTCAGGTGAAGAGATTCTCGACCTCGTGGAAAATGTGGAAGTTAAATAAAGGCATGAACACTGGCGTTGCTTTTGATAAGATTCCAGGAAAACGCCCTTCCTTCCAATCCTTTCCCCTTCCCTCATGCTGGCCTCCTCCCAAAGCCCCTGCACCCCCATAGAGGTCTCTGGGTGGTGTCCGGGCATTGTTCAGTGTGACCCATTTAAACGTGTGATTTTGACATACCCAATTTCATTCAATCCTGAAATTAATGCCGGCAGAAGGGGAGCATTCCCCTCCTCCATCTTACCTTCAAGTCCCCCATCAAACGCAACAATGATATTTTTGCACATTCAGTGCATTGGAATGATTAAAACTTTTGGAAGTCATTTACCCCCAAAATTCTGTGAATTAATGAATAAATTTGATCATGATGATGTGATCGATGTTGTGGGTAATTATGAATTGTATTGGTGAAATTTGATCAAGATGATGTGATCGATGTTGGTGATTGATGTATTTTATTGGTTAAATTTGATTTATATGATGTGATCGATGTTGTTGGTGATTATGTATTGTATTGCATAAATTTGATGAAGGTGATGTGATCGATGTTGATGATTATGAACTGCATTGGTAAAATTTGATCAAGATGATGTGATCGATATTGTTGGTGATGATGTTTTGTATTGGTAAATTTGATTAAGATAATGTGATCAATGTTGTCAGTGATGATGTATTGTATTGGTTAAATTTGATAAAGATGATGTGATCGATATTGTTGGTGATCATGTATTGTCTTGGTTAAATTTGATTAAGATGATGTGATCGATTTTGTGGGTAATTATGTATTGTATTGGTTAAATTTGATCAATATGGTGTGATCGATGTTGTGGGTGATTTTGAACTATATTGGTAAATTTGATGAAGATGATGTGATCGATATTGTTGGTGATGATGTACTGTATTGGTAAATTTGATGAAGATGATGTGATTGATGTGGGTGATTATGTATTGTATTGGTTAAATTTGATCAATATGATGTGATCGATATTGAAGGTGATGATGTATTGTATTGGTAAATTTGAATAAGATGATGTGATCGATGTTGTGGGTGATTACGTCGTGTGTTGGTTATATTTGATCAATATGATGTGATCGATATTGTTGGTGATTATGCACTGTATTGGTAAATTTGATAAAGATTATGTGATCGATGTTGTCAGTGATTATGAATTGTATTGGTTATATTTGATCAATATGATATGATCGATGTTGTGGGTGATTATGTATTGTATTGGTTATATTGATCAATATGATGTGATCGATATTGTAGGTGATTATGTATTGTATTGGTTATATTGATCAATATGATGTGATCGATATTGTAGGTGATTATGTATTGCATTGGTAAATTTGATAAAGATGATGTGATCGATGTTGTGGGTGATTATGTATTGTATTGGTTATATTTGATCAAAATGATGTGATCGATATTGTGGGTGATTATGTATTGGATTGGTAAATTTGATCAATATGATGTGATCGATGTTGTGGGTGATTATGTATTGTATTGGTTATATTTGATCAATATGATGTGATCGATATTGTAGGTGATTATGTGTTGCATTGGTAAATTTGATAAAGATGATGCGATCTTTCCCTGGAGGAATAGCAAGAGATAACTACATGGGCAAAAGAGACTTGTGGGTGATTATGTATTGTATTGGATATATTTGATCAATATGATGTGATCGCTATTGTTGGTGATTATGTATTGCATTGGTAAATTTGATAAAGATGATGTGATCAATGTTGTGGGTGATTATGTATTGTATTGGTTATATTTGATCAATATGATGTGATCGATATTGTGGGTGATTATGTATTGTATTGGTTATATTTGATCAATATGATGTGATCGATATTGTAGGTGATTATGTGTTGCATTGGTAAATTTGATAAAGATGATGTGATCGATGTTGTGGGTGATTATGTTTTGTTTTGGTTAAATTTGATTAAGATGATGTGATCGAGGTTGTCAGTGATGATGTATTGTATTGGTAAATTTGATTCAGATGATGTGATTATGTATTGTATTGGTTATATTTGATCAATATGATGTGATCGATATTGTCGGTGATTATGTATTGTATTGGTAAATTTGATGAAGATGATGTGATCGATGTTGTGGGTGATTACGTATTGTATTGGTTATATTTGATCAATATGATGTGATCGATATTGTTGCTGATTATGTCCTGTCTTGGTAAATTTGATCAATATGATGTGATCGATATTGTAGGTGATTATGTGTTGCATTGGTAAATTTGATAAAGATGATGTGATCGATGTGGGTGATTATGTTTTGTATTGGTTAAATTTGATCAACATGATGTGATTGATATTGTCAGTGATGATGTATTGTATTGGTTAAATTTGATTAAGGTGATGTGATCGATATTGTTGGTGATCATGTATTGTCTTGGTTAAATTTGATTAAGATGATGTGATCGAGGTTGTCAGTGATGATGTATTGTATTGGTAAATTTGATTAAGATGATGTGATCGATGTTGTGGGTGATTTCATATTGTATTGGTTATATCTGATCAATATGATGTGATCGATATTGTTAATGATTATGCCCTGTATTGGTAAATTTGATCAATATGATGTGATCGATGTTGTCAGTGATGATGTATTGTATTGGTTAAATTTGAATAAGATGATGTGATCGATGTTGTGGGTGATTATGTATTGTATTGGTTAAATTTGATCAATTTGATGTGATCGAGGTTGTCAGTGATGATGTATTGTATGGGTAAATTTGATGAAGATGATGTGATCGATATTGTTGCTGATTATGTCCTGTATTGGTAAATTTGATGAAGATGATGTGATCGATGTTGTGGGTGATTATGTATTGTATTGGTTATATTTGATCAATATGATGTGATCGATATTGTGGGTGATTATGTATTGTATTGGTTATATTTGATCAATATGATGTGATCGATATTGTCAGTGATTATGTATTGTATTGGTAAATTTGATAAAGATGATATGATTGATGTTGTGGGTGATTATGTATTGTATTGGTTATATTTGATCAATATGATGTGATCGATATTGTGGGTGTTTATGTATTGTATTGGTAAATTTGATAAAGATGATATGATTGATGTTGTGGGTGATTATGTATTGTATTGGTTATATTTGATCAATATGATGTGATCGATATTGTGGGTGATGATGTATTGTATTGGTGATATTTGATCAATATGATGTGATCGATATTGTGGGTGATTATGTATTGTATTGGTTATATTTGATCAATATGATGTGATCGATATTGTGGGTGATTATGTATTGTATTGGTTATATTTGATCAATATGATGTGATCGATGTTGTATGTGATTATGTATTGCATTGGTAAATTTGATGAAGATGATGTGATCGATGTTGTGGGTGATGATGTATTGTATTGGTTAAATTTGATCAATTTGATGTGATCGAGGTTGTCAGTGATGATGTATTGTATTGGTTAAATTTGATGAAGATGATGTGATCGATATTGTGGGTGATTATGTATTGTATTGGTTAAATTTCATCAATATGGTGTGATCGATGTTGTGGGTGATTTTGAACTGTATTGGTAAATTTGATGAAGATGATGTGATCGATGTTGTGGGTGATTTCGTATTGTATTGGTTAATTTTGATCAATATGATGTGATCGATATTGTTGGTGATTATGCACTGTATTGGTAAATTTGATGAAGATGATGTGATCGATGTTGTGGGTGATTACGTATTGTGTTGGTTATAGTTGATCAATATGATGTGATCGATATTGTTGATGATTATGTCCTGTATTGGTAAATTTGATGAAGATGATGTGATTGATGTTGTGGGTGATTATGTATTATATTGATTATATTTGATCAATATGATGTGATCGATGTTTTTGGTGATTTTGTATTGTATTGGTAAATTTGATGACGATGATGTGATCGATGTTGTGGGTGATTATGTATTGTATTGGTTCGATTTGATCAATATGATGTGATCGATATTGTAGGTGATTATGTATTGCATTGGTAAATTTGATAAAGATGACATGATTGATGTTGTGGGTGATTTATGTATTGTATTGGTAAGTTTGATAAAGATGATATGATCGATATTGTGGGTGATTATGTATGGTATTCGTAAATTTGATAAAGATGATGTGATCGATATTGTTGGTGATTATTCACTGTTTTGGTAAATTTGATCAATATGATGCGATTGATGTTGTTGGTGATTATGTGTTGCATTGGTTAAATTTGATTTACGTGATGTGATCGATGTTTCGGTGATTATGTATTGTATTGGTTAAATTTGATCAAGATGATGTGATCGATGTTGTCAGTGATTGTGTTTTGGTGAAATTTTGTCGGAAATCTCAAGTTTATCATTTTATTGGTTTCTTGGAGATGATTGATCGTGACGACCTTAAAGGAAAGTTCATGACAAAAGGTCAAATTGCTTCAGGACTAAAGTCCTGATGGAATTAAATATCTTGGTTCTTGGGGACACACAACTTATGTGAGGTTCACCGAGGCACCATTGTTTGAAAGTGTCATCTACTCCTCTGGCAATGGGAGTAAGTCATGTGAAAAGTAACTCAACATACCCCGTCTCACCCACATTGAACGACTTTTCTCACTAAAATAATATATTTTTTGTCCATCATCAGGAATGTAAAGGGCAAGGACTTATTCTCGGACCAAAACAACTTTTACATTTTGATTTAATCCATTAATAAAGTTGCTCATGGAAAATTTGTTTTTCATTCTTTGGGTTTTTTACCCGAACGGGGAATGTTGAACTCACACGTACCGGGATACATCTTGTGGTGTTCACTTTCCAACCTTTTTGCCTCGTTGTCGAAGGGTCGTTATTGTTGTTGTTGTTCTGATAGGGAGCACCACGTCACCCCCAGGGCTTTGCTCACCTCCCCATTACTTGCTCCTGGCATCACGTTGGCCATTTTGTGTCAGTGTAATTGTGCAAACACCATGAAGGCGTTCAGGGATCTCTTGGTGCGCTCCTCACGTTGGCGTATCGGTGGCATCTCGATCTGCTCAACGACGAGGATAAAATCAATGATGAAAGCAAGGTGAAGTGAGAGGGGGATGTGGGGGTTCAATTTGATTCAGGTTCCTCCATGCGGGGACATCATGATCATTTCCATCACATTATAACACGAGGACATTTCAATGATAATATTCGAACGTCCTCCACTGAACAAATTTGTTTTACTGTCAGTAGTTTATCCGTGATGGAGTGAAAACATATTGATGGTAATGAGAATATTCATGTGAACTTGTTGATTACGGACATCAACCAGGTGTGTTTGGAGTACCTTGATCTCCTCCATTCATAACTCTCTCAATCACCTCCTCTCTCCTCCTCCTTGTTTGGTCTCCTATCACAACACTCATTTGCTTCCTTTCCTTCTTATCTCTCAATTATATTTGACGAGATCTCAGAAAACGCTGCTTGGACGAAGCGCACAGCCTCAAAGGTTGAGAACGTCACTTGTTTGTGTGGTTGCTGGGGCAACAATGAGTTGCGCTGACGCAACAAGCATCGTGATGCCGAAGTTCAAACCGGTTTATAATGATAATACAAGTTCCTTTTTGGGGAATTTGAAGGCAGGATCAGCCTGTACAATGTTTGGATTGCTCGATCTCCCTAAATGTATCTTTAAATGATAAGTGTTGGCAAGGAAGCAGCACGGACAATTTCTAAAGTGTTTGGCATGACCCGGCCAGGGTTTGAACCGCTCACCTCCCAGACTCGGACCTATTACACCACTGAGTATGATGAAAATTTTCATGTTTTCAGGAGTGGGATTCAGACCTGGGGTGTGCTTGAACGCACCCCCGAAATGAAGAGCAGGTTCGGGAACGAAATTTTATTTAATTATTTGTGTGGACTATGGCGGACCAAGATGAGCTGCTCCAGGTGGACTTTGGTACAACAATTTTAGAAACATCCATGTCGCAGGATGGCAGCTTTCAGGGAGATCTTTCCCTGGAGGAATAGCAAGAGATAACTACATGGGCAAAAGCGACTCATGATGTTCGGGGACCCCCACCGCCAACTTGACGTGGAGCTTCCCTGGGAATCCACACCGCATCGTCGCAGATCGGCCTCACCAAAGCCACTGGATACGAACCAGTTAATGGAAATGATGAAACAGGTGATGGAACGTTTGGAACTCGGACAAGACAAAATGAGCATTGAAATGAAGGAGGAGATGAAGGCAGGTCAGAAGGACATGGAGGTGGAGTTGGTGCAGGTAAAGGGTGATATGCAACGGATGGATGGGAGGATGGCAGACGAGATCAAGGTAATGTGGGAGGAAATGAACGAGGAAAGGAGAAAGAACGAGGCCTGCGTGAGGGACACACAGCGTGAAATGGCGGCTGGTCAGGCCAAGGGCAACTTAGGGGAAACCCTGGGGCCAGCGCCATGACGGGTAATGGGAGAGCAGGCTTGAGGGAGAACGTACAAAGCCGGAACATGAGTCAGTTAGCAATTTATTTATGGAGCCGGATCGTGAGAATATATTTACAAACAAAACAAGCAACAGAAATGGGAAGAGAGGAGATTGGGGCACGTGTGGTGAGGGATTCGTGCAGGGAACGCGTGACCCCACAGGGATGCACCTCCGTGCGGCGGGAGCAGTTGGAGTTCCCCGATCAGGAGGTGGAGTCGGCAATTGCCTAAGACAGGTACGTACCGCCCAACGGTACAGGTGGTGAACATGGCGTTCATGAGGAACCTCTCCATGGGGGTGTGTGTGTTTGTTTCTGTGTGTGAGGAGGCACGTGTGCATTGTGAAAGTCCTGCCGGTGCGCCGTCCGAACTCGCACCTGAGCCGGCGGCACGGGTCGAGGTAGTGGAGACGGTGCGGCTGTCTAGCGAGCCGGATGCCGAATCGTGATTCAAGCCCGAACGAAACGAGCCGACCGGAGGGATTTTTCAGATGGCGCTGCATGTTGGAGCATGCATGGCTGCCGCCCATTGTGGCTGAGTGGGGATTTGGGGGGTCTTGGTGCTTTGGGGAATCCTGAGGAGTTGCGGAGTGCCTTCAAGACTACCATCCTTGATGTTGCCAGTGGATTTCTTGGAACTCACCTGAAGGTGAAGAAGAATATTGTGTCTCATGGGACAGTGGAGACCATTGACCAGTCGCAGGGCCAGGCTTAATGGCAGAGATGAGCTGTTAAGGGAGTTGATGTATAAAACTGTACGCACGCTGAGGGTGGACAAGGAGACCAAATGTGAGGGAGTATAGCATCACCTGTGGACAGGTGATTCTTGTCCTGCTTTCAGAATAATGCGCGCGTCACGTTCCTCCAAGCCCATCCCTCGGTGTACTGCATTTCGAGCATAGGGTTGTGGGCTCTTGACAGAGGATTCTGAAGTGAACACCCGCTGGGCCGGTTGCTTTGAGCGGCTGGACCAGGCTGATCCCCCAGCTGTTGAGTTGGATGTTGGTGATGTTATTATCCCTGTTGCTGACCCTCCAATCAACTGTGGTCTACCTTCGTTTGTGGAAACACAGGCTGTGCTGAACCGGTTCAAATGGGGTAAAGCTCCTGGGATCTGTGGCATCCATGTTGAACTTCTCAAGGCTGTTGGAAAATGCTGTACTCATGTCGTTGCATGCAGTTCTGTGCTCTGTCTGGACACAGGCATCAACCCAACTGACTGGAAGTGGGGCTTTGTTGCCCCTCTCTGGAAAGGGAGGGGTGATCGCCAGACTGTAACAACTACCGAGGGGTGACACTGCGCTCAGTACCGGGCAAGCTCTTTGCCTGGATAATTCTTGATAGGGTTCTCCACCATCTGCTTGAGCACCATCACCCAGAGCAGTCAGGCTTTGCACCAAAGAGGTCAACGATTGACTGTATCCTTGCCATTTTTGTCCTCACCGAACATCGACGAGAGTTTCGGCAGGGGCTGCTTGCAGCCTGTGTTGATCTCTGTGAAGCGTTTGATCCAGTGAATCGGGATTCCTCCTGGAGGATTCTTGGTCTTCATGGGTGCCACCAAAACTTCTCTGATTTCTGATCGACACTCTGGTACTGAGAGTTCTGTGAGATGTGGTGATACCATCTCTGACTTGTTTCCAGTTGTTACTGGAGTTCATCAGGGGTGTGTACTGGCCCCCACACTTTTCAGCGCTTGCGTGGATGAGATTTTATGAAGGATGTTGGAGAGATCAAGCTGCAGTGCATCGTTTGGGAATGTCAAGATCTCTGACCTTGATTTCGCAGATGATGCATTCATCTTTGCTGAGACTAGAGATATCATTTTGGGGGCTCTCGAGGTGCTGAATGAGGAGTTGGAGCTGCTGGGATTGCGGGTTCCCTGGGTCAAAACTAAGATCCAGGCTTTCAATGACATCTTAAATGCTGCTATCTTGTCTGTTCCTGTTTGTGGTGAGGATGTTGAGATCACGGAGAGATTCACCTACCTCGGCAGTGATATTCATGTCTCTGCCAGCTGTGAGCCAGAGGTCAATCGATGTCTGGGTCGGGCCTGGGGAGTCATGGATTCACTGGATCATGGTGTGTGGCAATGCCAGTACCTGTATGGGAGGATGGAAGTCTGGGTCTTCAGTTCCTTGGTGCTTCCAGTGTTGCTCTACAGATGCGAGAGTTGGACTCCGACCAGGAGTCCAGGAGAGATGGAAACTCAATTCGTTTGGTACCGGGTCTCTTCGGAGAATCCTTGGCTATCGCTGGTCTGACGTTGTGTCCAGCGAGCGGTTGCTGAGAGAGACTCAAATGAGGTTTGTTACCTGCACAATCCGTGATCGTCAGCTGCAGCTGTATGGACATGTGACTCATTTTCTTGACGCTGATCCTGCTCACCAGATTCTCTCAGCGAAGGAGCCTCGTCAGTGGAGGAGGCCAATAGGCTGACCACGTTCCTCGTGGTTACAGCAGATTGATCAACATGTCAAGATGATGGGGCTGGGCCAGACATTTGCCTGGGGGATGGCCTGATGGAAGTCCCTGGAGTACCAACAGAAAGTGGATGCAGCAACATGCTGTTTTGGCGCATACTCCCATCCCTGACCTGATCTGGGTGATGAAGATTGTGGTCAAGTTCGTGTGTGTAGTTTTGGAGAAGTTCGAAGTGTTTACATATTGCCTAACTGACTAATGGACAACACATAATGGTTTTTCCTCACCTGGACAATTTTTGTTCCAGGTGAGCTAAAAATGGCTGGCATAATCTCCACCAAATATTACAAACGACCTGGAGTACCTCGGGTAAAGTGATGACAGACCCCCCCCCCACCCCCTCCATTCGCGATGAGGGTCAGGAGCTGACTGATGATTTCCACTTGTATGTTCGAGCAAATCCACACCAAATATAACATATGTCATGTTTGCTCACCGAAGGAGAAGAAAAAGAGGTGCGATAGAAAGGACCCCTGGTGCGAGGAAGTGAAGAGACTGGGTGGGGGGGGGGGGTTTGGGGGTTCCCTTCTCCCATGGTCGGGGAATTTTAACCTTATTTTTACATGCAGTCACTCCTTTGTGAGAAATTAAAGTCGAATAATCATGATAATGTCTTGATTTGAGTTTTGCACTGCAGAGGAAAAAGTACTCACGATTTAAAATAATTCATAAGAAAGTGGGCGTTTCAGGAGGTGTTGTACATTGCAAAGCTTTGGGGTTTTTGGCCTCTTGGTGGTTACCTTTTCATTGCTACCTTACGCCACATCCCAATATTCACCTCATCATGGCCTTGAGTCTCAAAACGGCCTTCAAGGCCAACATACCTTCACTTAAAACCTTGTCGAGATTCTAACGTGAGTACCCCCTAAATTTGGCGTCTCTTGGTGCTTCGGTTCATGAGTGAAAGAACAACAAACAGTTGAAATTTTTTCAAGATTTGTAATCCCCACCGAGCCATTTTCACAAAAAATATTTTGGACACCATTCCTTTGACTTGTACATGATATGATTTGAAAGGAGAAGAGATTTTAGGTTAACTTTATTCACAGGAATTAAAAATAACAAAATTCACAATCAAAAAACTCATCAAGGTGGAACTCGTACACTGGGTTATCGAGGTACAACTCGTACACTGGGTTATCGAGGTACAACTCGTACACTGGGTTATCGAGGTACAACTCGTACACTGGGTTATCGAGGTACAACTCGTACACTGGGTTATCGAGGTACAACTCGTACACTGGGTTATCGAGGTACAACTCGTACACTGGGTTATCGAGGTACAACTCGTACACTGGGTTATCGAGGTACAACTCGTACACTGGGTTATCGAGGTACAACTCGTACACTGGGTTATCGAGGTACAACTCGTACACTGGGTTATCGAGGTACAACTCGTACACTGGGTTATCGAGGTACAACTCGTACACTGGGTTATCGAGGTACAACTCGTACACTGGGTTATCGAGGTACAACTCGTACACTGGGTTATCGAGGTACAACTCGTACACTGGGTTATCGAGGTACAACTCGTACACTGGGTTATCGAGGTACAACTCGTACACTGGGTTATCGAGGTACAACTCGTACACTGGGTTATCGAGGTACAACTCGTACACTGGGTTATCGAGGTACAACTCGTACACTGGGTTATCGAGGTACAACTCGTACACTGGGTTATCGAGGTACAACTCGTACACTGGGTTATCGAGGTACAACTCGTACACTGGGTTATCGAGGTACAACTCGTACACTGGGTTATCGAGGTACAACTCGTACACTGGGTTATCGAGGTACAACTCGTACACTGGGTTATCGAGGTACAACTCGTACACTGGGTTATCGAGGTACAACTCCTCCACTGGGTCTGAGCTGAAGGATGCTGGGAGAACAAAAAAGGTGAAAGACAATGTTGGAGTGTAAATGTGTTTGTACAGTGATGAAGTACAGTGATTAAATCAGGTCATGGAAGGTTTAAGTCCCTGTACTTCTGGAGACTGATGTTTATTTTTTTAAATCTTGGATCATCTGTCTACAAGAGTCTGATATTTCATCCTACATTCCTGGAGCTTGTACGACAGAGAGATGATTGATCCACTGCCAAATATCACATCTTCTCCAGTGGCCGTTACTGAAACTTCTTCCTCCACACACACATCAACAAAAGGAAGTCAAAATCCCTCAATAGCATTGTCATCATCATCTCCATCATTATCATACCTTCCAACACAATCCTGGAAATATTATATCCTATCAATTGTTTTCTGCATCTCAGTTAAATTCTCTTCTTTCTTTTGTCTTCAATTTCACGTTTTTATTTTCTTCATCAAAAACTCCCACTGGATTTTTCAAACAATTAATTTTAATGATCATCCAGGTGTACGCCATGACTTTGATACGGATACATTAACACTCACGCCAGACTTCGACCACCTGGAAGATTTGTTTGCTGCTTCTCTGGATTCGAGTTCAGCAAAATATTTGTTTGTCCTCAACACTTCTGAGGCACAGACAAAATGGGACATGATGCACATGAAGAACATGTAATACAGACAAAGTTTGGAATAATTTGTGATGTAAGACAAGAATTTTGGCAACTTACGTTCCAACCGCTGGGATGGTTTCAGGTGAGCAGGAAGGAGCACCACTTCTGAGGGGTCTTTGGAAAAAAAACAACAGAAATATGAAAGATTAAATACATTGATATCTTCATCAGTTTTATAACTTTTTCAGAAAAGGCCACAGAAGGAAATGCATGGAACAGGCAATCGATGAAAAGGTGAATCAGGTGATCTCATCCAACCGAAGGGAGTTAAAGTTCTTGTTTTATATTCTGCATGAGGATGACCATGTTCATAAGTTACCTTCCCACGAAAAGTATCATTACAATTATCTCCACAATTAAGGATATTGTTGCGGATTCGCGCCCGCCGGCATGCTGACGGCCACGTAACTCGAATCGCGGCACGTCGCCCACCGGACGGACAATCCAGTCATGACCCTCTCGGACTAACGCCGGGAACCAGTCACGGGTGGACCTTTCGGTCTCACCGCGATCGAGCCAATCAGCCCCCGCGTGGGATAAGGTTGCTCGCCGAATTCGACCTACCTTAGTACCCACGCGGAGGGTAGACCGGGCGATCGCACCTCGCCGCAGGTCGACTTCGGACACGGGCCACTTAAGCGACCCGTTCCGTACTATCAGAATAACCGAGCGGTGTTATCGTCGACCTCGACGGTTCGATTAATTATCGGGCGTATTCAGCACACTACCAACCCTTTACGTGAAGCAAGATGGGGATTCAATAGAGGAAAAGACGAAGCGAAGCGGGAGAACAGTTCAATAATAAAGCACATTTATTCGCGGCACACGGGAAGCACACATATACAATTCCACCAAATGGACACAGAAAAGAAAAACACAATTCAATTTACACAAAAAGCAAATATAAAAGCGAAAACACAATGCAGAGCTAATACCGACTACCGAGCACACGGCAACACTTATACAATTCTACTTCACAGACGGCGCCGACAACACATACCCAAAACCAAGGAAAAGAATACCCTCAAGGATGAGGCGGGCCTGAGGCCGAGACCGGGTCTGCCTACCCGTCTGGTGATGAGACGCGGAGCGGCGATGGCGCCCCAACCCCGCGGGCCTCGCGGACAGTGTCTGGTAGGGGGTGGGAAAGGGGCCCCCTTGGTCGCACTATCTCAGCGCGGGGGGAAACAGGAGGGGATTGCTGATGCTCGGGGTATAGAGGATTCTTATTGTCCCGCGCCGAGCGTCTCCACCTCGGCCAGGTCGCGCTGTCGGCCTCCCTGGGGTGCAGCTCCCTGCACGACGCGAGCACCCCCTCGTCTGCCCTCGCCGCCTCTCCACAGCTCCGTCCCCTCCGTTCCGACTCCAACGCACACGACGACCAGCTCCTTCTTGCCAACTCCACCGCCCGCGAAGTCTTGACTCTCTGTCCCCTCTCGACTCTCCAACTCACTTACTCTCCGACTCTCCTCGTCCCTAGACTGACGAGCACGGTCCTTTTATCAGCCCCCTAGCTTCGCCTTTGACCCCCTCCCTTTGACCTTTCACCTCGCTCCCCATTGGCCCGAGAAAAAGTGGGTGTGAAGGCTTTTTGATCCATAAATTTGCATATATCGATCGCCCTGGGGGCGGGGCCAATTCGCCCCTCGCTCACCGATTGGACGGCAAAAAGTGGGCGTGTGTCGTTTTTGATCCGTTTTTGAAGCACAAAATCCGTGATTTTGTACACGCTGTTCGGCGCGCGCCCTGCACGAGTCCAACACCGGTACCCACAGGCGGCGCAAGAACGGTGGCGATGCGACGGTTGCGAGGTGTGACGTGAAGGTCGTGGCGGTTGTGGTGAAGCGGCGTTGTGGTTGGTGGTTGATGTTGTGGTTGTGGTGGTAATCATGGCGGTTGGTCCAAATTAAAGATAGTAAAAGAAAAACGGCTATCCTGAAGAGTCGCAGCACGCATAAATGACATGTATTCCCACGAGACAACGGGTTTGGGCCTAACTACACATGTACTTCCCGAAATACCTCACCTAAGGGACCTGAATGGTGGTTTGCGAATTTGGTAACCACAACAATATTCTTCTTCATCGAAGGAAGTATTCACAGGAATGTCTGTGAAAGACAAAGTAACAAAATTTATTTCAACTTCATGTTTTGCTCTTGGGGTTGGTTGTGTTTTTGATGTTGGGGTTGGTTGTGTTTTTGATCTTGGGGTTGGTTGTGTTTGCACCCAGTGTGTTCACCCCACCTGTCAAAAGGTAATGAAAAGTTCTTACCTGTTGAAGGTCTTGCATGGCACATGGCTTCTGTTGTTGCTGTCCGTCATCACGGTGAGGTTTCCGTTCAGGAGGTAGCCAATGAACAATGTAAGTCGGTGATGAATTCCTTTTCATCAACAATAAGACCCCACCATGGTTTTCTGCAGCTTTGGTGCCTTCAGGATAAAAGTTCAGGTTCCTGTTCTTATTCAATGTAAAATATCCATCAGGAGTGAAATTCTGTCATTGTCTGTACTTTCAAAAAAGGTTTTGGTTTCGGCTCCGATGTGATCTCAGGTACAATCACTTGTTTGGAAGAGACTGTGCGTTGAAGGAAATTGTTTTCAACAGAATATACTCTGTCTTTCTTTTAAAGTGTGCAGCAAGAGGAGACTGTAGTATGTGAGATGGGAGATGAGGAGGAATGGTCGTGATTGACGGAGATGAGGAGGGATGGTCATCATTTACGGAAATGAGGTTCACCCTTGGGCTTCTTCAGGAGGACGACTTTGTCTCCTTTAATGGTGTATCGCCCGTTTGGATCACTTTCTCTCTTTTTGTCAAGATCACTCAGCAGCATCTCCAGTGTTTCTCTTTGGAGCTGAGTGTAGTCTGGAGTGATGAAAATGTTTCTTGTCCAGAGAGAGGGATCCTTCAAATTCCGTATCTTTTTATTGTTCGTAAGAACCTGATTCCGATCAGACTCGCATCTGAAAACAACTTTCATGGGTCTGAAGATGTTCTCAACATATCTTCCAATGCGGAAAGTCCGTTCAGGTTTGATCTCCAGGTTCATGGCTTTTATTAATTTTGCCACAGCCTCCTTGTCATGTTCACCTTTTCCCTCCTTCACTCCACGGAACACGAGGTTGTTCTTGCGCCTTTCAATTTCCGCTCGTTCATCCTTGAGAAACTCAGACTGAGAAGAATGGTGGGTCTCCCGTTTGGACGGCAGTCGATGAACATCGTGCTGTTTCTGATGATGTAACTTGTCTGCACATTGAGGCTTCAGTTGTTGTTGGAGGGCAACACTGTACAGTTGTTGCTGCTCCAGCCCATCATCAATGTGAGGCTTCGGTTCAGTCGTCGGCAGCAAATCAACATTGTCCTGTTTCTGCTGTCGCTGCTCCAGCCCGTAATTCATTCCAAGCACTTCTTCCTCGTTTTTCTCATCAAGCTTTCCTGCATTTTGTACATTGTTCTCTCTTTCCAAGACCTCCTTCTCCCTCAACTCCACGTTATTTTTCCTATCCCTCATCTCTCGTTCTCTTTCCATTAACATGAACTCTTTCAGTTTCCATCTAATTTCACATTGTTTTTGTTCTTCCCGGTGCTCTCTCTCTCTAAGACGAGTCTCTTCGTCCAATTTAAGCAGCCGGTACTCTCCATCTTTAACCTCCTCTCCTTGTTGGTGCATACGAAGCTGCCGTTTCTTTATCTCCTCATCTTTCCCATTCATGAATACTTCAAACGCACCTTGTCGCTCCATCTCCTGTTCTTTACTTATCTGCAGGTATCGCTCCCGCTGCTGCACTCGTTTCTTCCAGTTGTCAATCTCAAACATTCTGTGTTCTACAAACAGCATTTTCTGATCAAGTTCTTTATTTTTGCGTTTTTCCCACATTCGGACTTGGAATCGCTCCTTTGCTCGTGTGGATTCTTCTCTCTTTCTCATCCTGAGCTCTTCTTCATTTTTCCTCTCCTGTTCATTCATTTTTCTCTGTTCTTCTTCATTTTTCTTCCTCTGCTGTTCCTCCTCTCCTCTCTTCCGGTCCTCTTTCTCCTTTATCCATAATTCTTTTTCCAATTTCCGTTGCACGTCCTTTTCCATCAACTCGTGTTCCATTTTCTGCACAAACTTCTCTCTTTCTAAGAGATTTCTTTCAGTTTCGACCATCAGAGCCTCATATTCCTGAAGTTTTTCTTCCTCTGCTCGTAAAACCTTTTCTTTCTCTTTTTGATATTCCTCTTCCTCTTCTTCTTTGTCACCAATGTTCTGTTTTGCTATGAACTCCATTTTTTCAGTGATTTCCAGAACCTCCTTTCCCTCTCCTTTCTCAATTTCAGGGTGTTCGGTTTCCCGAATCCCCGTAACCAATGGTGGATCATCTTTTGATTCATTTTTCCGTTTCACTTTACATCGACATCGTAAACTGCAACAAAACAAACAAACATTCTCAGTTCAAGGTAAAATAAAGTATGACATCACATGTGAAGTATTGAACACATGGTTTTGTGAAACATAAACAAACATGTTCCACGAGTGTTACAGTTCTGGAGGAAACGGAATGTGGAACATGCAGATATAACTTGAACAATGTCTGAAGGAACGGTGTGGAACGATGAATCACACTTGATTATTTGAAGAATCTCATGTAATAGTGGAGCATGTTATGAACTTTAACATTTGTTTTGCGAAAGGAGGAAATTGTGACTTTATTGTAAATTATGTCTGACTTCGCTGGAATTCCATTGGTTACATTTTTTCATGACATCATTTGGTGGACATCTTGGATTTAAAAATATCCATTTCAGAAGTATTTTGTCGCACAACTTCGACATTGACCAACAAACTATTCCTTGGAAATCAACACTTAGTTGGTGAGTTTTAGTTTATATTCGCAAGAAACTTGTGTCACATGTGTGGGACATCATTCATATCATCACGTACTGGATATAAAAAAAATTAAATGACTTCACTTGTTCATCATAGATTAAGATAATGGTAAATGGACTTTGTAGAATATTCACCATGGATCAAATTATCAAAGAAAGAGCTGCAAGAAAAACTGTCACTCAGTAACAATAAAGAGTTTTGAGGAAACTGTTTGTTAAAATTTAACAAAATACGGAGGCCAATGAGGAACAAGCATTTGATGAATTGGGAAATGTACTGGGTACACATTTAATAATAAAATCAATCTGAATGGAAAGGAAATCATCGTATGGAATCTATCCATGTCTTATCTTTCGTTATTTCAGCCAGATTGTTATTACAAAAACAAAAATCTCATTGTTCTTTCACTTGAATAATCATCAACTTCTCATGTTTCATGAGATGATGGCATCTCCCAAAAAGCTCCCGTTCACCAAACCAACGACAGATTTTAAACTCTTCTTGTATTTCCACACAGGTACTGGTGAAAAGCTTGTTGATACTCAATACAGAACCTTCATGGAATCAACATTTGAAACTTTTCTCAAGTGTGTCCAGAAAAAGACAGATTATTACAATCCAGAATTTGTGTGATTTGGACAAAGGCTGATCAGAATCACAGCAAATGAGCTTCAAGCCAAGAAAGATACTTGAGACAGAGATTGACATTAAAAAACCGAGTCACCTGGATAGAGATGAAAGAAGAAGAAGATACAAACTTGCTGTTGCTTCACAAGAGACAACTTCACTGACAGAGGACAACCCAGTGCTTCAGAATCTATTAAGCAGACTCGTTTGAGCAGTACAATGTTTGTCAAATTAAAATGTGTATTTTGTCAACCAACCACAGATGAGGAAGAGCCAAAAGTCCATGAAAAACTCCAGAAGGGCCAATTCCTGGTAACATGGGAGAAAACAATCCAAGAAATTGTAAACAGCAGTTGATATGATGCCTGGAAAGTTCGGCTTGCCGACGTGCTGTCTTCTGGAGATTTACTGTCTCGTGACATTCTGTACCAACACACGTCCCGCTTCACAAAAAAACTGGGAAAAGTATATTCAGCGTCCATGTTGTGAAGTTAAATCACTTGAAATCATCCAGCCTCCAGTGAGTGTTGAATTTATTGCCACAGACAGAGTTCTTCAGTGTTCTACAAGACCACGTAGATGAGGGGCAGTATATCGACATTGCTGAACTGCAGAAGTGCAGATTTTTCAGGAATTACAAGACAGAGTTTGTTGGAACTTTCCCAGGATTTTTTGACATCCAGGTTACTGAATACACAACTATAATTACAAATAGTTTAACCAAGTTGAAGGCTTACCAAAGTTATGCTCGACCTGTAAATGACCAATGAGGTATTTGATTGATTAATACAGCAAAAGTGGGTTTGTTCATCACAGCCATTTTGAAATCCAAGATGGTCACCATCCATAACGTCAAGAAAATTAAAATTGTGTGTTTTTAACTTCTTGGCATGATAAATGTGGGTATTGCCACGAAAACAGACGTCATATGACATCACAGCCTGAGTTATTATGAAATTTGGTGGAACATGGTGGCCATTTTGAAATCCAAGATGGCCCCAAAATAGTGAATGAAAAACATTGTCACCAATGGATTTTTGACACCTTGTCATCTACTCCAGCAATAAAACAAGATATTCCATATTTGGTAAAATAAAATTCAAGTCCATATAATCCATCATAACATCAAACACAGTAAACTCGTTTCAAATATCTGAGTGATCTTGTTCCCTCGTGGATGAAGACTTGATAAATATTGATGAATAAGTCACTTGTGTTCTTTACCAGTGAATGCAGAGCTTTCTTTTGGGGCTCCCCTTCTTGTTGAACCAACGTGACGGATCAAATGTGATCAGAACATAAAACAAAAGGAAGGAAATCGCGACAAACATGACGTCGCGAACCACAGAAATCCCTCCATCCTCAACAGCATCATTCTGGATAACCTATGGAAATGGACAAGGGCAGGGGTAGGAGGAATGTTTATTTCATTTAAAATTAAAATAAACAATATTTTTACAATTATTTTACAAAATCCACAAGTTCATGACAAAACAACAACATGATGTTGAAATTTTTCAGAATACAAACACAATGGGTCATGGAATGTTCGAGAGTTTATCGTTTGTACTACGCTTACAGAGTGTGGGTTTGCACGAGGATTTGCACAAGAAAAAAAGTACCGTTAGGCAGTACCAGTGGAAGTACAGACCTGCCTCGGTGAATATGAGATTCAGGTGTTGAAGAAACTGTTGAACTGGGTGATGATGAGAGAGGAGATTCCAAGGGCACAGAGGGAAATCATTCTGGGACCATTATTTAATATTCCACTAAGTAGATGTATGTATTTTAGATTGGAAAATACCACCTGTCGCTTAATTGATGGGAATACAATGAGAAGGATCAAAAAATTAGGGGGAGAGGGGGTGGAGAGAGAGAGAGAGAGAGAGAGAGAGAGAGAGAGAGAGAGAGAGAGAGAGAGAGAGAGAAGCAGAGAGAGAAGCAGAGAGAGCAGCAGAGAGAGCAGCAGAGAGAGCAGCAGAGAGAGCAGCAGAGAGAGCAGCAGAGAGAGAGAGAGAGAGAGAGAGAGAGAGAGAGAGAGAGAGAGAGAGAAGCAGAGAGAGCAGCAGAGAGAGCAGCAGAGAGAGCAGCAGAGAGAACAGCAGAGAGAACAGCAGAGAGAACAGCAGAGAGAACAGCAGAGAGAACAGCAGAGAGAACAGCAGAGAGAACAGCAGAGAGAACAGCAGAGAGAACAGCAGAGAGAACAGCAGAGAGAACAGCAGAGAGAACAGCAGAGAGAACAGCAGAGAGAACAGCAGAGAGAAGATGTCTTTGCTTTACTGGCAAAACAAACATACACACACACACACACACACACACACACACACACACACACACACACACAATTGGCCATTATCGCCAATTTTACTGTTATTGGTTGATTGAAGTTCGTGTGATGACCGACTACATCACGTCCGGTATACAAACCCCAAACCTTGAGGAGTTTTGAGCCTTTTTTGGGGAATTTAAATAAACAAATTATATAAACAATGTTACATTCTCGACGTTTCAAGATGATGAATTTACTTGTGATGTTATAAAAAGTAAAGTCGGCTCCATGGATGTAAATCTGTGTATTCACTTTGTGTTCCCTTTTCTGTCACGTGGTGTTTCTTGTCACCAATCACTTGGTGAATTGAACTTAAACTCGAACTTCGATCGGTGTTCGATGGGACAACCCATCATGTTCTGAACGATCCAACTTGTGAAAGGAACACACCCCTCACTCACACCCCTCACTCACACACCCTCACCCATGCACCCTTACTCACACACCCTCACTCACACACCCTCACTCACACACCCTCACTCACACACCCTCACTCACACACCCTCACTCACACACCCTCACTCACACACCCTCACTCACACACCCTCACTCACACACCCTCACTCACACACCCTCACTCACACACCCTCACTCACACACCCTTACTCACACACCCTCACTCACACACCCTTACTCACACACCCTCACTCACACACCCTCACTCACACACCAACTCCCATTTTAAATCCTCCGTCCAGACCTGATTTACCAAACTACAAAGAAAGTAACTCCCATGTTGTTTTGTTCCTTCCCCGAGTACAATACATTGTTATTTCTCACAATCCCCCCTTACCTGTTGTGATGGACGGGACGTTCCACTTCCGAGGACGGTGAACACGAACAGCGCGATGGGAAAAAACATGGCTGCTGCACGGCTGTCCACGAACTGAAGATGTAATGATACTGCTCTGTCTTAAGAGTTCCCTATTGTCAGAATTCACATTGTGACGTCACAATGTACTGTGGCCACGCCCCCTTCCCTCGTTCACATTGCTTTTCAACGCTCAGAACACCTCGACTCAATTATCTATCCTTTGATAATCCACAAAATAGATATGATGTGTCTTTTTGCGATTTGCGATTTATAAAAAAGGTTCTTTTGTGATAAAAGTCGAAATCTCCATTTTCAAACTTCACCGTGACGTCACACCCATAAGTACACCGCAAGATCCGTCTCACATTGAATACGGGTTACTTCGTGGTACGATTTAACTCAAACGGAGAATAATATTCGATTTTCCACAAAAATGCCGAGTCGATGAGTCCTTGGTGCTTGTACAGTACGTAATCCAAACCGAGATAGTTTCATGCTCCACCAACGGTGGAAACACCCAAAGTTGGACGAGGTTTGTCCGAAATACCCAAGTGTGGATCGGACCTAAAAATGTTCACTTTTGTGCTCAGAAGATGTCATAGAGAAGAACTGTGATGGATCAACAGAGATGGCGAGATCTTGTGGTTATCCACCACAAATGGGAGAGGATGCCATCCCGACGATGAGGAGGAAGAAAGCCGTCGTTCAAAACCCGAACACCATCTCTACCCAGCGACCAGCACGTGGACACAGAGGACCACTCCCCCTCCAACGTCCCCCACAATCCTCCATCAACCATCGCCCCCATTTGACCTACCAACACCCCAAACACCCCCCTTCTCTCCACCATCCCCCATCAAGCATCACTCCCACAATACCCGCCTCTCCCTGAGCACCACTCGAGGCCCCCCCCCCCACTGTGGCGACACATCGACACAGCACGCCACAGCAAGGACACGAACACGACAGTAGAACACAACATGCCCTGACCTCAGACACAAATGGTGTGCAAAGAATCTTTGAAACGGGACAATCCCGTGACATACAGGACACCTGGTCAACCTGCGACGGTGGGACAAAGCAGTCGTCACCCATTTTGTCAATGGTCTCCGTGCTGTGCTGTGTCCATGCCGTGTCTGTGCTGTGTCCATGCCGTGTCTGTGCTGTGTCCATGCCGTGTCCGTGCCTGTGCTGTGTCCATGCGGTGTCCATGCCTGTGCTGTGTCCATGCCGTGTCCGTGCCTGTGCTGTGTCCATGTCGTGTCCGTGCCTGTGCTGTGTCCGTGCCTGTGCTGTGTCCATGCCGTGTCCGTGCCTGTGCTGTGTCCATGCCGTGTCCGTGCCTGTGCTGTGTCCATGCCGTGTCCGTGCCGTGACGACGGTGGAATCAGAGATCGAAATGCACTGTTTTTCTGTGTAAACCACCATTTTGATCAAGTTTCTGAACAAAGATAAACTCTCTTGTTCCTCATCACATCCTCACGGGAAAGAGGAATCACAAGGACGATATCAAGGGCAGACAAGGAAGAATAAATAAGGGATTTCACCTGAACAACCCAAACACCTTGAGGACCTTTCAACCTTGTTTTGAGGAATTTAAATAAATAAATTATATAAACAATGTTACAGTCTCGACGTTTCAAGATGATGAATTTACTTGTGATGTTATAAAAAGTAAAGTCGGCTCCATGGATGTAAATCTGTGTATTCACTTTGTGTTCCCTTTTCTGTCACGTGGTGTTTCCTGTCACCAATCACTTGGTGAATTGAACTTCAACTCGAAATTCAATGGTAAATAATACTATCGATGGTTCCAAGTCCGAATTCGACAGTACAACACATCATGCTCTGAATGGTCTAAATTGATGAAGCAACACCCCCTCACGCACACACCCTCACTCACACACCCTCACTCACACACCCTCACTCACACACCAACCCCTCATTTTAAATCCTCCGTCCGGACCTGATTTACCAAACTACAAAGAAAGTAACTCCCATGGTGTTTTGTTCCTTCCCCGAGTCCAATCCATTGTTATTTCTCACAATCCCCCCTTACCTGTTGTGATGGACGGGACGTTCCACTTCCGAGGACGGTGAACACGAACAGCGCGATGGGAAAAAACATGGCTGCTGCACGGCTATCCACGAACTGAAGATGTAACGATACCGCTCTATCTTTGGAGTTCTCTATTGTCGGAATTGTCATTGTGACGTCACAATTTCACTGTGGCCACGCCCCCTTCCCCCTCGTTCATATTGCTTTTCGACGCTCAGAACACCTCGACTCTTTCATCCAATCATTTAATAATCCAAAAATAGATATGATGTCTTTTTCCGATTTGTAATTTATAAAAAGGTTCTTTTGTGATAAAAGTCGAAATTTTATAATTATATATATTTTTGTTCCGATTCATCTCTTCCTGTTAAAACCACGTGACCCAAGGTTGATGAACAACACGAATCCTTCATGTTTGAAATCTTTTCCACCAATGAGAACAGGATTTAAAACGTTCGTTGTGATCAGTTGGGATTCTGATTACAAACATCGTACAACACACGTGTGGTTATTTAATTTATGTTATTCATGATAAACCTTGTTGTAAAGGAGTTTACACACTGACTAATGGTTCACCTCGTTATTACTTTATATCCCTTTGGGAGTTGTGTGAATGAACATTCATGTTTGTGTGTGTACGTGCGTACGTCATAAATAGATAACCTTTTATACAATCACACCCAACCACCTCGTTCTCTCAACACATCCACGACCCCAGGTGGACCAAGGTGATGTTTCCCCCAAGTTTGTTGTCTGTGAAATCGAACATTAGTAAATAAGTATCACGTGGTTCGGGAGAGAGAGATCAACTCCGTGTGGAGGGACAGCTCGGGGAAAGATGGCGGCCTCGTCACATGATCACAAAATGATCCGTTTAAAACCACCATGGGGTTCATGAACTCGAGTGTGGGGATTATTCTCTCCACGGTTGGTGAAGGACGAACGATTGATCCGAGTTGAGCCGCTGAACATTTAAAATGGCGTCCGACATGGTGAGTGGAAGAGAGTCGTTTGTTGTCGTCCTGGTTGTTTAACTAAATAAACAAAATCCACTTCGTTCAATAGTTCTGGTAATGGTGAACTAAATTAATTATTAAATATTGATGTGTTGAGTGTCTCGTGGATGGAGATGTGGAAATACTCGTCAGGAAAGGATCGTCAGGTTGGGACGTGTCGTGATGACGATCTCTCGTTTACCCTGAACTTGCAGCCTTGATTGGTTCTCTGGAAGGATGCAACTGATTGGCTAATATTAGTCACGTGTTTGCTTCATCACAAATATTAGCAAAATAATTAATGAGTGAAAAATAAATTAATGAACCACGACACGTCTTTAAAAACCTTCCCGTTTATTAATTAATACTCTGTGAGGTTCTTCTTCTTCATCATTCCCGTTGCTCCAGTGATCACCAGGACAATTATGGATCTTCAACTTCCAGGATATTTTCACTTCATCACTGAGATCTTGGTATTTGGTCATTTTCTTGATTTCCTCGTTGCTTCGGCCAAAATCACTGAGAAATGACGTGTGTGTGTGTGTGTGTGTCTGTGTGTGTGTGTGTTTGTGTGTGTCTGTGTGTGTGTGTGTGTGTGTGTGTGTGTGTTGTGTATGTATGGTGTGTGTGTGTGTGTGTGTGTGTTGTGTATGTATGGTGTGTGTGTGTGTGTGTGTGTGTGTGTGTGTATGTATGGTGTGTGTGTGTGTGTGTGTGTGTGTGTTGTGTATGTATGGTGTTTGTGTGTGTCTGTGTGTGTATACGTGTGTGTCTGTGTGTGTTGTGTATGTATGGTGTTTGTGTGTGTCTGTGTGTGTATACGTGTGTGTCTGTGTGTGTTGTGTATGTATGGTGTGTGTGTGTGTGTGTGTGTGTGTGTGTGTGTGTGTGTGGTCAGACATGAAGCATAACATATCAGTCTTTTCCTCACCCCACCTATTTTTTTACCCTCTCTCTCTCTTTCATGAAATGCAACACTCTCCTCCCACACCTCGGTCTCTCCCTCACACCTCCCCTCCTCCTACCGCGATGAATGGCAACATTTGCTGAGGTGTCAATCTCCCCCCCCCCCACCCCCTTCCTCGCTCTTCCCTCCTTCCTCTCCCCCTCCGAACTTCCCCAACCCTCCTTGCTCCTCCTCTCTATCCCTGCCCCCCTCCTCACACCCCTCTCCCCCCATCCACGATGAAGAGCAACATTTGCTGAGGCATAAATATCACCCCCCCACCCCCTTCCGAGCTCTTCCCTCCTTCTGAGAATAGTCTGAGAGTTTTTGAGAAAGTAAAAAATCTGCTTTTGAAAAGGAGAAGGTCATAAATGTTTGTGAAGACATGAGAAGGTAAAGAGTTCGAGTTCGGCAGTGGACAGGAAGAAAGAAACATCGTCACGTCCCATCCTTGAATTGCCAATGGTCACACAATAATCATGTGATGTTCTGGCTTGTCGAGTATTCCTTGGTATCGCTAATGGTGGAGGTGGACAAGCAGCAAGTTCTTGTGAGCAGAAATCGAAGTGGAGATGTTGAACCATCAACAATTACGGGGATAGAGCGGGTGGAGAGAAAGCTCGAGATGGGAGAGCAGAGAGAAGGAGGAAAGCTGAAAGAGGGAAGATTGGATCTCAAACCCCGATGCCAAACTCTTTCAAAGGCTTTTGAGATATCAAGGCCAACAACAAAGGATTCCCCAAAGTCTCTCCGAGAAGAGGCCCAGATATTCATAATGTAAGAAAGGACATCACCTGTAGATCTTGCCTTGTGAAAGCCGAATTGACGGTCAGATAGAAGACTGTGATATTCAAGATGATTGAGAAAATGGGAATTGAGAAGATATTCAAAGACTTTGGAAACGGTGGAAATCAGAGCAATCGGACGGGAGTTAGGAGGGTTTGAACGATCACCCTTCTTTAACATCGGCTGTACTTTGGTATGTTCCAGGTAAGAGGTAAAGTTTGGGTTTTTATCAAAAACGAAACAAACGAGCAAGCACGGGTGAAAGTTCTAAAGTACGTTCCTTCAAGACACGGGGAGGAATGCCATCTTGCCCGTAGGCCTTATGTCCAGAAAGAGGAGTATTTTTTGACTGCATGAAAAGAGATTACATGGAGGGATATAGGATTGGTGAGGGAAGCATCAGAGGGAGATGGATTGTTGGAATCATCCAGTGTGGAGTTGGAGGAGAAAAGAGAACCAAAAAGAGTTGCTTTGTCAGTCGAAGAGACAGCGATAATATCATCGGAACAGAAAAGCGAAGGAAAGGCAGAGCTGCAGAAGTTGTTTGAGATACTTTTTGCGAAGGACCAGAAAGATCTATTAGTGGAAGAGGATGAGAGGATGTCACCTTTCTTTTGATTGAAGGAATGCTTCACCTCACGTATTGTTGTGGTTCCGGGTTTCGGTGGTGATAATGACCACAAGACAGAGCAGTTGGGCCGTCTCTCAACGAACACCCGGAATTGAAGGTCGTAACCCTTGGATAACTCCAAAGGTCACGGGTCCCTTCGCAGATCGTGGACGCCAATATCTACGGCGTGGTGTCGGGTGAATTGTTTCGATCTCCAATACCCCGAAAAAAACCATGCAGTCTCGTAACCGGGGAAACCACACCCTCGGCGGGCTCTGTCGCACAGGGTCG
The DNA here is from genome assembly GCF_056783735.1 of Eptatretus burgeri. Lineage (NCBI taxonomy): Eukaryota > Metazoa > Chordata > Myxini > Myxiniformes > Myxinidae > Eptatretus > Eptatretus burgeri. The sequence continues at coordinate 102,242,086 of NC_140967.1, read as the reverse complement.
CTGTTGCGTCCTTGGTCCAGTGTAACCGAGCGAAGTTACCAGAGCCGCGCCGGTCCCAATGACAACTTACGGCACCAACGGCCTGACTATTCCTCAAGTGCGAACCATGCTTGGCCAATGAAAGAAAACCAAAAACGGACTGGAACATTGAACACGGGGGTTTATTTATAAGCAATAATCCTGGAGGGAAGCACACAAAGAGCTATCGAAATGTGCAGGCAATTTACAATGAACAAGGAAAAAGCACTTAACAATTCTACTTACAGGACGGCACCACACACACACACACACACACACACACACACACACACACACACACACACACACACACACACACACACACACACACACACACACACACACACACACACACACACACACACACACACACACTAAATAACTGGACCAGTTGGGCACCTTTCCGCCTCGTGCGGTCACACCGACTCCAAACCACCACGGTGGGCCTCAAACCCACGACCTGAAGTCCACGGCCTACGATCGAGACCAAGCCACCACGACCGCAGACCGCTCGAACCATGACCACCACTGTTCGGTCACCACCACCACGGTAAGCCACCGCAAAGGAGCACAGACCGCTCCAACCATGACCACCACTGTCTGCCGTCCTCTCGTATTTTCCTACCACACCTCTTGAGCGTTTTCTTCTTTCCCACTCGCCTCCCGATTGGAATGGTGGTTGTCGGGTGACTCGTGGCCACCCCTCATTGGTCGGGCCGAATACTCCATCTGGCTAAGGCGGAGCCAGCCCTGAGGTGATGAGCTTCCTGATTGGACAAGGGGTGGTCCGGTGGGAGGGGCGACGACCACCCTCCCCCCGTGCGTGTCTGAGAACCCAGACGGAACAACCAGGGAGTACCCTATTCTCCATTCACCTTTGTGGTGGGGAGGGGCGATCTCGGGTTGGCTGTCGGGCCGGCCGCCGTTGATTGGACGAGTTCACGGTGGGCGGAGGGAACCTCACCCCTGTACGTGACATGCTGCACATGGGCGATGGATGGAGATGGTGCGAAAACGAAGGAAGATTGAAGATGTAAAAAACCTGACTATAAAAGTAACTCGAAGCGCACACACGTAATTAACCCATCAGACAGAAGGACGGGACCCTGACTATGAACACATACTTATCAAAATAACTGAAATGCGGGGACTACTGTCTGTCTGTGTGCAAATGGCTTCCAGATTCGTAACAATAACACCCTGACCACTCTCGGATGTTATAAACCAAACTAATGTTTAGTTAACCTACCGAACGATGACATTCCTCAGGAAAACCATCCGCACCAGCTGCTGCCAGACAACAGTACCGAATCACGTGGCCCAGCCATGCTTCCTTGCGTTCCATCACATGACTACTGCTGAGAACCATCGGTCGCTGATCATCTCCATGAGACTCTTGTTTGGAACACGATCATGCCGCTTGATGTTGAGTAGGTGTCGCTCGAAAGTTTGGCCGAAGCCATCGAGTCACCTGATGTCAGTTGCCTTCAACGAAAACGTGTTGGCTCCGCACAGTACGCTGCACATGATCAGTGCCTGAGAAAGCTGTGCCTTTGTTTCCCAGCAGACATGGGTGGAACACAGGTATTTACACTGCCGAAGGGTGGATTTGCCCACACCTCTCCTCATTCGCACCAACTTGCCGTCATCTTGAGTGTGGTTGATCGATACATCCGGGTACTTGAAAAATATGATGTGGGGTATATTGATATCAAGCGGGATGTGATCGTTTTATCATCCATTGTTGGCTGCACAACCATGTATTCCTTCTTGTCAGGATGGGTGACTCGCCCACACCCACCTGACGGGTCACCCAGGATAGCAACCATCTCTTCAGCGTCATCACGAGGTCATCGGCGTATCTGATCTCCTTTACGGAGATGACATTTACTTTTGTTGTCCTGAGGTGTGATGTGTGTTCATTCCAGTCCCACATGAATCACTCGGTGTGGAGTCTGAGGAGTAAGAGGGGACAATGGATGGCCTTGTCGCACTCTCACTGGCGTCTCAAACTCGTCCGTCCTCCGGCCTTTCCACCGGAGATGACCATTTGAGTTGATGTGGAGATCCTCAAGCAGTCACATCACATCCTCCTCTATTCCAAACTCCCACAGTTTCCCAAACACTCGTTGTTCCTCCCGCTTACAGCTCCGATGTACATCAGCCTTGATTTGATCCTGACACGGTTTAACAAACCTCCTTTGAGTAGTAACTTTCTCTGCTGCTGTGAGACGCCAGGAGTTCATGTCCTCTGAGTCGTCGATCACATCTGCCGCGTCGTTGCGATGTCACGTGTTTCCCTCAGCCAATCATCTTGATTTCATGACCCTCGGCCATTTTGAATCGGGGGCCTTCGTGAACGGGCGGGCTCTCTCACGTTCCGTTCGCAGTCTTGTGAACCCGGCCCCCGTGTGAACCCCATTTTACTGTTCTATCTTCGCTTCGTCACCCCAAAGGAGTCGCCATCTTGTAAGTTCATATATTTTGTGTGATTGAATTTTTTTACCAATCGATCGGTGAGGCCTGTGTCGCTATCCTAATGAGGCCTGTGTCGCTATCCTAATGAGGCCTGTGTCGCTATCCTAATGAGGCCTGTGTCGCTATCCTAATGAGGCCTGTGTCGCTATCCTAATGAGGCCTGTGTCGCTATCCTAATGAGGCCTGTGTCGCTATCCTAATGAGGCCTGTGTCGCTATCCTAATGAGGCCTGTGTCGCTATCCTAATGAGGCCTGTGTCGCTATCCTAATGAGGCCTGTGTCGCTATCCTAATGAGGCCTGTGTCGCTATCCAAATTCCAGGATGAGGTTTATTTAGCGACAGTATGTTCTTTATTATACCGAGTGTGTTAATATGTGCAGAACATTATTGCGAGTGTTTGTGTGTTGCCGGTGTTTGTGTCGCTCTCTCGGGTTTCCCGACTCGATGGTCTCGTATGTCCCGGATGTCAATTGAATGAGTAATATTGAAGAAGAAGAAGAATTTGGTGCTGCAAGCTGTATGATGAACATGCATCACCGTTCACCGTGATCACCTGTACGTCTCGTACGTGGAACTCGGCGGTGCATTGTTGTTTTGTTGCAGTGAATCTGTGTGGATGAAAGGTCTTTGTTAAATGAAGATACGAATGACACAAGTGAGATCTGTTTAATTGGTGATCTTTGATTGCTGCATTGAAAATCGTCCTGCTGTGATCAGCCAAGTTCGAGACGGGGTAATACGAGCATCTCTGAAGGACAAAGAACATATCGTGCACCATGATGTGGAACAAAAATGACTTTCGTAGGATTTTTGTGCTGAAATTGTTTTTTTTATTTTTATTTTTTTGCAGTTTTGTCAACTGCAGGGGGTAAATTAACAGAAAAATTTGGTTTAATTTTTTCCCGTCAACTTTTGAGGGTATTTTGGGGGGGCCCTTTCGGGGGGTGACCCCCCCCCCAAATATTGCTCTGCCTATATCTTCGCTCATCGACATGTGAGCTTCATAATCTTGGTGTCTCGGATAGGGTTTATGGGGGGCTCTGAGTTCAATTATGATGGTTATGCGGTGATCTGAGGTCAAGGTCACAGGTCCAAGGTCACCACAGGGTCATAAATGGCCTCAAAAGGTCAATCCGCCAAAATAATTGAACTATATTGGGTAATACCACTTCATATGGGTTTTTGTGGGTGAGGAATTCAATGGTGACATTCTTTTTTTTAATTGGAGGTCATGATCAGGTTATAAAGGTCATGGTCAAGGTCATTTGGGTAGGTAAAAATATGCTGAAAACAAAATATGGCACATCTCATGATATAACGTGCAAGTATAAAACCTTAATTTTGGCAAAAAATCCAGAGCAATTGCACACTATAACACATCACATTCTTAATCTCATGACCAAAACTATAAACCTGTAAATTTATAAAACCAGAAACCTGTACATTATACATCTTCATCCTCAATATCCTCATGCCTGACATTTTGACATTCGTGGTCATGACATTTGCAAAGCGGCGTGCAGGGGAGGTTGTTTTTTGCACAAGAACAGTTGCGTGCACAGGCAGAGGATTTACAGCCGCATTTGATCAGCTCCAGAACTGCTTGTGGAGCAGGTAGTGCAAGGCACCGTAGAGGGAAGATTGCACCATCCTCGAGGACCCAACCGCTGTCTTCCAAACTCGGAAGTTGGGGATGTGTAATGACATAAGCTTTGTTCACCATGCATACAAAGTTTTTCCCGTTGAATATGAGGCAGCAGTGTACAGGGGCGGATCTTGGTCTCAGGCAAAAGGGGGGTTGACATTTTTGGCTTTGAGGCAAGGTGGGTGGGTGGCAATATACCCATGCGAGGGCCAACATTGCGAAGCCCATACGAGGGGGTATCTCCTCTCTTTGAGGTGGAGGGCTGGGGCATGCTTCCCTCGGAAATCTTTACATATACAATGTTTTTTTCCCGGACTCTTAAGACAATTTGAAAACACATTTAGGATCTTTGAGTCAAACAGTTTCAACCCATAACTTTATTTCAAACACTGAAACGAATCTTTTGTCCAATACAAATATAAACGAGTGGGGGGAGAACTCGGTGGAGTGCAAAACCTCTGCCGCCAATACTGCTGAGTCACTTAAGTGAACCTGATATCCCATTCATTGTAGGTCAAAACGGATCAAACTCTACTGAACCACGATTGAATAAACTAAACGAGATCGATGCGCATGTAGAAATGCCAAAAAAAATCGAAATTTTTTTGAAAAAAAGTTGCAAAATTTGTTGTTTTTTTATCTCACAAATTTTTTTTTGGGGGGGGGTGTTGGAAATCACTTAAAACATGTCGAAATGCAAAAAAAAATTCAAATATTTTTCAAATAAAATCGAAATTTTTTTGAAAAAAAGTTGCAAAATTTTGTTGTTTTTTTTTCTCGAACAAATTGATTTTTTTTGGGTTGGAAATCACTTAAAACATGTAGAAATGCAAAAACAAAAATTCTAATATTTTTTCAAAATGGCCGCCATAGCGGCCATATTGGACTTTGGACCAAGTCCAAAATCTAATGGCATGATCCTTGGACCATACCTAATCCCCCCACCAAGTTTCCTCGAAATCCGTCCAGGAGTTTTTCCGTAACACTGTTCACAAACAAACAGACAGGGGTGAAAACAGTAGCCTCCGTCCATCTTCGATGGCGGAGGTTAATGACATAATGAACATAATCATAGGTCGGTGGTTCGGGCCACATTGTTGGGATGGAAGTATTTTCAATTTTTAACACAATGGTCACAATGTTCTCAGTCAAATATAATTGATTGGCAGAAAAGTCGCCTTGGTTGTTTCTGTACAAAGCACTGCACTATTTTGGCTGGATCTAGTTGCAGAGTTGCCTGGTAGTGAACAGCCATGAGTGTGAGTCCAGCCAGCCTCTCCTCCCCCATGGTGGACCTTAGATGGGTCTTCACTCTGTGCAATGCTGAAAATGATCGTTCAGCCTCGCAGCGGGAGATTGGAGACGTGCAACCCACAATTATGAGTTGTCTCGCATTGGGGAAGAAGTCTTCATCAGCATGTGCAAGGCAGTCAACGAAGTCCCCAGGGAACTTGGTCTTGTCCTCCTTTTCGCAGTATCTCCTCCAGCTTCTGATCTCTGCCTAATATAAAGAGAATAATAGGCACAATATAAAGGGAACTCTCTTAACATACTAATGTGTATAATTATTATTAAAACACAGAATCCATTACATAATAATATTTGCACTAGATGTTGATTATACCTTTAGTTTTTCTGGCGATGGAAGATCAGCTTCCCAGAACATCAACTCCTGCACCTCTCCTTCAATACTTCTTAACCTGCGCCATCGAAGATGGACGGAGGTTACTGTTTTCACCCCTGTCTGTTTGTGAACAGTATTAGGGAAAAACTCGTCAACGGATTTCGACGAAACTTGGTGGGGGGGATTAGGTATGGTCCAAGGATCATGCCACTAGATTTTGGACTTGGTCCAAAGTCGAATATGGCGGCCATTTTTGAAAAAATATTTGAATTTTTGTTTTTGCATTTATTCATGTTTTAAGTGATTTCCAACAAAAAAAAAAATGTTGGAGAAAAAAAAACAGGAAAATTTTACTTTTTTCCAAAAAAATTTCGATTTTATTTGAAAAATATGTGAATTTTTTTTTTGCAATGTTTTTCAAAAAAATTCCGATTTTTTATTTTTTATTTTTTTATTTTTTTATTTTTTTTTTGCATTTCTACATGCATGTCGATCTCGTTTAGTTTATTCAAACATAGTTTAGTAGAGTCTGATCCGTTTTGACCTACAATGAATAGGATATCATTTTCACAAGTGACCCTGCAGTATTGGCGGCGGAGGTTTTGCACTCTACCGAGTGCTCCCCCTCTAGTTTTGAATGGTTTTAGAGATATATTTCTGACACTGTTTTCCTCTTTGCAAATGTTCCTTCAGTACTGGATCATGTGAAGCTGTGTGTTCGAGCACTGCAAGAAAGTTCCCCCTGTTCACCAGGGGATTTGCAGTGCTGTCATCTCTGTGACCTCGCAAAGACAGACCCTGCCTTCCCAGGAGGAGGATGGTTTGTACAATTTTCACTCAGAATATGTTTATTTATCAGAATATCTCTGATACTGTCTGAGCTTCAAGATTGATGTGGGTGTCAATCCTGGTGTGGGGATTCTGGAAGGTGTTGATGAAAGCCTTTGCTCGGTCAGAAGCCCATTGGTGGTACATATCAGTAACATGGTTAGGGAGGACCCCATCCTTGCCCTTGGCACGTGTGAATTTTTTGAATGGGGTCTTCACCAGAACTCCAAAGGTGCTTTTCTTGCTGTAGGCATACAAGGCAAAGTATTTACAGAAACCACCTTTCTGTGATGGAGAATATACCAGCCATGGGTATTCCTCGAGCCATGACAACTGAAAGCTGATTTTCCAGTTATTTCCTGACTTTTTCACATTTTGGTATGCCAGAGGGACCTCGCTGTCCCTGTTGGGCCTGAAGTAGTTTGTGAGCAGCTGAAATCTTTGTGTGTCGGACAGAGTTGACTTCTTATCAGAAGGTTCACAAACAAACAGGCCAATATCAATGACATCCACATCCATGCTATCCTCATCATGAAGGGTTTACTCTGCCTGGACTCGAGGAGTTTCACTACAACCTCCAATTGAAGCACATCCAATGCCACTAGCACCAGTGCCTTCACTATGGTAAACACCAACACCATCACCGCAGTTATTATCGTCATGATCATCACCAACATGATGATCTTCTTGTTGAACTTGTTGAGTCCTGAATAAAATGTGGAAATATTCATTTTAGTTATTCCACTTACAATAAACACATGTCACATTACATGAAAATACCAATACTGACTCGTACACCCATGCCCCCTGGCAATGTCATATGGTGGTATGCCCTATTGTATGAATAAAGCTCATTTGCAAAGTTTATAGAAAGTTATTTAAGTCCATCTCGTGAGAAAAAAATATGTATAAATTTTCATACCCGCCAGTGAAAAAAGATGTAAGGCTGGATTGCCGCAGTCTCTTTGCAGGTTCCATACAACTTCAGCAACTTAAAATGGCTCTCCTAATAAATTCACCTGTTGAGAGTTTCCAGGAACCCTGCATAATGTGCCTGCAATTTAGCTGGGCAGGAGTTCCAGCATGTTGGAGAAACTCGGTCACATTTAGTCCCAATGTAACCAATGGTAACAGTCAGTGTTGAGGTCAGACCACCGAATTAGTGAAATGTCGTCCCTAAAAAGCTAATTTTATGTCGATATTATGTTGTGAGTGGACTAATTAGTGTATTTTGTGGAGGAAAAAAGACTGATTGAGTGGAAGAAATAGTTGTGATGCTGTCTGGTTGGTATTTTTATGATTCATTAGGAGCTATTTTCTCTCTGCAGAGAATCTTAAAGACATGTTTTTTCATGGTTTGGGTAAAGCTGTTAAAGTCAGAAATGAGGAGTGAAAGGGGGTGGGGGGGGGTTACATTATTTATCTTGAGATTTTGGTGGACAACCTTTGTCCAAAATATTTTTCCTTTGCAGCACTGATATCAATTTTTGCCAATGTGAGAGAAAAGTTGCGTTGAATCAATATTAAGATCTGTGGAATTTCTGTCATATTGGCATCTCCGTTTCATTGTCCATCTACCCTACATCACACGCGAGAACGTCATAATTGTGCGATGACGTCACGTCGCTATGACGTAATGAGATGACGTAGGTTAGCGTAACATCCCAGCAAAATATGAAGTCGTACCACAGGTTGAGGTTGAGGGAGAGGGTTAAATTGAGTGAGAAGTTGAGTGAGGGGTTGAGGAAAGGAGGGTTGAGGGAGGTACTGTTGGAGATAGCGGTTGAGGGACACGTTGAGTGAGGAGACGGGCTGAGGAGTTGAGGGAGAGTCAGGGAGGAAGGCAGGGGTTGATGAGTGTTTGAGGGAGGGGCTGAGGGGTTCAGGGAGGGAGCGGTTGAGGGCAGGAGGGGGAGAGAGGGTGGGTGGGAGGGGTTGAAGGGGGAAGGGTTGAGGAAGGGAGGGATGGTTGATGGAAGGAGGGTTGAGTGAGGGATTGATAACTTTGTGAGGGTTTTTTTCATGTGTGATTGAAAAATAAGAGTGATCGTGCTGTATTCACCTTCATTTGCTAAAAATTATCGCCAACTAAAGTATTTATTTTGTGGTCTTGTCTCGTTCAGATCCTGTCAGGTCAGGCAGTTTGTGGTCACAGGAAAATCCCCAGTTTCTTTCATCTTGCAGACAGACAGACACCTTTCCAGCCTCCTCACCCTGACTGGGCCAGAGTACAATAATATTGTGCATTAAAATGTACATGCAATCGGGATTTTCAAAATATGATATTCACCTTCAAATTAAATGATCAATTCTTTGAAGACACAGCTCCCCCCTCCCAGAATGCAATTCATCAGCACCCCTCTCCCCTCCCCTCCCTTCCTGGAATTAAATACTTTTTTTTTATACCTATACCATAGCATGTACTATCGAGTGACTGGATGTGGAACATTCATCATGAGCCATAATTTATGGAGTGTAACATTTCAAGCATAAGTTGAGAACGACGTAAAAACACAACTCATTGGGACAATTTCTGGCAGCAACACTTACAACAAATTTAATAGTCAGCAACTGAAGGGGGCGGGGGGTTGCAAACCCCCCCAACCCCCCACTCGAGATCCGCCCCTGTCGACTTCCATCTATCCCCCACTCCCCTCTATCTCTCTGTCTCTGTTCATTTACTTCCATCGAACCCCCACTCTTTTCTCTGTCTCTGTTTTATCTCAAATTGAAGTCCCTGTCATCTGGTGATAGGCCTTTCTAAAGATCTATGTCGCCACCTTTTAACCAGTTCGATAAAATTTGGGAAATGTCTTTCTCATGTGAAAACTAGCCCAGCCAAGGTCAGTTGTAGGTTGTCATGACCAAAACTCCCCCCTTCTCTTTGTTCTCTTTCCTTCTCCCAAACTCTCCCCCACTTTCCATCAGATATATATATATATATATATATATATGTATATATGTATATATGTATGTATATATGTATGTATATATGTATGTATATATGTATGTATATATGTATGTATATATGTATGTATATATGTATGTATATATGTATGTATATATGTATGTATATATGTATGTATATATGTATGTATATATGTATGTATATATGTATGTATATATGTATGTATGTATATATGTATGTATATATGTATGTATGTATATATGTATGTATGTATATATGTATGTATATATATATATATATATATATATATATTGTTACGCTGCCGGTGTGTCGGCCGCCAACCTACCGCTCTGACTGAGCCGCAAGTCGAGTCGGCCCGACCTATCGCCCGGAATATAGATCGCCACCCGTCTGAGTCGATGGGCCCTTGTACAAGAACTGAAATACGCCAATGGGCAGACCACATGGGGTAGGGTCGATTGCCAATCTTCAATGTACCTAAATACCCACGTGATCCAACTACCAGGGTATTCCACCCTCGACGGAACTCGTACGGAACAAACCGCTGAGGCGAGCCTGTCCCGTGCGAGATTCCGAGCGGCTTAATTGCCGAGAACCGTCGGTCCAAATGTCCCCCTTTTACGGCAAATCAACGGCTTTCCAACTACCAACACATGAAATGCTCAGTCAATGAAAGAATCGACGCGACGAGCTGAAAACATTTAACAATTGGGGTATTTATTAATAATAATGGGGAACTAGAGAAGCACGAAAGAGCAGAACTATACCGACTATACGAAATGCAAAGATTTACAGCACACAAAGCACTTCACAATTTCCTACTTATTAGACGGGCCCACCGACACACATACGCACACACACACACCCAAGAGATGGTGGCTGAGGCCTTTATTAACGAGCTCGAGCTCGGAGGACAGGTGAGCTGAAACCCAGAGCCTATCTCGAACCTCTCCACCTCGTGTGGCCTTCAAGTTGTTCGGACCCGGGCTCCCGCGAATCCTCCCGCGCCTCTCAACACGTGCTGGTGAGACGAGGCGCCGATCCTTCCCGTCGATGCGTCGCTTCCCCGAGGAACCACCTCCAAGATGAGGTCGACGAGTCGCACCAAGCCGAGAACCAAACGGAGAACAAAGAGCTCCACGAACCAAGAAGAAGAAGAAGCCCCATTCGCAGCTCGAGCCGAGCAACCGGCTCAACTTTCTTTCAAACAAAGCAGCTCTCCAAAAAGCCTTCCGAGCCAAGCAGGACCCGAAGCTCTGCTGAACAACTCCTCTGCAGAAGCAAAAAGCTTCTGAAGGCCTCAACCCTAACCCAAGCCAAGCAGGACCCGACGGCCTGCTGAACGACGCAGTCCCCACTCCGACACGAACAAAGTAAGGATCTCCTCTTTATCCTTCTTCGCCCCCTCCCCCATGCCCGGCGTGACTCATGCCCTCGTGATCCATCCCCCGCTCAACCACGGGTGGGAGGGAGTTGTTGACGTCATGAATCACGGGATGGAAGGGCTCTTCTTCCTCTTCGCAGAAGAGGGGGAAGGACGTCTCCATTATTCCCTCCCGAACTGTTAAATCGATCCGCAGCGCATCGAATCGATTTCTAAGCATTTAAACAATGGAAGGTGAGCTATCTCGGGAACAAGCACTTATCGACATAGCTGACGAAAGGAACCTGTATGTTGTGTGCAATCGAATTCCAAATTCGTAGATATATATATATATACACACACACACACACAAGACTGCAGAGATCGAACCGAAAAGACACGATTGTTAAACCGAAAAGACCATCTAGTCCAGGTGATGATGCAGATGCCCGTGAGGCTCGAAGGTAAAGGGAAAAGAAAACGGTGAGCTGCCCCTGTGGAGTTGGAGGATGACGGGGAGCAGTCGGGAAGGATATTATAATATCCATATTACAAGCCATATATACAGACGAACAAGCATATTGTGACGTCCACGGGACTTGAACAGTCCCGCCAACGTAGAATGAGCCGAAACGATGGAGGCGGTTTATTTATTTATAACCCAAACATGGCGGTTCTAATCGCTCTACCGCAAACGGGACTAGGAAGGTGGCACGAGTCACTTTTCACTGAGTTGATGATGTTTATTTGTTTTTATTATTAACCAGAAATAACAAGACTCGGCAAGAAGAGGGATCCGGGGTGATTCGACGGGATGGTGTGGGATCGGGCGTGGGGAAAAACGCAGACAATTCCAATGAATATATACTGAACAAAAATATAAACGCACCAACCTAAATATCTAAGTCAAGATTGCCATTATGGGAAAATGGACAAACCGATGATATGTTTGAGCAATGGTTCCTTTGTTTTGCTCAAGACAGATTTTCCCATTGAAATTGACCACTCTGAGTGTGTGGACTCACACGTTGAGTAATCCTTCCCATGAGCACCATGGGGCTTGACAGAGTGATGGTCAGTGAGCGTGACCAGGACACAAACACTCCCTATCGCTTGCCCTATAAAAGGCCTCCCCAAAATGTGGACTGGTGCCAAATGTCAACATGCCACAGATGTCACAAATCTTGAGGGAGCGCGCCATTGGCATGCTGAATGCTGGGACGTCAGTACGGGCCGTTGCAGCACACTTCAATGTCCACCACTCCACCATTAGCCGCCTGAGAACGCGCCTCAGAGAGACTGGAAGCACCATGAACCGCCCACATGCCCGGCGACCACGTGTGACCACCGCCGGTCAGGATCGTCACATGAGGCTGCAACATCTCCGGGATCGACTCCGACCGGCCACGAGGACTGCCGATGAGACTGTCGGGCTGCATAACAGGCGCATTTCAGCCCAGACGGTGCGTAACCGCTTGAGGGAGGCCAACCTCCGAGCCCGCCAACCACAACGGGGACTTGACCTCACTGCAGTCCGGCGTCAGACCCGACTGAACTGGGCCAATGTTCACTTGCGCTGGACCCTCGCACGATGGAGGAGAGTGCTGTTCACCGATGAGTCGCGGTTCCAGCTGTATCGGGCTGATGGCAGACTCCGCATCTGGAGTCGGGCTGGGGAGCGCTACACTGATGCCAATGTCCTTCGTCGGGTGTCACACGGTGGTGCCAGTGTTATGGTGTGGGCAGGCATATGCCATGGAGAGCGCACTCGGCTTCATTTCATTGAAGGCAACTTGAACGGGCAGCGGTACAGGGACGAGATACTCAGACCCATCATCGTGCCGTTTGTGCTCCTTCACCATGTGACGTTTCAGCACGACAATGCTCGCCCCCATGTTGCCAGGATCTGCATGGACTTCCTCGGTGAGGAGGACATTGATGTCCTCGACTGGCCTCCATATTCTCCCGACATGTCGCCCATCGGGCACCTTTGGGACGTTCTTGATCGACGCGTACGACAACGTTACGCAGTCCCAGAGAACGTCTGCCAGCTCCGTGTGGCTCTCCAGGAGGAATGGGAAAACATCCCTCAGGCCACCATCGATAATCTGGTGATGTCCATGCGCCGGAGATGCACCGCTCTGCGCGACGCCAACGGTGGACACACCCGCCACTGACTGTGTGAACTCTGACAGTGACACCTCGGTTGTGTCGGCTGTTGTAGTGCAAAGACTGTCGCCAGAATTCTCAAGGTACTCTTTGAAATTTAATGCTCAATTGTCATGGATTCTATAACCAAATTGTTGTGAAGATTTAGTATTAATGAGTTCGAGGTAAGATAGTAACAATCGCTTGGTGCATTTATATTTTTGCGCTTGGTGCGTTTATATTTTTGTTCAGTATACAATTATCAAACCCTCTAAGGCGCCAAGTACACACACACACACACACACACACACACACACACACACACACACACACACACACACACACACACACACACACACACACACACACACACACACACACACACACACACACACACACACACACACACACACACACACACACACACACAACGTAGCTACTTCTGGTGGTCAGGCTGGACCGTGGTGTGGACGCAACTGTCCCTGGATCGGCGTCGGACGAGCTGGCCTTGCTCTCATCAGGGGGGGCAGGAGAAACCATGGTGCTGTCGACCTCCTGGTCCTGGCCCAAGTCCGCTCACAGCCGCCAGGGAACCAGTTCTGGCGCCAAATTGCGAGCAGGAGAGGGAGGCAGGTCCGCCCGCCGTTCGACCCCGTACTCCGAGTCAGCAGAACCTCAGAGCCAACCAAGGTGAGGCACGAGGCTCAGCAAGGCTCCAAGACACGATGAAGAACACGATCGAATCAGCACAACAACAAGTACGCTTCCCGCGCAACAGCCTCCACGCCAAAAAAACACGATCTTTTTGTCTCGATCTTCTTCCTCTTCCTTTTCGACCCCGAACAGAACCTTTTTGTCCTCCCGTCCTCGTCACTTCCAATCGAGCCGTTTTATTGGCCCACCGCCGTCGCCTTCCGCCAATCGTGATCACGGGGCGGAGCCATCCGCAGCCCTGTCCTGTGACTTCACGGCCAGCCTCCAGGGGCTACTAAAAGGGGTTTACGCAGACACACTTACCCTATCCCGTGTCCCTATCTAATTACGTGACAATTATCATTTCCCCCTTGAAGAAATGAACATTTACTAGACAACTTATCACCACTGAATTGCAACTTATTACATCGAGATCCTGGTAAACTCGAACAGCATGGCATACCTAATTAAACATCCTAATTACCCTTTGAATGCATAACCCCCCTCAAACGTAACAATATTATAACACAGACTGGTTCTTGATGTTCGTTTACCTCACTGTGAATCAACAATGATCAGTTGGTGAACTTACAAAAGGTATGTTTGACCAAAATTCCCGGTTTATTAATTTTTTTCTCCAAAATAATAAACTTCAGAAACTGAAACAACCACCATCGCCAACACATCTTACTTTCATTGCAACTACCTAAATACGGCACCATGACAGAAAGGTAATCATCTGAAGTTCCTCGAACCACCAGGTAATGGATGTTCACAGAGTTGGGCTGGCCAATGCGCTGGACTATATCCTCTGCCTGGATTAACATTTCGTGGGAGAGTCATCTTAGGTCATTTAAGGTGGCTTAAGGTCATTTGACTTTTTGTCTGTGGAAGGACCTCTCTGCCAAACTGCCATCTGAGTAGCATGGAACGTGTTTTTTCCATCCAGTTATGAATTGTTGATGTCGATATTGTCTGCTGTGAAATGGACAAACTTGTGCAGAGCCAAATTGCGGGAAACAACTGCACCATTGTCTGGGTCAATGTTTTTCAGAGTATGTTCTGCAAGACCTGTGTCTATCTCAAAAAAAGACTCATAGTTGACGATATGATCAGCATTGTGAAAGAGCTTAACTCGCTTCTTCGACCTTTTTGCTTGGTGCAGGGCATTCCCAAGTCCAATGTGTTTTGGTGTCCATTTCTTGCCACAGCTGACTCCAAACAAGATGTCTTGTGCAACATTTAAAACTTTGGAGTGAACTTTTGCTTACTGATCCTGGTCTTCCTGTTCAGATTCTAATGCAGATGGACCCACATAAAATAAACGCAAGAACATGTACAAAGACTCAGGTATGCATGCAAATGCAGCATCTTCAGACTTCAAATCCTTTATGACCTGGCTGTGTCATTAAATCTCCTCTGATCTTTAGTGCAACATGTACAAATGAGTGGAATATATCATCTTGAGGTTGATACAAGGGCATATGAAGTTATTCATTATGAGTCAAATCTTCCATCTGCAGAAGTGGTACTTGAGAATATTTAGCTGGCACAAGTAAAGTGGTCCTGTCGGCAGTTGGTCCATGGCGTAGTGGTACAAACTGGTACACATCATCAAGTTTTTGACTTATTTTTACTTTAAATGATGTCCTTCGACTGGCATAAGATGGTGGAATACGAATGTTAGCTTCTTGTGCCAAGGAACAATAATAATTCCACACATCACTGAGATCTAACACTTGTCCTTTGTCAGCATATTTTTGCAATTCAGCACAAAGCCACACCATTGCAAGGTCTAATGTTTGACTGGCGTCTTTTGTTTTTGTTGTTGATCTTGTAAAGTTTATATCACAGTTCAAATGGTACTTGCCTTCTGCTGCAATAAGGTCATTGACATTTGACACACGGACATGGATAATGGGGTCAAATTTGGCAGCTTCCATAATTTGGGTACTCATTTTCAGTGTTGATATGGCAACCAATTTATGTTTGGTGGCATCCTTCTGGCAGAAAAGACATTTCATCCAATCAACAGACCCAACACAATGGCGCAGGAGTGACTCTGATGTCATGAGGACATTGTTCTCTGGTGTTGACTGTGTCATAACTGCATGATGGACCACATGAGTCAGCTCGAGAAGACTGCAGGCGCTTAACCTTCCCTTTATCTGTGAGCACGGCAAAGCAACATCTTTGCCACACATTTGAATCTGGGTTGGAATGTAGTGTAGACTCAACCCTGTCAATCGCATCCCTGTTTTTGTCATCTCGGAGCTTCTTTCGAGTATTTGCTGCTGTTTCTAGGTTCTTCAGACCTTGCTCCCCAGCCTCTCGCAAGCTTTCTTTTGTGTCTTTTTGGCACAGGATACAGAGACTGTGTGTAACAACACGAGGTCACTTGAGGCTCAACACTGGCTCCATCGTTTATCTGTGAAAGATAAAAAAAGAACCATTACACAGTAATTGCAACTTGAAAATGATATCTTCATTAGATAGAATATTTTAATTTACTGATGTTTAAATGTCACAAAGTTGAGCTTCACATCATCCACCTTGGATAGAAATACTTAATTGTACTGATGTTTAAATATTTTAAAAATTTGAGTGTCACATCATCTATCTTGGATAGAATTTCTTAGGTATGCTAATGTTTAAATATCATAAAACTTGAGCTTCACGTCAGCTTCCTTCAATAGAATTCCTGAAGGATTGTTATATTTGAATATCAGGGAACTTGACATCATCACATCAACCATTGGCAGCAGTCTATTCTCCAAACTTCAGAATATCAATACAAATTTCATTACCTATTGTTCCATGCAAAACAGATCAGTTCAGTTGAAACTTAACTAAAGCATGTTGATGTTCATGGTGCTGCATTCTTCCAAAATCTGAAAATCTCCAAATCTAAAATAAAATACTTTATAAAATATAATAAACAAGTAACAAATATGTTACCTTCTGATTAAAAAAAGGTAACAACTCTTCAACAGCAAATAACAATTCACAAGCTATTTCTAAAAAGGCTAGTTCATTGGTCCAACACATGTCTGCACTTTGAGAAAATCCCAATGAATCTTTAACAAGCACCAGCTGATAAACAGACCCATATCTAATACATCCTGACGTTCACTGATCCAGTAAAAACCACTGGAGAGATTTTGCAGAAAGTCAGCTCGAATTTGACCATATGTGGCAAATCTACAGGCATTCAAATGCTATCTTCGCATTTTGGAACATATCAACATATCACAATGTTGCTGATTGTTCTGATACAATGTTAGAAATAACAACCCAAACAACAATTTTAACGGCAGGTAATTTGTGAAGTGAAAAAAATTGCAGGATGATCATGCTGGAATATGATAAAGAAAATACATTATCGGGCTGACGAGGCAATTTTGGTACCAACTTTAAAATGTAAATTTGAACAACAAAGTCAAAATTGAGCTTGGTAACAAGCATTTTTGAATTCAGCATACTTGAATTAGGTTAAAAACACTTGTTACCAACTTTTAACAAGAAATGCCTCAACCCTTCTTATCAGGTGTCTTTTCAGATTTTCTGTCCTGTCTCAGCCTCTTTGTGGTCCTTTCAAAGAAATGGGATCCCATCTTCGGATTCTGCCCGACACTACAAAAAGGCCCCTGTTCTCTATCCTTTATCCTATCCTTCACCGAGATATTCAAAGAAACAACAATTCATGACGTTTGTTAGTTCATCAATTGAACTGCAAAATGAGGACAATGACACTTTACGGATGAACTGTGAGATGATGTGCTACCAAACACGTGATGATTGACTTGAGTGTGTGATGAGCAGTGGAGGCCTTCAACAAGAATTGATGAAGAAGCAATGTGTGGTCTACAAGCTGCATGATGAATCTGAACATCTACAGAGGGTAACCGACCTGCACTTCAACAGAGGGTAACTTTCCTGCACATCCACAGAGGGTAACTTTCCTGCACATCCACAGAGGGTAACTTTCCAGCACAACCACAGAGGGTAACTTTCCTGCACACCCACAGAGGGTAACTTTCCTGCACACTCACAGAGGGTAACTTTCCTGCACACCCACAGAGGGTAACTTGCTTGCGCATCTCCAGAGGGTAACTTGCCTGCACATCTCCAGAGGATAACTTATCTGCACATCTACAGAGGGTAACTTACCTGCACATCTACAGAGGGTAACTTACCTGCACATCTCCAGAGGGTAATTACCTGCACATCTCCAGAGGGCAACTTACCTGCACATCTCCAGAGGGCAACTTACCTGCACATCTCCAGAGGGCAACTTACCTGCACATACACAGAGGGTAATGGGGAGGAAAACTTCCTTTTTAAACATGGATTTATTGTGGATTTATTCTGTATGCACTGCTTATTGAATGTTTCAAATAATTATCTTCAATTGCTTCTGCTTAATTCGTGTCTCAATTGCTGACATGTATTCATTTCTCTGGAATCCATTTCATTGGAACTTATCTAGTCAAACAGTTACTGGAACCTGTAACCGGATGCTTTACTTCCATCTATCCCCCACTCCTTTCTCTGTCTCTGTTTCGTATCAAATTGAAGTACCTGTCATCTGGTGAAAGGCCTTTCCAAGATCGATGTCGCCACCTTTTGACCAGTTCGATAAACTTTAGGAGATGTCTTTCTCATGTGAAAACTTGTCCAGCGTCATGACCAAAACTCCCCCTTCTCTTTGTTCTCTCTCCTTCTCCCCAACTCTCCCCCACTTTGCCTCAGATGTGTATAGAAATATATATATATATATATATATATATATATATATATATATATATATATATATATATATATATATATATATATATATATATATATATATATATATATATATATATATATATATATATATATATATATATATATATATATATATATATATATATATATATATATATATACACACACACACAGTAATCCCCCATTTATTGCGGGGGTTACGTTCCAAACCCCCCCACGATAAGTGAAAATCCGCGAAGTTGCGTCCATCTGTTTATTTTATTATTTATATATATTTTAAAGCTTTATAACCCTCCCCACACTCTTATGAACCTTTCCCACACTCTAATTAACCTTTCCCACACTCATTAACCTTTCCCATACTCTTACACACTTCCTATACTCTAAAGCAGATTCATTGATGCCGTCATGGCGGCCTACAGCAGCGAAGCTTCTCCCTTGCTTTCACATGTCAATAAGTTGCACTTTTTCTACGACGGTTAGCATCTTCCTCTGCCGTTTAAGTTCAGTGCCAGATACCTGAGAAGGTGCATAACGTTTGGGCGGCATTGTGGGGGTTGAAATAAATTGAAAACTTTCACGGATAATTCACACAAACACAACTCCGCAGAGTAACACGACGAGTAGCGATCACACGACGATGTGAAATGGACAAGGCGAGATGCTGAATGCATGCTATGTGCGGGAGATGCAGAGAATGATGCTACGGTCGCTGAGCCAATCAGAACCCAGGATAAAGAACACCATGCTCTGGTTGGTCACCTCCCATCCATCAGCCAATAGCGTGCCGTGTACGATCTCACGTGGGTAAACCAGCGCAAGTGGAAGCGGCCGCATCTGCGTTTTCCATACGCACGACTCTTTGTCTACTCTTCAACTGTACACTATGTACAGCATTTTATTTCTTGTAATATGTTTTAATTTTTTTAATGTCTTTTTAATTTTTTAGGCCAGAAAATGCTTATTTTACCATAAAAATAATTAAAATAATAAATATGCAAAAATACATTTTTACCGCAAAATCCCGTGATAGAGCGAAAAATCCGCGATATAAATTAGATATGTAAAAGTTATAAATCCGCGAGGCCGCGATATGGCGAGGGATGACTGTGTATGTATATATATATATATATATATATATATATATATATATATATATATATATATATATATATATATATATATATATATATATATATATATATATATATGCAAGAGTGCAGAGATCGAACCGAAAAGACACGATTGTTAAGCCTAAAAGATCATCTGGTCCAGGTAATGATGCAGATGCCCGTGAGGCTCGAAGGTAAAGGGAAAAGAAAACAGCGAGCTGCCCCTGTGGAGTTGGAGGACGACGGGTGCAGTCGGATAGGTGGCCTCGCCCTGTTCCAGCTTTCTTGCCCGCGGTGCTGCCATCGAGGACGAAGAAGACACGACCGACAATCAGGTCGGTCTTCCACCGTGCTGATCAACATATTCAGGTCCCTTGTTTATCAGCTGGTGATCAGGGATCTTCACTTTCTTAATGGAACCCAGTTGCGCTGTTTAAGGAATGACATGTCAGATGTGGGTTGACACGGATACACTGTATACTGTCTCCAGATGTCTGTGGCCGGTTGTTGTGGTTCGAAAAGGTAGAGTGAGGCATTTACCTTGCGGTGAAATATAAATCGTCACAATGTGAAGAGAATGTGAGCCGACAACTTTCCTTCTTTCACAATCGACTCCAAATGATGGAAATATTCATCCATCTGTTGAGGAACAAAAATAATTGGTAAGTTATCGACAAGAAAATCTGTGTGATGGATCTTGATGAAAATCTCAAGTGGAAATGAACATGTCTGTTATAGATCAGAATATAATATCTACCACGTTGGCTGTCACGTCAGAAGTAAGTTCCTTTCCAACTGTATTCAACAGGCAACAGATGTATTATCTTGCATGATAATTTCATTCATGATAATCCACTCACCGCACACTGGAAAGAAGTCAAAATCTCATGCCCACTGAAGCATGTTTCACCCAAGATGTGTTATCTTGCATGATAATTTCATTCATGATAATCCACTCACCGCACACTGGAAAGAAGTCAAAATCTCATGTCTACTGAAGCCTATTTCACCCAGAACCCTGAGCTTCTCCTGCAGCATTGGCCTGTCAGTGATTGGGAGGATGATTAAGCAGAAAAAAAAATCATTATTTTTTGCTCCTTCAAGGGCGATTGAGCAAAGAAGATGCATTTTTAATTTTAACCCAACACAGACGTCTTTTCACAATAGCCGAGATTCATCCTCTGCTGCCCCCAATTCCTCCCCACACCCATTGTTTGTCCAGGTCTGCCTCTATCTCGGCCTTGAACTCTGCTGTTAGTGTCCCCCCGCTGCACTCACTATTTATGCTGTTCCTTTTTACCGTGACTTTCGTCGTTTGACACTGAAGGGAAAACTTATAGGGAGGGCATAACGATTGTGAATTTGACAGCTGTGACGGTCTTTGGCGTCGTATATCACCAAAATGATGGCCGTATAATTTGTCAGGTTGCATTTGTGGGGGGAGTCAGGAGGCCAGCTGTCCAACCAATGGGTGTAGATGAGCGTTTCACACGGATGGACGGACAGAAGAACAAGCATATTATAACACAGACTTGTTCTTGATGTACGTTTACCTCACTGTGAATCAATAATGATCAGTCGGTGAACCTACAGAAGGTATGTTTGACCAAAATTCCCAGTTTATTCATTTTTTTCTCCAAAATAAAAAACTTCAGAAACTGTAACAACCACCGTCGTCAACACATCTTACTTGCATTGCAACTACCGAAACACGGCACCGACCAAAGATAATCATCTGAAGTTCCTCGAGCCACCAAGTAATGGATGTTCACAGAGTTGGCCTGGCCAATGCGCTGGACTCTATCCTCTGCCTGGATTTGCATCTCGTGGGAGAGGAAAAAGGGGGAGCATTAAAACAGTTCCAGATGAGGGGGTTGAGAAGGTGCATCCAAGCAAAAAACTCAGGGGGAATCATCACAGGATGCATTACTTCCAAATGAACATGAATGATTGAGTTATCCCTTGATGTAACGATGAACGCAATTGATCTAACCTGGAAACACAAAACAAGACTTCCACGTTATATTTTCTGTGGATCACTGCAAAGCACCATTCCTGGAGCAGATTAAAAGGTCCTCCAAAACCAGCCTTGGGCACAGCATATGTCATCGAACACATTGCTATGCCGTTTAAAGATTTACATCGGGGTCCGGGAAGAGCTCAGCAAAAATAATGAGGTCGGTGGCGGAGAGCATGACGTCCACCACGTGAGCAGACGTGATGGACAGGACTGCAACACGCAGTTTCCATTCACCTTGAAAACGGTCACACAGGGATTGCCGCTCCGCGGATCTTGTCGAGCCATCGATTCGAATGTAACTCACGTTCTGTCTTCCAAAACCAGCCTTGGGCACAGCATATGTCATCGAACACATTGCTACGCCGTTTAAAGACTTACCTTGCCGTTCGGGAAGAGCTCAGCAAAAATAGAGGTCGGCGGCAGAGCGTGACGCCCACCATATGAGCAGCCGTGATGGACAGGACTGCGACACGAAGAAGACATGACCTACAATCATGTCGGGATACCACCGTGCTGATCAACATATTCAGCTCCTTTGTTTATCTGCTGGTGATCAGGGAACTTCACTTTCTCAATGGAACCCAGTTGCGCTGTTTAAGAAAAGACTTGTCAGAGATGGGTTGACACGGATACACTGTATACTGTCTCCAGATGTCTGTGGCGGGTTATTGCGGTTCAAAAAGCTAGAGTGAAGCATTTACCTTGCGGTGAAATATAAATCGCCGCAATATGAACAGAATGTGAGCCTACAACTTTCCTTCTTTCACAATCACGATGTCTCTTCGAAAGGACCGTTTACAAACCCCCCCCCATCCACTTTCTCAACAATCCTCTGGAAGAAGTCTTTTCTTTCAAGTTTCTAGGTCTCACTATCTGCCATGACCTCTCCTGGGAAAGTCACATTTCCAACCTCGCCTCAAGAGCCAGTCGCCGACTGGGAATCCTCCGTCGTGCTAAGTCCTTCCTCGGCCCTCTTGAGCTCCTGACCACTTACAAAGCTTTTGTCCATAGCCTGATTTAGTACTGCTCTCCCCTCTGGGCTGGTGCTCCTGCCTCCCACCTTTCTCGGCTTCACGCTGTCGAAACCAGGGCATTTAAGATCATCGGCACCTCCCGCAATGAAGCTGAGTCTTTGGGCCTCTCACTCAATCACCGCAGGTTGGTCGGTGGTCTTTCTGTCTTCTACCGACTCCTCTCCAGCCTTGCCCCCTCTGCTCTCTGCAATTTGTCCCCACCACATTTCCACAGGGCGCTCAAGGTCCGCCAACAACCCCCTTCTGGTAAAACTACCAAAATCACGAATCACTGCTCATCTTCACTCTTTCATTCCTCTTTTTTCCCGCCTTTGGAAAAAACTTCCTCACTCTATTCTTTCCCATTCTTCCCTCCAGGCTTTCAAAACAGCTGTTCACCACCACCTCTTATCTTCCCCCATCCAAATCCTCGATCTTTTCTACCCCCGATAATCCACCCAAGCCCACTTCCTTCAATTCTCCTGTTTTCCTTCCTGAAAGTCCCTGAAATGTCCATCTTCTCTTCGCCATGTTCCCCGTCCCATCCCCATCCCTCTCCCTTCCACAGTTCACCTAATGTGTCTGTTCCCCACTGTTTTGTCCCTTCCACTCCCGCCCCTCTTGTCTCATGCTTCCTTGCTGTGAGTTGTGTGTTCGCTCTCATACGAGCCTCGACCAAGGTATACAAAAAAAAAAAAAAAATCGACTCCAAATGGTGGAAATATTCATCCATCTGTTGAGGAACAAAAATAATTGGGAAGTTATCGACAAGAAAACCTGTGTGATGGATCTTGATGAATATCTCAAGTGGAATTGAACATGTCTGTTATAGATCAGAATATAATATCTACCACGTGAGCTGTCACGTCAGAAGTAAGTTCCTTTCCAACTGTATTCAACAGGCAACAGATGTATTATCTTGCATGATAATTTCATCCATGATAATCCACTCACCACACACTGAAACGAAGTCAAAATCTCATGTCCACTGAAGCCTGTTTCACCCAAGATGTATAATCTTGCATGATAATTTCATGATTGATAATCCACTCACCGCACACTGGAAAGAAGTCAAAATCTCATGTCCACTGAAGCCTGTTTCATCAAAGATGTATTATCTTGCATGATAATTTCATTCATGATAATCCACTCACCGCACACTGGAAAGAAGTCAAAATCTCATGTCCACTGAAGCCTGTTTCACCCAGAACCCTGAGCTTCTCCTGCAGCATTGGCCTGTCAGTGATTGGGACGATGATTAGCAGAAACAAAATCATTATTTTTGCTCATTCAAGGCCGATTGAGCAAAGAAGATGCATTTTTAATTTTAACCCAACACAGACGTCTTTTCACAATAGCCGAGACTCTTCCTCTGCTGCCCCCAATTCCTCCCCACACCCATTGTTTGTCCAGGTCTGCCTCTATCTTGGCTTTGAACTCTGCTGTTGGGGTCCCTCCCCCCCCCTTGCACTCACTATTTCTGCTGTTCCTTTTCACGGTCACTTTCGTCGTTTGACACTGAAGGGAAAACTTATAGGGAGGGCATAACGATTGTGAATTTGACAGCTGTGACGGTCTTTGGCGTTGCATATTACCAAAATGATGGCCGTATAATTTGTCAGGTTGCATTTGTGGGGGGACTCAGGAGGCCAGCTGTCCAACCAATGGGTGTGGATGAGCGTTTCACACGGATGGACGGACAGAAGAACAAGCATATTATAACACAGACTGGTTCTTGATGTACGTTTACCTCACTGTGAATCAACAATGATCAGTCGGTGAACCTTCAGAAGGTATGTTTGACCAAAATTCCCAGTTTTGTTCATTTTTTCTCCAAAATAAAAAACTTCAGAAACTGAAACAACCACCGTCGCCAACACATCTTACGAACATTGCAACTACCTAAATACGGCACCATGACAGAAAGGTAATCATCTGAAGTTCCTCGAACCACCAGGTAATGGATGTTCACAGAGTTGGGCTGGCCAATGAGCTGGACTATATCCTCTGCCTGGATTAACATCTCGTGGGAGAGTCATCTTAGGTCATTTAAGGTGGCTTAAGGTCATTTGACTTTTTGTCTGTGGAAGGTCCTCTCTGCCAAACTGCCATCTGAGTAGCATGGAACGTGTTTTTTCCATCCAGTGATGAATTGTTGATGTCTATATTGTCTGCTGTGAAATGGACAAACTTGTCCAGAGCCAAATTGCGGGAAACAACTGCACCATTGTCTGGGTCAATGTTTTTCAGAGTATGTTCTGCAAGAGCTGTGTCTATCTCAAAAAAAGACTCATAGTTGACGATATGACCAGCATTGTGAAAGAGCTTAACTTGCTTCTTCGACCTTGTTGCTTGGTGCAGGGCATTCCCAAGTCCAATGTGTTTTGGTGTCCATTTCTTGCCACAGCTGACTCCAAACAAGATGTCTTGTGCAACATTGAAAACTTTGGAGTGAACTTTTGCTTGCTGATCCTGGTCTTCCTGTTCAGATTCTAATGCAGATGGACCCACATACAATAAATGCAAGAACATGTACAAAGACTCAGGTATGCATGCAAATGCAGCATCTTCAGACTTCAAATCCTTTATGACCTGGCTGTGTCATGAAATCTCCTCTGATCTTTAGTGCAACATGTACTAATGAGTGGAATATATCATCTTGAGGCTGATACAAGGGCATATGAAGTTCTTCATTATGAGTCAAATCTTCCATCTGCAGAAGTGGTACTTGAGAATATTTAGTTGGCACAAGTAAAGTGGTCCTGTCGGCAGTTGGTCCATGGCATAGTGGTACAAACTGGTACACATCATCAAGTTTTTGACTTATTTTTACTTTAAATGATGTCCTTCGACTGGCATAAGATGGTGGAATACTAATGTTAGCTTCTTGTGCCAAGGAACAATAATGATTCCACCCATCACTGAGATCTAACACTTGTCCTTTGTCAGCATATTTTTGCAATTCAGCACAAAGCCACACCATTGCAAGGTCTAATGTTTGACTGGCGTCTTTTGTTTTTGCTGTTGATCTTGTAAAGTTTATATAACAGTTCAAATGGTACTTGCCTTCTGCTGCAATAAGGTCATTGACATTTGACACACTGACATGGATAATGGGGTCAAATTTGGCAGCTTCCATAATTTGGGTACTCATTTTCAGTGTTTATATGGCAACCAATTTATGTTTGGTGGCATCCTTCTGGCAGAAAAGACATTTCATCCAATCAACAGACCCAACACAATGGCGCAGGAGTGACTCTGATGTCATTAGGACATTGTTCTCTGGTGTTGACTGTCATAACTGGATGATGCACCACATGAGTCAGCTCGAGAAGACTGTTGGCACTTAATCTTCCCTTTATTTGTGAGCATGGCAAAGCAACATCTTTGCCACACATTTGAATCTGGGTTGGAATGTAGTGTAGACTCAACCCTGTCAATCGCATCCCTGTTTTTGTAATCTCGGAGCTTCTTTCGAGTATTTGCTGCTGTTTCTTGGTTCTTCAGACCTTGCTCCCCAGCCTCTCGCAAGCTTTCTTTTGTGTCTTTTTGGCACAGGATACAGAGACTGTGTGTAACAGCACGAGGTCACTTGAGGCTCAACACTGGCTCCATCGTTTATCTGTGAAAGATAAAAAAGAACCATTACACATTAATTGCAACCTGAAAATGATATCTACATGAGATAGAATATTTTAATTTACTTATGTTTAAATATCACAAAGTTGAGCTTCACATCATCCACCTTGGATAGAAATACTTAATTGTACTGATGTTTAAATATTTTTAAAATTTGAGTGTCACATCATCTATCTTGGATAGAATTTCTTCGGTATGCTAATGTTTAAATATCATAAAACTTGAGCCTCACGTCAGCTATCTTAAATAGAATTCCTTAAGGATTGTTATATTTGAATATCAGGGAACTTGACATCATCACATCAACCATTGGCAGCAGTCAATTCTCCAAACTTCAGAATATCAATACAAATTTCATTACCTATTGTTCCATGCAAAACAGATCAGTTCAGTTGAAACTTAACTAAAGCATGTTGATGTTCATGGTGCTGCATTCTTCCAAAATCTGAAAATCTCCAAATCTAAAATAAAATACTTTATAAAATATAATAAACAAGTAACAAATATGTGACCTTCTGATTAAAAAAAGGTAACAACTCTTCAACAGCAAATAACAATTCACAAGCTATTTCTAAAAAGGCAAGTTCATTGGTCCAACACATGTCTGCACTTTGAGAAAATCCCAATGAATCTTTAACAAGCACCAGCTGATAGAGCCATATCTAATACATCCTGACATTCACTGATCCAGTTAAAACCACTGGAGAGATTTTGCAGCTCACCCTAACCCTAACCCTAACACGAACAAATCAAATGCCATCTTCGCATTTTGGAACATATCAACATATCACAATGTTGCTGATTGTTCTGATACAATGTTAGAAATAACAACCCAAACAACAATTTTAACGGCAGGTAATTTGTGAAGTGAAAAAAAATTGCAGGATGATCATGCTGGAATATGATAAAGAAAATACATTATCGGGCTGACGAGGCAATTTTGGTACCAACATTAAAATGTAAATTTGAACAACAAAGAGTCAAAATTGAGCTTGGTAACAAGCATTTTTGAATTCAGCATACTTGAATTAGGTTAAAAACACTTGTTACCAACTTTTAACAAGAAATGCCTCAACCCTTCTTATCAGGTGTCTTTTCAGATTTTCTGTCCTGTCTAAGCCTCTTTGTGGTCCTTTCAAAGAAATGGGATCCCATCTTCGGATTCTGCCCGACACTACAAAAAGGCCCCTGTTCTCTACCCTTTATCCTATCCTTCACCGAGATATTCAAAAAAACAACAATTCATGACGTTTGTTAGTTCATCAATTGAACTGCAAAATGAGGACAATGACACTTTACGGATGAACTGTGATGATATGCTCCCAAACACGTGATGATTGACTTGAGTGTGTGATGAGCAGTGGAGGCCTTCACCAAGAATTGATGATGAAGCAATGTGTGGTCTACAATCTGCATGATTAATCTGAACATCTACAGAGGGTAACCTACCTGCACATCTACAGAGGGTAACCTACCTGCACATCCACAGATGGTAACTTTCCTGCACATCCACAGAGGGGAACTTTCCTGCACATCCATAGAGGGTAACTTTCCTGCACACCCACAGAGGGTAACTTTCCTGCACACCCACAGAGGGAAAATTACCTGCACATCCACAGAGGGTAACTTGCCTGCACATCTCCAGAGGGTAACTTGCCTGCACATCTCCAGAAGGTAACTTACCTGCACATCTCCATTGGGTAACTTACCTGCACTTCTACAGAGGGTAACTTACCTGCACATCTCCAGAGGGCAACTTACCTGCACATCGACACAGAGGGCAACTTACCTGCACATATACACAGAGGGTAATGTGGAGGAAAACTTCTTTTTTAAGCATGGATTTATTGTGGATTTATTTTGTATGCACTGCTTATTGAATGTTTCAAATTATCTTCAATTGCTTCTGCTTAATTAGTGTCACAATTGCTGACATGTATTCATTTCTCTGTAATCCATTTTATTGGAACCTATATAGTCA
>NC_140967.1:102056324-102211324 GCF_056783735.1 Eptatretus burgeri | reverse complement strand
GCCCCGCCCCCAGGGCGATCGATATATGCAAATTTGTGGATCAAAAAGCCTTCACGCCCACTTTTTCTCGGGCCAATGGGGAGCGAGGTGAAGGGTCAAAGGGAGGGGGTCAAAGGCGAAGTTACGGGGGGGATAAAAGGACGGTGTTCGTCAGTCAGAAGGAGAAGGAGAACGAAGAGGAGAACGAGAACGAGAAGGAGTCGGAACGGAGGGGACGAGTGTGGAAGTCTGGAGCCCGAAGCCTGCAGTGGCTGGAGAAGCTGAAGAGAGTCGGACGAGGGGGTGCTCGCGTCGGTGCCAGGAGCTGCACGCCCGAGGGAGGCCGGCAGCGCGACCTGGCCGAGGTGGAGACGCACACCAGGGATAATAAAGATCCTCTATACCCCGAGCATCAACAACCCCCTCCTGTTTCCCCCCGCGCTGAGATAGTGCGACCAAGGGGGCCCCTTTTCCCACCCCCTACCAGACACCGTCCACGAGGCCCGCGGGTTGCGGGGCCATCGCCGCTCCGCGTCTCATCACCAGACGGGTAGGCCCGACCCGGTCTCGGCCTTAGGCCCGCCTCATTCTTGAGGATATTTCTTTTCCTTGGTTTTGGGTATGTGTTGTCGGCGCCGTCTGTGAAGTAGAATTGTATAAGTGTTGCCGTGTGCTCGGTAGTCGGTATTAGCTCTGCATTGTTTTCACTTTTATATTTGCTTTTTGTGTAAATGGAATTGTGTTTTCTTTTTTTTGTGTGCTTTTGGTGGAATTGTATTTGTGTGCTTCCCGTGTGCCGCGAATAAATGTGCTTTATTGTTGAACTGTTCTCCCGCTTCGCTTCGTCTTTTCCCCCATTGAACCCTCATCTTGCTTCACGTAAAGGGTTGGTAGTGGGCTGAGTACGCCCGATAATTAATCGAACCGTCGAGGTCGACGATAACACCGCTCGGTTATTCTGATAGTACGGAACGGGTCGCTAAGTGGCCCGTGTCCGAAGTCGACCTGCGGCGAGGTGCGATCGCCCGGTCTACCCTCCGCGTGGGTACTTAGGTAGGTCGAATTTGGCGAGCAACCCTATCCCACGCAGGGGCTGATTGGCTCGATCGCGGTGAGACCGAAAGGTCCACCCGTGACTGGTTCCCGGCGTTAGTCCGAGAGGGTCACGACTGGATTGTCCGTCCGGTGGGCGACGTGCCGCGATTCGAGTTACGTGGCCGTTCGCACGCCGGCGGGCGCGAAGACCGCAACACTGGTGTCAGGTCGTGCGATACAAACTCATCGCCCTCCTCGCGGCACTGGAATCGGAGAACAGGAAAACGGGCTCTCCTGTCTCCGGCTAAATTCACGGGAATCGGTCCAGGGGTGAGAGAAGCGACCCCCGATTCCCTCCAAATTACGAGCGAGCGAAATTAACCCTTCACGAGAAGCAAGATGGCGTCTCAAGGCGAGCGGGAGCCGGGGGTATTAGAAATGGATGTAGAATGTGTAGGATCCATGGCCCAGGATGGAATCCCCGAGCAGGAAATGTTGATTGTGCAGGAACACGGACTCGCCCAACTAAACCCAGAACCTGAAATGGGTGCGGCAGCGGCCGCAGTGTATGAAAGACAACACCCCCTCTCCACCACAACCCCTCCCCAACCCCTGCCGAAACGGCTCAGCTGAGTGCATCCAACATGGCCCAGCTATGCGCCATGCTGGCGGCAATGAACGAAAAGATGAATGCGAAAATGATCGAAAAAATGGATGCAAACACAAATGAAATGAAAAACGAAATGAAAGGCATGAACGAAAAGATGAATGCGAAAATGATCGAAAAAATGGATGCAAACACAAATGAAATGAAAAACGAAATGAAAGGCATGAACGAAAAGATGGATACAAATACAAATGAAGTGAAAACGACGATGGATGCGAATACACAGCAAATGAGGGAAGAAATGAAAGAGCTGCGGGGTGAGACGCAGAACATGGGAATGAGCCTAAAAGGAAGCTTGGAAGAACTAAAAACGAAATGAAAAAGGAAGTCGACACGATACGAGCGGAGGTGACCGGGTTAAAAGAGAAAGTAAAAGGAGTGGGAGTCGCAATGGAAGAAAGTAAACAAGAGAGGGTAAACGAAATAAAGACGGTGGTTGGAAAAATAGACAAAGTAGGAAAAGGATTGGGAGAAGTAAAACAGGGACAAGACCAAATAAAGGAGGAAATAGGGAGGAACACGACGGCGATAGAGGAATTAAAAAGAGAACAAGGGAAAATAAAGGAGGGATTGGGAGCCGTGAAGGAGGACTGTGAGAAAAGACATCGGGAAATGACAGACAAAGTTGAAAACCTGCGAAAGGAGGTAAAAGCGGAGACACAGAAAGGATTAAAAAGGTGGCGGAGGAATGTAGAAAGAGACATGAGGAGGTAATTAATGAAATGGAGCGGAAAGCCGGAGAAAAGACAGAGGAACTGGGGGAACAGATAGGAAAAAACCGGGGCGAGACAGAAGAGCAGTTTAGGACAACGAGGGAGGAAATATCCAAGACAAATAAGATGGTGACACAGGTACAAGGGGAGGTGGAGCAAATAAGAGAAAAAGTCGGGGAACTGTCGTTAGGAACGATAGGGGAGGAAATAAATGGGGTAATAAAGGGGAAAATGGAGGAAATGGAAAAGAGACTGACGGATAGGGTGGAGACCCGGTGTGAGAAGCAGGGTGGCCTCCTTCGGGAACAGGGGGAGAGGATATACTCCCTCGAGGCGGATCGTGCCCAGGTGGGGCCGGTGTCACAGGGCGGAGCAGGAGGCTTGCCCGATGCGGGGGTGAGCATGCCAAGCTTGGGGAGGGTAGAGACCGCGGGGTCTTTTGGCCTAATGGGGGTACCCAGAATGACTGTTCCAGGGGGTGTGCGGAGTGTGAGTCCAATGGCTTGGGAGAGTAAGCGGGACGACGCGGGGCACGGACAGACGCAGACAAGGGTGGTGGAGCCCCCGGGCAAATGGCTCGGACCCTGCGGGAGTGAGGCACCGTTGGGACTGGGGAGGTACACTCCTCCCGGAGTCCCTAGGGAACGGGAGGAGACCTCGAAAGAACCGAGGGTGCCGCTACCCCCGTACGATGGCAAGACGGACTTGAGGGCATATATGGCCCAGTTCCAGTGTGTTGCCAGAGGCAATGGCTGGAACGAGGTGCAGGGTGTGGCACAACTCACAGCGGCCCTGCGTGGCGTGGCTTTGGAAGTCCTGACCACGGTACCCAGTGAGGGGGCGACCCTGGAGGATCTCCATTCGGCCCTAAAACCGATTTGGCATGGACCAGCAGAGCGAGCTTGTTAAAGCTCAGCTCAACGGGCGCAAACGACGTCCCCAGGAATCGCTGGGAGAATTGGCACATGACATTCGCCGCTTGGTGGGGATCGCGCACACCAACATGCCACCGGAGTACCGGGAGGAGATTGCCCTGGACCATTTCCTTCGAGCAATAGGGGGCACCGATGTCGGAGCATTGCTCACCGTATGGCGCCCGGACAACCTCCAGAAGGCGGCTGATACTGCTGCCTGCTGGGAGGCAGCCAGAACGCCATTGGGAGGGGCTGGGCGCCACGCGGTGGCAGTCCGACAGGTGGACCCCGTGCACGACAGTGCGCTGGGAGCCGGGGCAACCCTGGGCGACCAAGCGCGAATGGAAAGGATGGTGCAGGGCATGTTCGACCGCCGGTTCGGGAGACCTGTGGAGAGGCGGTCGGGCCCGGGAAGGGCGGGAGATGGGCCATCGGGGGGTACCCCAATTCGGAATGGAGGGGGTATAATTCGGCGTACTGGAGGCAAACACCTTACCAGAAGAGGTGTTATAATTGTGGCGCAGGGGACCACCTGCAGCGGAGGTGCAACGCCCCGCGCAGGGAAAGGCCCCCGCGAAGAGAAGAGCCACGGCCCCCTAGACCACCAACTCCGCCCCGGGTCAATAGGGATAGCCAGGCCCAACCATCCCCCCCCCCCACCAGTCCCCGGGAAACTAAGAAGTGCCGAACATGTAGGGCCGTGTTCGGCAGACTCAGACGGAGAAGAGCCCTCAGAACTGCGACAGGTCATCAGTTGTGGCCAAATTGGCAAAGGTAGCTTAACAATTCGGTGCAAGATTGCCGGCGTAGGGGTAGACGCCGTGGTGGACACAGGAGCAAGCGCCACGATCATCAGCCCTGTGGTCCTTGATTCGAGTGTAGACGGTTGGGATGAGATCCACCGTCTGCAAAACCATAGTTTGCAGCTAGCTACCGGGGCAACGGCCCCTATCATAGGACGTGGTTTCGTGTCGTTTAAATTGGGCACTGTGAAAACCAAGATAGAGGTTTGGGTGGCTGAGGTGTACGACCCATGTCTAATAGGGTTGGATGTGCTGACGGCCGGTGGTTGTAAGATCGACTTGGGCCGGGGGTCATGCAGTTGGGTGGTGAGGAGTTGCCGTTAGGAGGCGTGAGCACGGATGAGAGGGTGGAGCTGGAGGCTCCTGACTCCGTGGTCATTCCCCCGGGTGCCGAGGCGGTGGTCCCGGCCCGGTGGCGAGCACCCCCAATGTGGCAGGGCCCCTGTGGCCTAGCGGAACTATCGGCAGGGCCGTCAACCCCGGGCTTAGTCGTGGGCCGCACCCTGGTAAGTACCGACGGGCCAGTAGTGCCCGTACGGGTGATAAATGTTAGCACGGAACCACGCACTATCAGGAAGGGCACGAAGGTGGCAGATTGCATCCCAGTAAAAGAGGTCGCAGAGCTGAGGGACGATAACGTCGAGCCGGACCGGCCCCAGAAGGAGTCTCCAGACTCGATTAGGAATTGGCCCGGTCCCATTTGTGAGATGGTAAATCGGAGTAGTGTAGATTTGGAGGAGGCCCAGCGGGAGGCCTTATACAAGCTGGTCGACCGACACATCGGGATCTTCTCCTTGTCACCCGAGGATATTGGACGTACGGGCCTGGTGCAACATCAGATCCACACCAATGGGGCCCGGCCTGTCCGTCAGCCTGCTCGAAGGCTCCCATGGAGCAAAAGAGAGGAGGCTGATGAACAGGTTGAAAAGATGCTCAATGCAGGTGTCATCGAGCCCTCGGGAAGTCCTTGGATGTCACCAGTTGTGCTGGTTAAAAAGAAGGATGGGACCACGCGTTTCTGTGTGGACTATCGCCAGCTGAACAACGTGACACTCAGACTCCTATCCCCTGCCTAGAATTGACGATACCCTCGACGCCGTTGCAGGCTCTAAATGGTTCTCAACTTTGGACCTCAAGAGTGGGTATTGGCAGGTGGAGATGGATAAGACGGGGAAGGAGAAAACGGCATTTTCCACAGGGAAGGGACTGTATCAGTTCACTGTGATGCCGTTCGGTTTGTGTAACGCCCCCGCCACCTTTGAGAGACTGATGGAGCGTGTACTCGGCGGCATGCCGTGGCAGTCATGCCTGGTGTATCTGGATGACGTCCTGGTACACGCTAAAACATTCACCCAGGAGATAGCCAATTTGGACCAGGTGTTTGGGCACCTCAGGCAGGCAGGGCTGAAATTGAGCCCAGAGAAATGCACTTTGTTCGCGACAGAGGTGGCCTATCTCGGACACGTGATAGGCCGCGAGGGGGTGAAGACCGACCCCGGAAAAATTACAGCGGTAGAGGAGTGGCCCGTACCTACAACTGTCAAACAGGTGCGGGGCTTTTTGGGACTTTGCTCCTACTACCGGCGTTTCGTGGCAAACTTTGCGGAGATAGCCAGGCCCCTTCACCGGTTGACGGAGAAGGGGTTGAGATTTAATTGGACGGAGGAGTGCCAGGAGGCCTTCCTCAAATTAAAGGGGTGTTTGACATCCGCACCTGTTTTAGCGTACCCCACCGATGACGGGATGTATACCCTGGACACGGATGCAAGCCAGGAAGGATTGGGAGCAGTCTTGTCTCAGACACAGGGGGGCGTGGAAAGAGTGATCGCGTATTACAGTCGGGCCATGAGTAAGCCCGAACAAAATTATTGCGTAACTCGTAAGGAACTATTGGCTATGCTGTCTGCCGTGAGCCATTTCCACCCGTACTTGTACGGGAGGAAATTTTTGGTTCGAACTGACCATTCCTCCTTGCAATGGCTCTTACGGTTCAAGGAACCGGAGGGCCAAATTGCAAGGTGGTTGGAAAAATTGCAGCAGTACGATTTCAGTGTGGTCCATAGAGCCGGTAAGGCTCATGGGAATGCCGATGCGCTCTCTCGACGCCCCTGTCTGAGGGAAAACTGCAAATATTGTACGAGACAGGAGGAGAGGGACCAATTGGCAGACGCCTCCCCGAAACTCCCAGTCCGTGCGGCCCGGATGGTAGGCCCAACTTTGCCACTAACCGCAGGAGAGGAATTTGGTGGATTGGCATGGAGCACGGCCCAGCGGGAAGACCCCGTGCTAGGGCCAGTGTACAAATGGGTCCAGGAAAACAGGAGGCCCAGTGGGAGGAAATCGCCCCATTCGGGGCGCGAACAAAGGCATACTGGGCTCAGTGGAGGACCCTAGAAATGAGGGACAACATCTTGTATCGCAAGTGGGTGGAGATTCCTTCTGAACAAACTTCTTGGCTGGTGATAGTCCCTGATGGGTTTAAGACCCAAATTTTGAAACAGGTGCACGGTACCCGCGCCGGCGGCCATTTGGGCAGGACCAAAACAAAATCTCGGGCCCGCCGGCGGTTCTATTGGGTTAACATGGGGCGCGATGTACAGGACTGGTGTCGAGCATGCGACGCCTGTACTGCAAAAAAGGGACCGCCACAGAGGATGAGGGCCCCACTCCAACTACATCAGGTTGGGGCTCCCCTGGAGCGAGTGGCCATGGACATTTTGGGACCACTGCCCCCACTCGCCAGGGTAATAAGTACGTCCTCGTAATTATGGACTATTTCACCAAATGGCCAGAAGCCTTTGCCCTTCCCAGCCAGGAAGCAGGGGTTGTGGCCAAGGCCTTCGTAGAAGGATTTACATGCCGGTATGGGATTCCGCAGGAGCTGCACACGGACCAGGGACGAAATTTTGAGAGTGAATTACTAAAAGAGGTGTGCAGGCTCCTGGAAATTCGAAAAACACGGACAACGCCCCTGAGACCACAGTCTGATGGCATGGTGGAGAGGTTCAACAGGACCCTGGTCCAACAGTTGGCCCTCTTCACCGCCACTAACCAGGAGGACTGGGACGAACACCTTCCGTACCTCCTGATGGCCTATCGCGCGTCCCAGCACGGGTCTACCGCATGTAGTCCGGCGCTGTTGATGTATGGACGGGAGCTGAGAAGCCCCGTCGATTTATTGTGCGGTCCGACGCCTGAGCGGCTTGATAGGCCCCCGGGGGAGGGCTATGCCCGTCGGTTGGAGGAGGGCTTGGAGAAGGTCCACGACACCAGCTCCAACAGGCGGGCATAAAAATGAAGCGCAGGTACGACCACCGGAGCCAGGTGAGCAAATACCCACCGGGGGCAAAGATTTGGTTCTTTAACCCCCGGCGAAGGAAGGGCAGATGCCCGAAGCTCACCTCACCTTGGCAGGGCCCGGGGGTTGTCCTGGCGCAAGTCAGTGACGTGGTCCTAAAAATTAAAATGGGACCACGAGCCCTCCCCCGGATCGTCCACGCGGACCGCCTGAGACCTTACAAGGGCGACCTTACGCCCTCATGGATATGTCTTGCCGGAGGAGTCGGTGCTGGAACAGCCGCTCCCGCAGAGGCGCAGGGCTCTCAGAGTCTTGCGACGAGTTCACGAGCCCAGTAGGAAGGGAGGAAATTCCCCCCCTTGGGAAATAAAATGAATTATTTGGAGACATGGACAGACTTATGAATGTGTCGAGGGGACGTAGTTTAGCTACGTAGTGTTAAAAGGAACGTGCTATAGTTTAAGGGACGACGTGGGAGCACGAGTTAGTTAGGGGGTGCAGTTAGAAGGATGGCAGAGTTCAGCGGTGTGTGTATTGAAGAGTTGTGAGGCGAGTACATGATGAGTGAGTGAGGCCAGCGGGTCTGTGTGAATGGAGCGAATGGGGAATGCATGGTGCGATGAGTGATTGGGGGGAGGAGTGACTCCCGCCCAAGGGACCCCGGGGTCAGAGTAAAGTGAGTTAGCTGGGTTAGTCAAATTGAAAAATGGAGGTCGTTTTGTTGTTGGTGGGAAAGTAGGCTCGAGACCCATTTGGAGGGTGCAGGAGCCCTGTTGACGGGCTTGGGAGCGTGGCTGCGAAAGGTGAGTATCGCTGAGTGGTTACCCCGGGCACCAGGCTAGTCGGCCGCGGTAGGCCAAGGGCCCATGGGGGGCCGGGATAGAGTAGTGGGCACGGGTGCGCCTGCTTGGTGCGGGGGCCCGGGGCGCCATTAGCCGCGTGGGCAGTGTTGTGGGCACGGGTGACCCTCGGAAAGGGGCCCGGGAGGCCGGCCTGCCACGTGTGCGTTTCAGGGGAGGTGCCATGGGGGCACTCCCCGGTGTTAGGGAGCTGGTAGGCTCGGAGGCAGTGTAGTGCCCGGGGGTGCCATAGCGGGAGATTCGGCAGAGGGTCGTGCCTGCCAAAGGGAGCCACGTGTCCCAGCCAGGAGACCGTGTGAGGGCACGGAGCGAAAATTGGGGGGCGAGGCCCGAAATTGAGAGGACACCAACACAGGCGACGGGAATCTGGGTTGTTAGAACCAATAGTTTAAGCGAGAGGCGCTTGTTGAAAGCCCCGGGGTAGTTTAGCAGTTAAATGGTTAGGGTAGATTAGGAGATGTACCCCTCCGCACCATCCATCCCCTCGCTGTCGTTGTGGGCCGCTGGACCCACTTTGGTTAAAGATCGCCGAACTCTGGGGAGGCCATTCTGAGGCTTCGTTGGGCCTCGACACAGGACGTTAGCTCTCCCTTATTCCCCTCCGGGAAGGGAACGTAGGGGTTGGGAGTAGGCTAGGTGACAGGATAGGTTAGCCGAACAAGGACGATAAAGGGGGTTAGGGGACGATTTATAGTGGGGGAGTAAAAATAAAAACAACAAAAAAAATAAGTTGGGGCTAAATTGGGGTTTGACAAATTAAGGGAGTGGGTATGTACAGTGACAGGCAAAGGCGATAGGTTGGGAGGGAGACGGGTAGGTAGGTCCGAGCCCGCCTTCCAAGTGGCCAGCACCACCGCACTCCCTCCACCAACTTCCACTGACGGCAAAAGCTGGCCAGCTTCATCTGCTGGCTGTGTTACTGCAAGGCCTGTGCCGGCCAGTTCATCTGCTGGCTGTTTTTCTTCGAGGCCTGTGCCGGCCTGGTTCTGCGGGCTGAGTTTGCCTGCAGCGGCCTTCTTCTGCGGGCTGTGTTTGCCTGCCACCTTTGCCATGCCATGCCCACTGCCCACGTTCACCAGCCCCGTTCAATTTTTGCTTTGCCCCCCTGTTCATTTCCATGTGCGCCAGGATCAAGGCAACAGTTTGCAAGCTGCGAGAACTGCCCTGTTGGCAGCTACAACACGGGCCTGCAGTGGCAGCCCGTGCACCGTGTTTGTGTCCATGCATCCATTCGTTGTGCTCATTGCGTGTGCCACTTGAGCTGGCACGGAGACTGCGTTTGTGCAGCCCATGCACCGTTGTGGTTCACTGCATTCAGTTCAAACCGTTCATGCATTCATTCGTTGTGCTCATTGCGTGTGCCACTTGAGCTGGCACGGAGACTGCGTTGTGCAGCCCATGCACCGTTGTGGTTCACTGCGTTCAGTTCAAAAGGGAAGGCCTTGGACTGCGTGTGAGCAGCCAGCCACGTTCCCTGTCACCTGCATTGTTTGAGTCAGAGACTGCATGTGGGCAGCCTGGCTCCCTGCTAACTGCTTTCTTTTTGCAGAGTTCGATGATCCTGGGCCATGGTTTAGTGTAAAATTTGTAAGTTAAGGTTAAGATGTACTGTACATATGAGTGCGCCCCCGGCATGTATGTCTTAGCGCCGGCAATTTTATTTAAGTCTTCCGTGTGAGTGAGTTTGTTTAGGTAGTTACGCAGCCCTCAGGTTATTTATTTTGGGGACACGAATACCATGAATGTCGCACTCAGGGATCCGTAGGTAAAATGTACTAGGGGAAAACTACACATGATGGCACACGAAAATTTGACGACTCGGGACGAGTCTGTAAAAAGGGAAGGGGGTAGTGTTGTGGTTACCAGATTCGCAAACCACCATTCAGGTCCCTTAGGTGAGGTATCTCGGTAAGTACATGTGTAGTTAGGCCCGAACCCGTTGTCTAGTGGGAATACATGTCATTTATGCGAGCTGTGACTCTTCAGGATAGCCGTTTTTCTTTTACTATCTTTATTTTGGACCACCCGCCATGATTACAACCACAACCACCGCTTCGCCACAACCGCCACGACCTTCACGTCACGCCTCACCACCGTAGCATCGCCACCGTTCTTGCCCCGCTGTGGGTACCGGTGTTGGACTCGTGCAGGGCGCACGTTGAACAGCGTGTACAAAATCACGGATTTTGTGCTTCAAAAACGGATCAAAAACGACACACGCCCACTTTTTGCCGTCCAATCGGTGAGCGAGTGGCGAATTGGCCCCGCCCCCAGGGCGATCGATATATGCAAATTTGTGGATCAAAAAGCCTTCACGCCCACTTTTTCTCGGGCCAATGGGGAGCGAGGTGAAAGGTCAAAGGGAGGGGGTCAAAGGCGAAGTTACGGGGGGATAAAAGGACGGTGTTCGTCAGTCAGAAAAGGAGAACGAGAACGAAAAGGAGAACGAGAACGAGAAGGAGTCGGAACGGAGGGGACGAGTGTGGAAGTCTGGAGCCCGAAGCCTGCAGTGGCTGGAGAAGCTGAAGAGAGTCGGACGAGGGGGTGCTCGCGTCGGTGCCAGGAGCTGCACGCCCGAGGGAGGCCGGCAGCGCGACCTGGCCGAGGTGGAGACGCACACCAGGGATAATAAAGATCCTCTATACCCCGAGCATCAGCAACCCCCTCCTGTTTCCCCCCGCGCTGAGATAGTGCGACCAAGGGGGCCCCTTTTCCCACCCCCTACCAGACACCGTCCACGAGGCCCGCGGGTTGCGGGGCCATCGCCGCTCCGCGTCTCATCACCAGACGGGTAGGCCCGACCCGGTCTCGGCCTTAGGCCCGCCTCATTCTTGAGGATATTTCTTTTCCTTGGTTTTGGGTATGTGTTGTCGGCGCCGTCTGTGAAGTAGAATTGTATAAGTGTTGCCGTGTGCTCGGTAGTCGGTATTAGCTCTGCATTGTTTTCACTTTTATATTTGCTTTTTGTGTAAATGGAATTGTGTTTTCTTTTTTTTGTGTGCTTTTGGTGGAATTGTATTTGTGTGCTTCCCGTGTGCCGCGAATAAATGTGCTTTATTGTTGAACTGTTCTCCCGCTTCGCTTCGTCTTTTCCCC
This sequence comes from Eptatretus burgeri, assembly GCF_056783735.1. Taxonomy (NCBI): domain Eukaryota; kingdom Metazoa; phylum Chordata; class Myxini; order Myxiniformes; family Myxinidae; genus Eptatretus; species Eptatretus burgeri. The sequence goes on along the minus strand of NC_140967.1, from coordinate 102,199,959 downwards.
CATTGAACCCTCATCTTGCTTCACGTAAAGGGTTGGTAGTGGGCTGAGTACGCCCGATAATTAATCGAACCGTCGAGGTCGACGATAACACCGCTCTGTTATTCTGATAGTACGGAACGGGTCGCTTAAGTGGCCCGTGTCCGAAGTCGACCTGCGGCGAGGTGCGATCGCCCGGTCTACCCTCCGCGTGGGTACTTAGGTAGGTGGAATTTGGCGAGCAACCCTATCCCACGCGGGGGCTGATTGGCTCGATCGCGGTGAGACCGAAAGGTCCACCCGTGACTGGTTCCCGGCGTTAGTCCGAGAGGGTCACGACTGGATTGTCCGTCCGGTGGGCGACGTGCCGCGATTCGAGTTACGTGGCCGTTCGCACGCCGGCGGGCGCGAAGACCGCAACAATATATATATATATATATATATATATATATATATATATATATATATATATATATATATATATATATATATATATATATATATATATATATATATGCGCAAGAATGCAGAGATCGAACCGAAAAGATACGATTGTTAAACCTAAAAGATCATCTGGTCCAGGTAATGATGCAGATGCCCATGAGGCTCGAAGGTAAAGGGAAAAGAAAACAGCGAGCTGCCCCTGTGGAGTTGGAGGACGACGGGTGCAGTCGGATATGTGGCCTCGCCCTGTTCCAGCTTTCGTGCCCACGGCGCTGCCCATCGAGGACGAAGAAGACACGACCGACAATCAGGTCGGTCTTCCACCGTGCTGATCAACATATTCAGGTCCCTTGTTTATCGTCTGGTGATCAGGGATCTTCACTTTCTTAATGGAACCCATTTGCGCTGTTTAAGGAATGACATGTCAGACGTGGGTTGACACGGATACACTGTATACTGTCTCCAGATGTCTGGCCGGTTGTTGTGGTTCGAAAAGGTAGAGTGAGGCATTTACCTTGCGGTGAAATATAAATCGTCACAATGTGAAGAGAATGTGAGCCGACAACTTTCCTTCTTTCACAATCCACTCCAAATGGTGGAAATATTCATCCATCTGTTGAGGAACAAAAATAATTGGTAAGTTATCGACAAGAAAATCTGTGTGATGGATCTTGATGAAAATCTCAAGTGGAAATGAACATGTCTGTTATAGATCAGAATATAATATCCACCACGTTGGCTGTCACGTCAGAAGTAAGTTCCTTTCCAACTGTATTCAACAGGCAACAGATGTATTATCTTGCATGATAATTTCATTCATGATAATCCACTCACCACACACTGGAAAGAAGTCAAAATCTCATGTCCACTGAAGCCTGTTACACCCAAGATGTATAATCTTGCATGATAATTTCATTAATGATTATCCACTCACCGCACACTGGAAAGAAGTCAAAATTTCATGTCCACTGAAGCCTGTTTCACACAGAACCCTGAGCTTCTACTGCAGCATTGACCTGTCAGTGATTGGGAGGATGATTAAGCAGAAAAAAATCATTATTTTTTGCTCCTTCAAGGCCTATTGAACAAAGAAGATGCATCTCTAATTTTAACCCAACACAGACGTATTTTTACAATATCCGAGCTCATCCTCTGCTGCCCTCAATTCCTCTCCACACCCATTGTTTGTCCAGGTCTGCCTCTATCTCGGCTTTGAACTCTGCTGTTGGTGTCCCCCTCCACCCCCCTTGCACTCACTATTTCTGCTGTTCCTTTTCACGGTCACTTTCGTCGTTTGACACTGAAGGGAAAACTTATAGGGAGGGCATAACGATTGTGAATTTGACAGCTGTGACAGTCTTTGGCGTCGCATATCACCACAATGATGGCCGTATAATTTGTCAGGTTGCATTTGTGGGCGGAGTCCTGAGGCCACCTGTCCAACCAATGGGGGTAGATGAGCGTTTCACACGGAAGGACGCCAGACGAACAAGCATATTATGAAACAGACGGGTTCTTGATGTACGTTTACCTCACTGTGAATCAACAATGATCAGTCGGTGAACTTCAAAAGGTATGTTTGACCAAAATTCCCGGTTTGTTAATTTTTTTCTCCAAAATAAAAAACTTCAGAAACTGTAACAACCACCGTCGCCAACACATCTTACTTGCATTGCAACTACCTAAATACGGCACCATGACAGAAAGGTAATCATCTGAAGTTCCTCTGCCTGGATTAACATCTCGTGGGAGAAGAGAAAGGGGGAGCATGAAAACAGTTCCAGATGAGGGGGTTGAGAAGGTGCATCCAAGCAAAAAACTCAGGGGGAATCATCTCAGGATGCATGACTTCCAAATGAACATGAATGATTGAGTTATCCCTCGATGCAACGATGAACGCAATTGTTCAAACATCGAAGCACAAAACAAGACTTCCACGTTATATTTTCTGTGGATCACTGCAAAGCACCATTCCTGGAGCAGATTAAAAGGTCCTCCAAAACCAGCCTTGGGCACAGCAGATGTCATCGAACACATTGCTATGCCGTTTGAAGACTAACCTTGGGGTACGGGAAGACCTCAGCAAAAATAATGAGGTCGGTGGCGGAGAGCGTGACGCCCACCATGTGAGCAGCCGTGATAGACAGGACTGCGACACGCAGTTTCTCTTCACCTTGAAAACGGTCACACAGGGATTGCCGCTCCGCGGATCTTGTCGAGCCATCGATTCGAATGTAACTCTCGTTCTGTCTTCCAAAATCAGCCTTGGGCACAGCAGATGTCATCGAACACATTGCTACGCCATTTAGACTTACTTCGGGGTTCGGGAAGAGCTCAGCAAAAATAATGAGGTCGGCGGCAGAGCTTGACGCCCACCATGTGAGCAGCCGTGATGGACAGAACTGCGACACGAAGAAGACACGACCGACAATCAAGTCGGTCTTCCACCGTGCTGATCAACATATTCAGGTCCCTTTTTCGGCTGGTGATCAGGGATCTTCACTTTCTCAATGGAACCCAGTTGCGCTGTTTAAGGAAAGAGATGTCAGACATGGGTTGACACGGATACCCTGTAGACTGTCTCCAGATGTCTGTGGCGGGTTATTGCGGTTCAAAAAGCTAGAGTGAAGCATTTACCTTGCGGTGAAATATAAATCGTCGCAATATGAACAGAATGTGAGCCGACAACTTTCCTTCTTTCACAATCGACTCCAAATGGTGGAAATATTCATCCATCTGTTGAGGAACAAAAATAATTGGGAAGTTATCGACAAGAAAACCTGTGTGATGGATCTTGATGAATATCTCAAGTGGAAATGAACATGTCTGTTATAGATCAGAATATAATATCCACCACGTTGGCTGTCACGTCAGAAGTAAGTTCCTATCCAACTGTATTCAACAGGCAACAGATGTATTATCTTGCATGATAATTTCATTCATGATAATCCACTCACCGCACACTGAAACGAAGTCAAAATCTCATGTCCACTGAAGCCTGTTTCACCCAAGATGTATTATCTTGCATGATAATTTCATTCATGATAATCCACTCACCGCACACTGGAAAGAAGTCAAAATCTCATGTCCACTGAAGCCTGTTTCACCCAGAACCCTGAGCTTCTCCTGCAGCATTGGCCTGTCAGTGATTGGGAGGATGATTAGCAGAAAAAAAATCATTATTTTTGCTCATTCAAGGCCGATTGAGCAAAGAAGATGCATTTTTAATTTTAACCCAACACAGACGTCTTTTCACAATAGCCGAGACTCTTCCTCTGCTTCCCCCAATTCCTCCCCACACCCATTGTTTGTCCAGGTCTGCCTCTATCTAGGCTTTGAAATCTGCTGTTGGTGTCCCTCCCTCCCCCCCTTGCACTCACTATTTCTGCTGTTCCTTTTCACGGTCACTTTCGTCGTTTGACACTGAAGGCAAAACTTGTAGGGAGGGCATAACGATTGTGAATTTGACAGCTGTGACGGTCTTTGGCGTCGCATATCACCAAAATGATGGCCGTATAATTTCTCAGGTTGCATTTGTGGGGGAGTCAGGAGGCCAGCTGTCCAACCAATGGGTGTGGATGAGCGTTTCACATGGATGGACGGACAGAAGAACAAGCATATTATAACACAGACTGGTTCTTGATGTACGTTTACCTCACTGTGAATCAACAATGATCAGTCGGTGAACCTTCAGAAGGTATGTTTCAGAAGGTATGTTTGACCAAAATTCCCGGTTTATTCATTTTTTCTCCGAAATAAAAAACTTCATTAACTGTAACAACCACCGTCGTCAACACTTCTTACTTTCATTGCAACTACCTAAATACGGCACCATCACAGAAAGGTAATCATCTGAAGTTCCTCGAGCCACCCAGGTAATGGATGTTCACAGAGTTGGGCTGTTTCTCTTCACCTTGAAAACGGTCACACAGGGATTGCTGCTCCGCGGATCTTGTCAAGCCATCGATTCAAATGTCACTCACGTTCTGCATGGAGTTGTGAGAATCGATCGAGAGCTGGAGAGGGAAATATTAGGGGTTTGTGCGACGATGCCACGTCAACTTCAGCCACAGCTCAATGAAGTATTTCTCTCCCCTGACAGCTGTGAAGTGTTTTTTTTGACATTTTACATTTGTTGTGGGATTGTGATCTGGGAATGTGGGAATTGGGAGGAGACAGGAGGGTTTGCCAGATGGTCCTTTCGGAGAGACATCGTGAGAGTGTGGGATTTGTCCGGATTGAAAGACATTCCAAGTGCTTGACCAGCTCGTGATTCTATGAAGGTTTTAAGCGATGGCTGCAGCCCTTGCCTGTCTGCAGGATCAGGGATGTTATGGCACAAGGTGGAGTCATCACCGATGAGATGAAGGGGATTTTCCAGAGTCAGAAGATCAGGAATATGACTGGGCCCAGAACATTGCCTTGGGTCACTCCAGCCTCGACAGGGAAAGGAAATGAAATTATCCCATTATCTCGAGAGTCGCGTGTCAGAATATGCATGAAATTATCATGATATTATCACAGAATATGCAGGAAATTATCTCGAGAAGAATATGCATGATGATATTGGTGGTGACGACACCCAGCTTATAGAGCTCCTCAGTGAATGGGATGATTCCCCGGGAGAATTTTCTGGATTTCAAGAGGGTGCTCAGTTCATCCCCTTTCACCTGGATAAAAACAAATGATCAAAGACGTCAGTGAAGTGTGATCAAAATTCCCATTTTGGACAATTTTTGAATTCTCACCCATTTTGCCAAGTTAACCAATCTGGAGGCTTCAACGCTCTTGATGTTGCATATGCAGCTGGTTCCAGCAAGACCCTTGTAAACTCCTCCTCGCACTGTTTGAGAAAAAATTGCTGAAACGGCTCAAACGTTGCAGGTGTGTCCTCCATTGGTACTTTAATCTGTGAAAGACAAAGCAGGGTGGTGACATGGTGGGAAGAAGATTATAAGAATGTGAAAAAGAGTTAAAGTGTACGATAAGTCCAGGATGTTCCGATATGTGACCTCCATCATTGTTTAAAGCTCCTCACCTTGTTGAGGTGTTGGCTTAAACTTGCATAGGCCGCTGAATTTTTGGGCGTGGCAATTGCTTGACAGACGTTCATCTGAACCACGCTCTCAAAATGTCTGTACGTGATGTTGAGAGCCATTGTCATTGTAAGAAGATTGTGAAAGTTATCTTGGGTCATTTCGTTCAGCAAAATGCGAAACTGTTCGAGAAGATCCTGAGGGAGGGAAACAACAGAAGTCAAGGTCTGAGTGACAAAGTAAAGTTTTGAAAGTTTTGAGGTTTCGAAAGCTTGAGATTTTTCGTTGTGAAATCCGAGTTGCTGTGTTTGTCAAAGTTGTAATTTCTCTCGGAACTTCGTGCATTTCTTCTGAGATTCCAATAGCCTTTCAAAATAATCAGCACTTTTATTTTTCATATAACTGTGATTTGTTGTGAAGTGTCTTTTCTGCTTTGCTCGAGCCATGGCTGTATTTGAAAGTTGTTTGCCACAGACAAGACACAGTGGAAAAGGACAGCTTGCATCACCAGTCCATGGAAAGCCAATTGATAAATATCTTTCATCGTAAAGACGGACCTTTTTTGTGCCCGTTGTTGCACCAGTGCAGTGGAATTTATCAGGAGATTGCAATTCTTCATCAGAATTGTCTGGATGTTTCCTCTTCAAAAATCGAAACATTGGGCTGTCAGATATTTCTGCAAAATAAAGAAAAACAATAAGTAAAGGTGCATTTTCTATTTGTGAAAAGTGTTTTCCGCTTCAATCCAATTGCTTGCAAATCGCAGCGTTGCCGGTATAAAACGGTAATTTCAAACAAATCTCAGATGTAAATAAAAACAATCCTTACTCCCGAACGAAGAAGAAAAAGGAAGTCGACAACAGCAGCTGTTTCACTTATCGTAATTAATTCATGGCATTAAATCAAACCATGTGACAAATATTTACAATTTAAAAACAACCAACAACAGATTCAAATTGGAATAACAAAAAAATATTCGACTTGTGCGCTATCGCAGCTGCGTCGTACCTCCTATTACTCTTGTTTTGTTTACATTGATGACGTCACGAGGTTGTTTCTCGCAAGTTTCCGCGATTCACTGTTTGAACACGTTTCAAACCACTAAAAATCTGATTGAATTGCGCCAATCTGCTTGCTTTGTAATTGGGTTGTGCTGCTTGGTCAATTAAAAACGTCATTTTTGAAAGTGTTTGTCAACCTGAGTCCGTTTGACAATTAAAAAACACACTTCATGTAACTTGATCAACAAAACTTAAACAAATAAAGCTGAAGCAATAAAGGTAAACAGAAGAACTAACCTTGAGAGAGAGAGAGACTTCGCGCTGGGAAGCACAGAGAAGATAGATGGACACCGTGCACGCGTCCCGTACTTGATTCAGTCACTCAATGATACACGAATCCGCCGCGTACAGGATATCCACTAACCAGTGAGGGCGGTTTCACACTGGCGACATACATATAGACATCGTTAAATACATTCCCGATGGTTGTTATAATTGAAAATAATGTAAGAGGTTGAAGCCTCCATTATAATAACCAAGGAGTTTCCAACAATATGCCGCACGTGTATAGTAAAATTACGAATGTTAAATCGAGCAAAAACTACTCAAAAATACATTAGCCTATTTATTACTGTTTCTCACGGAACCCCTCACGACCTCTTGCGGAACCCTAGGGTTCCGGGAAACCCCGGTTGAGAAACACTGATCTGGACTCCAGAACGTTTACGAAGTGTGTATCGGCGTCACTCTGGATTTGCGGACAATGAGGGGGTTCCGTTTGCTCATGCGTTTATTTGCGGATTGGTGGCCAAATTACAAACCAAAGTCAAGCAAGTATGTATCGGATGAGAAACTAAAGACGTAAAGGATATGCTGCCATATATAACTCATTGTAGTTCACTGATTGAACAATGCAGCACGGAAACCACAGCAAAACTGATGCCGGCGCAGATGAATGGGCCAGGAATGGGGGCGAAAGGGAGACGTGCATGAAAATTCACACTAAATTGGGCCGAGCCGTGGGTGCCGAGACATGCGCAAAGAGATCTGTCGTGCGTGCGGCCAGACAGATCACTGGGTGAGGGAGTACCCGAACATCCTAAATGGACCAGCTTATGGCACGAATAGACCGACTGCGGAGACTCGGCCGCCGCAGCCACAGAACCAGCGTCGGGATGTGTAAATCCTCATCGGCAGGACAGATGAGAGACACCAGCCGGGGCAGCTGCCTCGTTCCCATCCCTCCCGACCTGTTTACACAATGACAGAGAATGGAAGAAACGTCATCAGAATTACCATTGCTGACTTCGAAACCACGTGACGAACCGAAACTGCCTGACAATATTGAACGCCGAGAGATTCCTTTTCTTGGGGACACGGGAGCGACTAAATCAGCGATCAGACAAAGTGACCTTCCGAATTCTCCTTTGTCGTGGGAGCAAGTAAATGTTGTAGGAGTGTCAAGCGTTGATTTGGCGATTCCACTGTCTGAACAACTACGAGTCGAAGTTGAACCTCTATCTGCAGAGGAAGCATTTTTGATGGCTACCGATACGCCAATTAATCTGTTGGGGAGAGACTTACGATGTAAGCTAAATTGTACAGTGAAGTATACTCCCTTTGGTGTGTACTTACATATGCCCAATGAATCGCATGTAACTGTCTTGACTTTATTACAGGAAAATACAGAGAATCTTGCATACCGGTGGACTGTGACGGATGGTGAAGCATCTAACCGTTTTCAGTTGTGTGTGTCTGATTTGGAGAGGAGCGTGCTGGAGGTGTGCGACTGGGTAAGTCAACATCACATGGACATGGACATGGGACAGACTCAGTTACATTGCATTGCAGATTGCGACACAAAAGGAAGGGATAACGACTCTGCGATAGAAACAATTTTAAAATTACACCAAAGCTTTGACCAAGCACTGGGAACAATGTGGATTGTGAAGCAAGGAATTGGCCTGGAGGTGCGTCTGACACAGGAGCAATTCATACTGTAGAATCAACCTTCCAGTGTTACACTACATGTTACCTTCGCGGAAGCGTGAGGTTTCCAAGCAAAGGACATAGGGCCCATGGTAACCTACTTAAAAATGGTACCGGGAGCGACTTTGGTAAGATCTAGCCAGGTCGAGGGACTCTGCCTTGGCAAGTTCTGGAAAATAAAATGGGGACCGGCGGATATTGCTGGTAAGGCTGCAATGAAACAGTAAAAGCTGTGTTTGAGATGGTTGACCTTGCAGAAACACCGGCGTCAGAGAAATTACCCGGATTCCTAGAACAGATCCCAGCTTGTTTGTGGACAGCCCGCACTCATGACATGGGTTGAATTAAAAGCATGCAGCCAGGAAAGATCAATATCGATACATCAAAGAGGCTGCCCCGCAAACCGCAATACGGATTGCGTCCAGAAGCGGAAGCCGGAATTGCTCCCGTAGTGGAAGCGCTGTTAAAGCAAGGAACAATTATTCCCAGTCAGTCAGTCAATGTAATACGCCGATTCTACCAGTGCGGAAACCAGGAAAATTAACGTGGCGGTTCGTGCAGGACCTGAGAGCGGTAAACGACTACGTCATCCCGGCTTACCCTGTCGTTCCCAATCCAGTCACGATCTTGTCTCGCATTCCAGTTAATTCCACCCATTATACGGTGGTCAACCTCTGTTCCGCTTTCTTTAGTGTCCCAATCGACCCCAAATTGCAATTTATTTTGTGTTCACGTATCGAGGTAGGCAATATACGTGGACTGTGCTCCCGCAAGGGTACACTGAAAGCCGTACACTGTTCTCTCAAGCATTGAGACGACCGAGATGACAGTTTTCCCGAATAAATCCACGTTGGTCCAGTATGTAAATGATTTTCTCATCTGCTCAACGTTGAAGGAAGCATGCGAACAGGACACTCTGACATTACTAACGGCCCTCGTGGAGAAAGGACACAAAGCATCTAAAGCCAAATTGCAGTTTTGCCAAGAGTGGGGAAAATATCTGGGACACATTTTGAAGGAGGATACCCGACGCGTCTCCAGAACGTATATCTGTAATATTGAAACTGCCCAAGCCAACTACCACGAATCAGATGAGATTTTTCCTCGGGACGACATGATACTGCTGGCAGCGGTTTCTTGATTATGCGTTCTTCGTGCGCCCCCTGCTGGAAATTGGCTCTGCAAGCGCACCCAATCTGCTGAATTGGACGCGAGAAGCAGACAAGGCTTTTGTGACACTGAAACAAGCTCTGTCCTCTGCTCCCGCTTTGGGTCTGCCGGACAATGAAAAACCTTTCTATTGATACTCAAACGAGACTCGAGGCTTCGCACAATGTGTGCTGGCCCAGAAACACGGAAGCAAGTTTCGGCCCGTCGCATATTACAGGACCATATTGGACCCGGTGGCGCAAGGATTCCCATCCTGTTTAAGAGCAGTGGCAGCCGCTTCGCTCGCAGTGCAGGCAACAGAATCAATTGTCGCGGGACAAACTTTGATCCTCATGGTGCTGCATGCCGTCACAGCCGTGCTGTTAAAAACAGACACAATACTTGTCGGCCTCTCGAGCAACGACATAGGAACTATCACTCACTGCTCCAACGAACATCACGATTTAGAGGTGCCCGCCATTGAATCCCGCTAATTTACTGCTGGTAGAACTGGATGGAGATCCTCTTATCTTGATTGTGAGGAGGTGATCGCACGCACGTGTTTGCCACGTCCTGATATGAGAGACACAGCAATCCAAAATTCTGAGTTGATTCTATATGTCGATGGTTCGTCGTCGCGGGCACCAGATGGATCTCCATTGACGGGTTTTGCAGTTTGCTCCGATCACAAAGTAATCGAAAAGGGAAGATTGGCTGCGAACTGCTCCGCTCAGCAAGCGGAGCTGTTCGCTCTAATTCATGCATGCTACTTCGTAGAAGGCCAAATTTTGACAATTTACAACGATTCCGGCTCTGCCTTTGGCGCTGCACACAGCGCGGGGATTTTCTAACATCCTCTGGTGCGCCGGTGAAGAATGGTACATGGATTGCGAACCTATTGCAGGCAATACTCTTGCCTTACTAAATTGCATTGGTTAAATGTGACGCCCACACTGTTGCGTCTGATGATGTCTCACGGGGAAATGCCAGGGCAGATGTAGCTGCCAAGGCCGCTGCCATCATTCCAGATGCCCCACTGGTATCACAATGTGCATTGACACCAGTGGCAACCCCATCTCTTGACGATGTCAACACTTTACAAACTGCTGTTAGTGCAGCAGAGAGAAATTTGTGGATAATATATGGATGTGAATTTGATGATTAGTCTAATCTATGGAGAGCATCCGATTGCCTGGTGGTGGCACCAAAGGCTCTGTCTGCTACCCTGGCTTGCCCGCTTTGCGCATGGGGCCGGGCATACCAACAAAGGGGGGATGTGCGCCTCTTTTGGGAAGCAATGGTTTGCCCCGGGCTTTAGTCCAATTGCAGAACAATATTGTAGGACCTGCCACGTTTGCCAAGAACACAATCCGGTAAGGGGGGCCCAAATGGCCCGAGGCGGCCATCCGGCACCCTCCGGGCCGTTCGTCCATATCCAAATTAATTTTATCCAAATTTCAACGTGTTGTGGATGAGTTTGTTTTAGTAGCGGCAGATTTATTTCCCAAATGGGTCGAAGCGTACCCTTGCAGAAAAGCAGATGCAATTACTGTAGTTAAACTTCTGATGAAGGATTTTGTCTGGAGCTTTGGGATACCCTGTAATATCTCTCGCGATCAAGGACCTCATTTTCCAGCCGAAGTGGTGAAGGAGTTATGCAAGGCTTTACAAATCAAACAACACCTCCACTGCCCTCACCATCCACGGTCAGCTGGTACAGTGGAGAGACAATGGATTTCTGAAGAACAAACTGGCCAAGATTTGTGAACAGACTGGGTTAAAATGGCCAGATGCACTGCCGATTGTTCTCATGACGATGATATCTACCGCGAATTGGAAAACTGGCTCATCTCCGCATGAGATTCTCATGGGAAGACCCATGAGTCTACCGCATTCACCTCCATTTTCTGTAAGAGAAATAAATGTGCAACAAATGGACGAAACATTGCTGGCTTTCTGTATTGCCTTGAATTGTGCTGTGAGGGCCTTTTATGCGCAGGTGAAGCAAGCCTTGCCTGAACCAGCCACCACTGACTACCACAACTTCAAACCTGGAGACTTGGTCTATGTGAGGATTTATAAGAGAAATAACTCTGCAAGCATGGTGGTGCGGGCCATTATTGATTTTGCTGACGACCCACACAGCCGTGAAGTGTAAAGGAAAAGCGGCATGGATTCACGCCTCACATTGCAAGCTGGCGCACCACCCGAAAAAACCCCGAGTGGAACGCTACCTCAGGGTTGCTCTAATAGTCTCTCTTGTTATATGTGTATGTGTATTATTGACTTTGGCTTGTATAATGTTGATATGGCCAACATGGTTGTTCATAAGTACTTATGATGGAAATTATTTATATATTCCTCAGCCAAACGCTTGTCACACAAACCACCAAGCTAATCGCATTGCACATAGAAACCGACGAGGTGTGACAAGTGGAGTCGGATTAGATAAGGCTTCAAATCGAACAAATTTGCAGAGGAGTATTGGGGCCAATTTGCACCCAGATGGACTATATGGGATAAATACTTATCTGGCTTTTTCTCTTAACCATGCTAAGGCTTTTAATAGAACTTGTTTGTGGGCCTGCACTCGAATACCTCACTCAGCGGTTCGTGGAATACCTTTGTGAGCACTACCATTTAATCTGAGTGAGTGTTCTGGATACTGGATTAAATGGAAGGAATGGGGAGAAGGGGATAATAACACTGACCACCACAATAAGGATTGGGAAACGGACAGGTTAGACCAGGTGGTAACTGATGCGGATGAGTAATGCCTACAGCAACGGAATTTCAGTGGCTGGTTTAAGCCGACTTTCAACTGCAATAAGATACCTCCATATTTTGTGGTAGAACAAATGAGGAAAAAAAACAAATCTATGCCAAGTGCAAGAAGCATGGGGAGAAAGAATGTTAGCTAAATCTGAATGCAGTTACTATGTCTGAAAATCACATGATAGGGCCACAAGTAGCCTTGAAAAACACCGACACCTATTTTGTGTGCAGAAATCGAGCCAATCCATGGCTTCCAGTTAACTGGACCGGATCCTGTTACTTGTCATTTATTATACCACACATGCACCTGCTTAACAATTCACCCTTTGAATACTCAAATCGATATAAACGGAGTTTTACATCCACCGAATTGTTCTTTATGATCAGAATACCTCATTATGGGGTGGGCCAAACATCTGTAGGACTGGCAGAGTTAGCCGCCTCGCTTGAGTCACTTGCAAATAAAACTGCCTTGGGTATGGTGGTTATTAATTCCGAGGTAGTCGCCCTACATGCTGTTGCAATGCAGAACCAAGTTGCTTTGGATTTTGATCCTGGCCGCACGGGGTGGAACCTGTGCGGTAATTGGTTGTGAATGCTGTGCATATATCCCAGATAATTCAGAGGACATTGCTGGTATAGCAGATAAGATGAAGGATGAGGGAGCTAAGGTCCACAATTATTTCACTCAAGACTGGCTGTATTCATGGCTCGAAGGAATTTTCGGAGGATGGGGAGCTACTCTGTTCGGTTGGATTTTTGTGGGATTTCTTTGAATTGTCATTATTATTGTGCTTGTTAAATGCGCTACAACCACATTGCCAACATTGATCATTTCTTGTTTAAAAAGGAAGACAACAAAAGTGATGTTGGCCCGGCAACCACCTCCCTATTTTGATTCTGAAGTTGAGTCCTTTGACTCTGATGAGATTGAACTTAAAGTTGGAAATCCATGAGTCAATGTTATGAGTGTGTTCTGATTATGGGAAATGTTCTTCCTGCTGCACTCGTCTGCTCTGTTCCTGAACCCTGCATGGGTGTGTTGAATCAGCCGTGCTGCCCAAAGTGGTAGTCGTCTACTGTATTGGCCAAAGGCCAACTACAACTGGAGCCTCAAGCAGGCTCAAAGCTGTACAAGCATCTCAAGCCACCTGCTCTGTCAGACAGGAATGGTGATAATGGACTGAGCTCTACGATTTGTGCTAAAAAAGTGACTGCCCAAAAGAATGAACACACTCGTGCGTGGAAATGTATTTCCAATTGAGTAAAATCATTAATTTTGTGTTGTGTTGCCCTCGAGGGCAACACAGGGGGGGGGGAGGTGTGGAGGAAAACTTCCTTTTTAAACATGGATTTATTGTGGATTTATTGTGGACGCACTGCTTATTCAATGTATACGAATTATAGTCAATTGCTTCTGTTTTTTAGTATTTCAATTGCTGACATGTATTCATTTCTCTGGAACCCATTTTATTGGAACATATATGTAGTCAAACATTTACTGGGACCTGTAACCAGATGCTTCACTTCCATCTCTATCCCCACTCCTTTCTCTTTCTGTTTCATCTCAAATTGTAGTACCTGTCATCTGGTGACAGGCCTTTCCAAAGATCAATGTAGCCACCTTTTGACCAGTACAAAAAACTTTGGGAGATGTCTTTCTCGTGTGAAAACTTGCCCAGCCAAGGTCAGTTGTGGATTGTCATGACCAAAACTCCCCTCCTTCTCTTGGTTCTCTGTCCTCCCCACTTTCCCTCAGACATGTGTGTGTATGTATGTGTATGTATGTATATATGTATATATATATATATATATGTATATATATATATGTATATATATATATATATATATATATATGTAAATATATAAAATATATTATGTAAACTCAACTTCAACAGAGATCATTGCTTGGCTTTCATTCGATGCCCTGTCCATTCTGTGATTTCACGTGAATAAATATTCTCTGATTGAATGTACTTTTCTTGTGGACATTGGATAATTATGAGTTGAAATTGATTAATAAGAGTTGCCTTGAATATTGAGAGTTCCACAATAGTAACTTACCTGCACATCCACACATAACGAACTTCACAATGATCCCTTTGCTCTGATATGCCAAAAAAAAAAAAATCTGATATCACAAAATCATGACAAATACACTTTCATCCAATTAATTACAAAAACTTATTGACCAAAAAAATTAAGGTTTTTTTTGCTTTCACAGTCGTGTTTATGTGAGGCCATGAACTTACTGATCACTGTTCATAACCCGAATTGATTGACATGAAAACATCACATTGGTAAAAGGTGAGCAGTCACAAATGAAAGGTGACAGTTCACAAAGTGTAAAACTGTGAATTAAATATTTTTGATGTAATTCTGTGCTCTCGTTCCTTTTGTTCACTTTCTCTTCTCTCCATGAACCCCCGCTCACCCCCACCCATGCTCCCATGTATGCCCCTTGCACGTTTTGACTTGAGAATCCATCGTCCGGGACGAGTCCGATTCGCGGACACACATTTCCCATACTGGGTGCAGTTGGACAATTCCCGAAGAATTGTTCGAAGTCCGAAGAAGAAAGTCCGAAGAAGGAAATACAAATTCTCCAAATCAGCGTCCACATTGTCAGAGATTGAAAACTTGCTTCGGTCGCTGTGAACGAGTCGGTCGTGGAATCTGCTTTGTGCGTCACGATGAACGGGTGTGCGTCACAATGAATGGGTGTGCATCACGATAAACGGCTGTGCGTCACAATGGAAGGCTGCACGATATTGTGACATCATTACGAGCACAGCCTGTTCCCAATGAATAATCCGATTTTTTTTAACACACGGTTTATTTTATTCTAATATTTGTGTTCACTTGCTGTTCTTCATCAACTCTCAAAACCCACACTCAAGTGAAACAAAACACAAGTTCGAATGTTTGAAAGTTTGTATTAATGAAATTCCAATTTTACAACAACGATCAACTCGGTGGAAATTGTTTCGTGTTTTAAATTCAAGATTAACTAGAACTGCCACTTTATAACTGCTGGCAGTGATGACCGGGTACCCAGACGTCCGCATTTGACACAACGTGAGACTTACTGCAGATGATAGTTGCAAAGTTTCACTTTGATAGGATAAGTGGTTCCAGAGAAAACATTATTTAATAGTGATACAAATACAGGCCTGCTTCGAAACAGCGCGGGACATACGAGTGACGAACCGGATAGCACAATGTGTTCAATCTAGTTATTACGTATGCAGTTAGCCCTTTTTCCTGGGGACATTGTCGGTATCAATTGAATTGCTATTACTGTACCCTGAAATGCATGCAGGTGCAGACAAGTGAGCCTTCTGGAAAAAAACATCTAAAAGTTCTCAGATTCAAATAATTAAATAATTCTGGCTGCCAAACCACATGGCTGATCAGGTTGAAATTTTAAACCTATGTTTCACATGTCGGCTCGATTACAGATGTGAAGTTTCGCATATATAGACGCAGCGGTTCCAGGGTAAACATTAATTAATATATATCCTTCAATCCAACATGGCTGCCAAACCATGTGACCTATCAATTAGAAATTAACTAATTTGTATTCACTGCTCGTGTGCAATACATTTGTGAAGTTTCCCCTTGATCTGTCCAGCCGTTCTGGAGAAGATGTTTGAAGGTTTTAGGGTAAATTCAATATGGCCAGCAAACCATGTGAACTATCAATTAGAAATTAACAAACTTGTGAAAGGATGTCGGGGAAAGTGTGTGTGAATTTTTGCCTCAATCTGTCCAGCCGTTCTGGAGAAGATTTTTAAAATTTCTTAATTTCCAATCCAAGATGGCTGATGAACCAGGTTTCCTATGACATAAATTTATATTCTGCTTCGAATCGTTTCGTGGAACACGTGTGAAGTTTTGTGTTCATCGGATAAGGTACGTTTTTCTATCCAAGATGGCCGCCAAACCATGTGACTTGACGTCATAATCTTTTCCGTATATGCTGGCATGGGGGTAGATTACAGTTGCCAAGTTTCACTTTGATAGGTTATGTGGTTCCAGAGAAAACATTATTTAATATTTTTCTTTAATCCAACATGGCTGCCAAACCATGTGACGTATCAATTAGAAATTAACAAACTTTTCACATACATATTGCACACACTTGGTGAGTATGTTTCCCCTTGATCTGACCAGCCGCTCTGGAGAAGATGTTTGAAGGTTTTAGGGTTAATTCAATATGGTCGCCAAACTATGTGACCTATCAATTTGAAATTAACAAACTTGTGAAAGGATGTCTTGGGGAAAGTGTGTGTGAATTTTTGCCTCAATCTGTCCAGCCTTTCTGGAGAAGAAGATTTTTTTTTAATTTATTAATTTTCAATCCAAGATGGCTGACGAACCATGTGACCTATGACATCATAAATTTACATTCTGCCTCCAATTTTTTAGGGCAGGGGTTCTTAACCGGGGTATCCATACCCCTTGGGGGTATGGGAACTAAATGCTGTGGGTATGGGACTCGATCTCTGAATATTTGAAAATATTTGATTTATTAATTTATCGTTGGTTAGAATGTTAGAATATAACTTGCACTGTTATTCAATATTTAAAAAGCACACATTAAGATCTCCCCTTAATTTTCATGAATGAAATAAGCAGAAACAAATAATGATCTTTCTAAAACTAAATGATATTTGGCAACCCTGACACGAACGTCTTTCGACTCTTCCCCTTGTTTTGAATTTGATTATCATGGGGGTCTTAATATCATTTTGCATTTTTTCTCATTGAAGCCCATTTTAATTAATGATGCTGCGAGCACTGGTTTTCCTCATGTGACATGGTTCTGGTACCAATTAATTGTTTTAGGAACGACACACATGTATTACTTATTATTAATATTTTTTTTAATAATTATCGGATACTGTTGTTCCACAAAAATCATGTGTTGTTTGACTTTTCATGACTAGTATGCATTGAACAGTTTTTGTATGTTTCTTTCATAGATTTGTTGCAAAATGTCTGTCAAGAAATGGAAGTGGAATGATTCATATGTTGGTTTTGGCTTCACCTGTATGACAGAACGAGATGGAACTGAAAGACCCCAATGCATGATTTGCAATTTGGTAATGAGCAATGGCAATTTGAAGCCATCAGGACTGAGAGAACATCTCGAAAGCAAGCACAGTGATCGAGTGGGGCAGATAACAGCAATTTTTGAGAGGAATCTTGCAAATGATGATACAAGCATCAAATTTGGCACATTTGTTCTCCAGGGGATTCTAATGAAATCTGCCTGATTGGCCATTTGAAAATCCAAATTTGAAAAAAAAAAAGTCAAGATCATGAATCAATGTTGGATGCTGGCTGAGATTGGTGAATGTTTCAGAAACGTCATCAAAGACGTTCCAAGTCTGCCATGCAGTTTTCTTTCCTTGACCGCGGAAGGCAGACACGACGTCACATCCAGTGAACGCATGGAAGTATAGGATCCCTCCAGCTTTCTCAGGCCCGATTGCAGAAACTACCTCGTGGACTGGAATCCATCGCGCCTTGGCTACTTGGCCAAAGGCAATCCACATGTTCTGAAGACCGAGTTCCTGTAAGGATGGCAGTACAGATATTGCGATGACTAGTACGTCCGTGTCATTAGCTTTCATGATAATGGACTTGCTGCCATCCGTCGTTGCATGCCTGGAGTGTACAAATATTCGAGTGTCAGCTTCTTCATGACAACATGGAGACAGCATCAAGTGACTTCCTTGTGTTGCTTATGGCATCTCCTTTTGTGACAATGACTGTGCTTGTCGTCTGTGCTTCACACATCTTTTCCGCAAGGAAGTGAAACAACTCAATCTTGTTGCTGTCATCTCGAAGAAAGCTTCTCCAGTTACTTGGGGTCTTACTGGTTCCTGTCACTCTTCTTCTGATTCCTTGCTTCCTTTTCGACCTTGCCTCGGACTTCAGACTTGACTTCTTGCACACATCAAACACTACGTCCACCCTCTCGTACCTGGCACCATAGGATTCCACCTTTGGGATGATGTCTTCTTTTGCATAGTCATCAAATATCTTTGAAGTGCGTGGAGGTAGGGCATTGATAAGTGCTGAGCCATCAATGATGACTGCATCTCCCCTGCGTTCTCTGTCTGGGATGTTCACTTGTGCTTCAAGAATTTCAGCCAGCTGTGACTTCAAATTTTTTTGAAGGTTTTTTTTTTTTTTGTCAAATTTTTCAAAATTTGGATTTTCAAATGGCCAATCGGGCAGATTTGATCAGAAAGCCCTGCAGAACAGAAATGCCAAATTTGATGCTTGTATCATAATTTGCACGATTTTCTATTATCTACTACACTATTCAGGACTCACCTCAAATGTTTACTGAACGAACCTCAAATGTTTACTAAGCACCAAACGAGCAGAAATCAATCAAACTGACATGGCCGTGACCTGACGGTCGAGTCTCTTAACGTGACCGTGCTCGTCGTCGTATTCACCACAGGCTTTCTTGACCTTTGTGACGAGATCTCTCGGAGGATCAAACTGGTGACCCGGGGTTTTACATGCGAGGAGAGCTCGTGACCTCTCCTCACGTGAGCACGTGATCAATATTGTTGGGAACTTGTGAGAAGATGCTTTCCTCTTCGGTGTTACTGTGAGGCAGGACAAGTATGTGCCGAACTTGTGTAAACAGAAGATCAAATCGTGGCTCCCCCGTCTGCCCTTTGTCATCAACGGTACAAATCTGGTGTTGGCTTCACGGTTCAGGGGATTGCCTAAAGATCTTTGGGTCTTGAGTTTGTGCTCCTGTCGTTACCGTTGCAATAACACCAAGTGGGTTGACTCGGCCTGTCATCATTCCAAGGTCGACCAAATGAGTATCAGCTCACTGGTAATAAGCGGCACAATCACACTTGCAGAAAAATGATGCAGCCAACACGACAGGCTGCAGATGAAACAACAACATAAACGATATCTCATGCCACAAATGACCATTCCAAATTTAAATGGGAATAAACATTAAATAAATGGGATACTGCCTTCCAGCCAAGGGAATAGG
The DNA here is from genome assembly GCF_056783735.1 of Eptatretus burgeri. Taxonomy (NCBI): domain Eukaryota; kingdom Metazoa; phylum Chordata; class Myxini; order Myxiniformes; family Myxinidae; genus Eptatretus; species Eptatretus burgeri. Next base: position 102,180,547 of record NC_140967.1, on the reverse strand, counting down.
ATGGGACGCTGCACTGTACTCGTACCTGTAGCTTGGCAGCTCTTTGTCATAAAAGGCCCTGTCACACCTTGACGATTTAGCCAACGTATGCCTGACGAATGCAAAATTGGGCTAAAACGCTGGCACACATCGAATACGTTATGGGTAAGTTTGTATACGTTAAGAGCACGCTGGCATACATCATTGTACGCTGGCATACGTCGTCGTTCGCCAAGCTGTTAGACAAATTTTCCATGCTTGAAATTTCGCGACGTATGCCAGCGTATGACTCACACGTTCCACATAACACTGGCATAACTTGTAGGCACGTTACGCGATCGTTGACATACGTCGACACACGTCACTTGTAAGTTACTCATAAGTTGAAACACGTCGAGGTAATGTTTAGCGTACCCGAAACTTATTTCTAACCTATGAGTAACGTGTTGTCGGCACGTTACGCGATCGTTGACACAATTCGACACACGTTACTTGTAAGGTACTCATAAGTCGAAACACGTCAATGTCATGGTTAGCATCAGTGTTCCAGACTCCCTTTTTTTTTTTTTCTTCGGTATGACTGTCATGTTGACACTTCGATCGTTGGTGCGGTTATAATATTGTTGTGGTTGACGAAATTCGCAAACCACCATTCAGGTCCCTTAGGTGAGATATCTCTGTAAGTATATGTGCAGTTCGGCCCAAACCCGTTGTTTAGAGGGAATAAATGTCATTCATGCGGGCTGCGACCCCTCTAGATAGCCGTTTTTCTTTTACTATCTTTATTTTGGACCAGCCGCCATTACGACCACCACCAACCACGTCTCAACAGCCATCACACAACAACCACCAACCACAACGCCGCTTCACAACAACAACCACCAACCACAATGCCGCTTCACAACAACAGCCACGACCTTTACCGTCACAACTCGCCACCATCGCATCACCACCATTCTTGCGCCACTTGTGGGCACCGATACTGGACTCGTGCAGGGCGCGCACCGAGCAGCGTGTTCAGAAACATCACAGACTTTCTGAGGAAAACGGATCAAAAACGACTCACGCCCACTTCTGTTCCGTCCTATCGGTGAGCGTGGGGCGATTTGGCCCCGCCTCCAGTACGTTGGAGTGCGGTCGCTATATGCAAATTCATGGATCAAAAAGCATTCGCGCCCACTTTTCCTCGGTCCAATGGGGAGCCAGTTAGAGGTGAAGGGTCGGAGGTAAAGGGTCAAAGGTGAAGGAACGAAGCCACGGGGGATATAAACGGCCGCGCTCGCCAAACAGTTCAGTTCGGAGGGGAGAAGTCAAGAGTTCGCAGTTGGGAGTTCGCGGAACCAGTGAAGAGTTGGGACGAGTCAAGAGAGGAGACGGAGAGGGCGATCGGACGAAGCTGTGGAGAGGCGGCGAAGGCGGTTGAGGGGGTGCTCGCGTCGGATTCGGGGAACTGCGGAGGGAGAGGCCGGCGGCGCGACCGAGGTCGTGGTGGAGACGCTCGTCGCGGGACCCGAGACAGGGAGGTATCCTCCTTCCCCCGGAGCATCAACAACCCCCTCCTGTTTCCCCCCGCGCTGAGATAGTGCGACAAGGGGGCCCCTTTCCCACCCCCTACCAGACACTGTCCGCGAGGCCCGCGGAGTTGGGGCGCCACCGCCACTTTGCGTCTCATCATCAGACGGGTAGGCCCGACGCGGTCTCGGCCCCATGCCCGCCTCATCCTTGAGGGTGGTCCTTTTCTTTTGCTTTGGGTTTATGTGTTGTCGGCGCCGTCTGTGAAGTAAAATTGTATAAGTGTTGCCGTGTGCTCGGTAGTCGGATAACTCTGCATTGTCTTCTTCTTTTATATTTGCTTTTTGTGTAATATTGTGTTTCTTCTTCTTTTACATTTGCTTTTGGTGTAATTGTATATGTGTGCTTTCCGTTCATCGCGAAATAAATGTGCTTATTGTTGAACTGTTTTCCCGTTTCGCTTCGTCTTTTCCTTTATTGAATCTCCATCTTACTTCGCGTAAAGGGTTGGTCGTGGGCTAAAACGCCCGATAATTAATCGAGCCGTCGGGGCCGACGATAACACCGCTCGGTTATCCCGATAGTACGGAACGGGTCGCTTAAAGTGGCCCGTGACCGAAGTCGACCTGCGGCGAGGTGCGATCGCCCGGTCTACCCTCCGTGTGGGTACTTAGGTAGGTCGAATTTGGCGAGCAACCCTATCCCACGCGGGGGGCCGATTGGCACGATCGTGGTGAGGCCGAAAGGTCCACCCGTGACTAGTTCCCGGCGTTAGTCCGAGAGGGTCACGACTGGATTGTCCGTCCGGTGGGCGACGTGCCGCGATTCGAGTTACGTGGCCGTTCGCACGCCGGCGGGCGCGAATCCGCAACAATATAATATAATTAAAAGGCTGCCGCTCAACGATTTAAATCATAACCGTCATACCGAAAAAAAAACAAAAAACTAGAGAGTCTGGAACACTGACGCTAACCATTACCTTGACGTGTTTCGACTTGTGAGTAACGGACAAGTAACGTATGTCGACGTGTGTCAACGATCACGTCACGTGCCTACAACTTATGCCAGCGCGTGCGGAATATGTGTCGTACGTCGAGAAATTTTCAACATGCTGAAAATTTCTCGATGTACTCGGCGTACAATGACGTATGCCAGCGTACTACGACGTATGCCAGCGTACTACGACGTATGCCAGTGTGCTCAACGTATACAAAACTTACCCATAACGTATTCGACGTGTGCCAGCTTGGTTCGGCAAATTTTTCATACGTCGGCATACGCTGGCTAAAACGTCAAGGTGTGACGGCGGCTTCACACTTCGACGTCTATGATTTGAATCGTCGAGCCGCAGCCTATGAATAGCCTACGCCACGTGATCGTCGGCGATACGCTGCCGCGCTATGCATGTTAGACTATCGTTGGGCATAGGTTGTGAACGCCGACAACACGCTCAGCATTCGTTGGTATAAGTTATCTATATGTGATTAAAACGTTCTGTGTACATTACTAATACGTTATGCATACGTCCAACACGTTATTATACGCCCAAAACTTTTTTAAAAAACATTAATAGTTCAGCGTTCGCCAGCGTTTTACATACATTTTGAGACCTTGCCATACGCTGGCGAAAACATCAAGGTCTGACAAGGCCTTAAGATGGAATCATGTATCTTATTTCATGTTTTTTTAAATTAGAGTTTGAATTTGGTAATTTGTGCATTCCTTGAATGAATGAAATCCTGATGTTTGAAACACTTGAAAGTACAGGTTCTGATAATTATCACGCAGTGGAAGAGGGAATTGGAAAGCACAGATCGATTGATTTGTGGTGACGGCAATATGGTCGACGTGATCGGAAGTCAAGTGATGCTGCATGTGGACTCCTGGAGGACGTCGACGTGGTCTTCGCTGAAGGAAAGCTCATGACGTCACACAGCCAATAAACTAGACACTGGAGTGATTGATACCTTGCATGTCTGCTACAGGTCTATCAGTCTGTGTCACAATCCTTGTGAGTGGAATGGAAGTGAAACATTGTGTTTTTAAAATTGATCTTGTCAAAGGAAACATCTCTCTGGCTGTTGTTGGAGAACCACTTCAGCGCCGTCGAGTCTTGCATTTCACTCAGGCCGACTGGCAGGGACTTCAGGCAGCCATCAAACTTCTCGACTGGTCTCCCATTTCTACTTTTTCTGACAGCAACTCATCCTGGGAATTCTTTCAAAGAAGCTTGCTCTCTCTCTCATGCACAGATTTATCCCATCTTGTCTTCAGTTGTCCTACCCTTTCTCTCACCCATGGTACACTGAAGCTTGTGGCGAGGCAGTTGTCCTGAAACAACTTGCCTTCACTTCAGGGAAGGCTAATCCAACTGAGGGTAATCTCAGTTCCTTCCACAAAGCTCGGAACAAGTGTGTATCTCTCCTCAGGAGAGCCAGAAAACAATATCTTTCTTATCTCAAGTCTGAACTCTCAAACCTCTCCTCCTGAAATTCCTGGTGGTGTCCAATCAAATCTGTTTCTGGTGTTTGATTCCCCCCCACCCATCCCCTCCCTTACCTCAAATGGCTGCACAGCTGACACTGCATGTGGAAAGACTAAATGCCTGCACTCTGTGTTTGCTTCTCAATCTTGTATCCCAAACCCGTCGCTTTCTGTACCCACCTTACCCAGTCATACCCAGCTGATCCTGGACTCTGTGTCCTTTTCTCCTGACAAGGTGAAGAGCTTGCTTTCAAACTTCGACTCTGATTCTGCAATCGGTCCAGATGGCATCAGCCCACATGTCTTAAAAACCTGCTCTGCTGCTCTTGCTCACCCTCTCTCTGTTCTACTCACCCTCTCATTTGCTCAAGCTCATCTGCCATCTGCTTGGAAATCAGCAAACACTACTCCCCTGCATAAAAAGGTGCAAAAACAGATCCCTGCAACTCCAGACCAATCAGCCTTCTCCCAATCATCAGCAAGGTTATGGAATCCATCATCGCTTCAGACATTAAATCCTTCCTCTTCTCCAATGGCTTGATTTCTAATCATCAATTTGGTTTCAGACCAGGTCACTCTACCCTGAATATGCTACTTCTGCTCTCCCAACAATGGATGGAGATCCTCAATGCTAGACATGAAACCAGAGCCATCTCCCCAAACATATTGCGTGCCTTCGATATGTTCTGCACCCTACCCTGCTCACCAAACTCTCTTCCTATGGTGTCCAAGGATATGCAGGGTGCTCAAAGTCTGCCATCAACCCCCTTCTGGTAAAACTACCAAAATAAAGAATCACTGCTCACCTTCACTCTTTCATTCCTCTTTTTTCCCGCCTTCGGAACAAACTCCCACACTCTCTTCAATCCCACTCTTCCCTCCAGGTCTTCAAAACAGCTATTCACCACCATCTCTCATCTTCCCCATCCAAAACCATGCTCTTTTCTACCTCTGCTAATCCACTCCAAACCCACCTCATTCAAATTCCCTGCTTTCCTTCCTGCAATTCCCTGTTGTGTAAGGACCTGAAAGTCCCTGTAGTGTCCATCTTGTTTAGCCTGTGTACCCCACCCCATCCCTCTACCTTCCACAGATCTCCTCGTGTCTCTGTTGCACACTTTTTTTCCCTTCCCTCTCCCACCCCTCTTGACTCCTGCTCCCCTTGTTGTACGTTGTGTGTTTGCTCTCATTCAAGCCTCGACAGTGTCAACAAAAAACCCCCCATCCAGGCACAGCCAATTGAGCCTTTTTCAAAAAAATAATAATAATGAAAAACAACATGAAAAATAACCCAGATAAAAAATAAATAATTATGGCTGCCAGACCGTTTGTCTGATCAAGTTGAAATTTAGAACATGTGTTCTGCATCACCACGAGATCACAATTGTAAAGTTTCATGTTGATTGATTAAGCGGTTCCAGAGAAAACGAAATTTAATATTTCTCTTCAATCCAAATATGGCTGCCAAACCATGTGACCTATCAATTATTGCTCAACAAAGTTGTACAACCTTGGCTTGGGGAACATTTTTCTGAAGTTTCCCCTCGATCTGTGCAGCCGTTCTGGAGACGATGTTTTTTTAAGTAGGTTTTTTGGGTTAATCAAATATGGCTGCCAAACCATGTGACCTATGATGTCATATGTGTGAACCTTCTATTCTTCCTGGATAGGCGGTCATGCATGTAAAGTTTTGCCTCAATCTTCAGCCACTTCTGAGAGAGAAGAAGATTTTTGAAGGTTTATTTTTTTTAAACAATATGCTTGCCGACTCTCGTGACTGATGACGTCATCTTTTTTTTCTGTGGAAAAAAAAATGGGCCACCCACCAGCAAGGCGTAGCTTGCTCGCACGAAACCCGGGAAGGCGGGGTTTCTGCCTGCTTGGCACGTTTGGCTCAATTGTAAATGCAAAAACGTAGGAATAGGTTACAGGGGGGCAATTACATACTGGGGGAACTTTTTCTTAATCCCTGTCGAATTGACTCCGCACCACCCCTCGTGTGGTGACACTGAACACTGAAGCTCACAGTCTCCCTGTTTAATTGCATCGAGATGTCTCCTCCATGTCTCCAAACAACCACATTCAACACTAACTTTCCTATTAAATTCCTCAATCTACCCCCACAACCATAACAACATCATCTTGAAAAGCCACTCACCGAACATGGTGATGTCATCTTGAAAAGGAACCCACCAAACGTGGCAATGTCGTCTTGAAGGGCCACCCACCGAATGTGGCAATGTCGTCTTGAAGGGTCATCCACCGAACGTGGCAATGTCGTCTTGAAGGGTCATCCACCGAATGTGGAAATGTCGTCTTGATATCACCACGTTCGGTGGATGACCCTTCATCTTGAAGGGCGACCCACCGAACGTGACGATGTCACCTTGAAAAGCCACTCACCAAACGTGGTGATATCATCTTGAAGGACCATCCACCAAACGTGACGATATCATCATGAAAAGCCACTCACCGAATGTGGTGATGTCATCTTGAAGGGCCATCCACCGAACGTGATGATGTCGTCTTGAAGAGCCACTCACCGAACGTGATGATGTCATCTTGAAAAGTCATTCACTGAACATGGTGATGTCATCGTGAAGGGCCACTCACCGAACATGGTGATGTCATCTTGAAGGGCCACCCACCTAACGTGGCAATGTCGTCTTGAAGGGCCACCCACCTAACGTGGCAATGTCTTGAAGGGCCATCCACCGAACGTGACGATGTCATCTTGAAAAGCCATCCACCGAACGTGGCAATGTCGTCTTGAAGGGCCATCCACCGAACGTGGTGATGTCATCTTGAAAAGCCACTCACCAAACGTGGTGATATCATCTTGAAAAGCCACTCACCAAACGTGGTGATATCATCTTGAAGGGCGATCCACCGAACGTGACGATATCATCTTGAAAAGCCACTCACCGAACGTGGTGATGTCATCTTGAAGGGAAACCCACCGAACGTGGTGATGTTGTCTTGAAGGGCCATCCACCGAACGTGACTATATCATCTTGAAAAGCCACTCAACGAACATGGTGATATCATCTTGAAGGGCCATCCACCGAACGTGGCAATGTCGTCTTGATGGGCCATCCACCGAACATGACTATATCATCTTGAAAAGCCACTCAACGAACATGGTGATGTCATCTTGAAGGGCCATTCATCGAACGTGACAATATCATCTTGAAAAGCCACTCAACGAACATGGTGATGTCATCTTGAAAAGCCATCCACCGAACGTGGCAATGTCGTCTTGAAGGGCCATCCACCGAACATGACTATATCATCTTGAAAAGCCACTCAACGAACATGGTGATGTCATCTTGAAGGGCCATTCATCGAACGTGACAATATCATCTTGAAAAGCCACTCAACGAACATGGTGATGTCATCTTGAAAAGCCATCCACCGAACGTGGCAATGTCGTCTTGAAGGGAAACCCACCGAACGTGGTGATGTCATCTTGAAGGGAAACCCACCGAACGTGGTGATGTCATCTTGAAGGGAAACCCACCGAACGTGGTGATGTCATCTTGAAGGGAAACCCACCGAACGTGGCGATGTCGTCTTGAAGGGCCACAGGTCAGGTCAGGTATGGGAGCATGTGCCAGAACAGCACGTCGCTGCATCCACTTTCCGCCGGTAATCCAGGGGCCTCTGTCTGGCCATCCCCCAGGCAGATGCCAGGCCCATCCCCATCTCCTTGAGATGATGGTCAACCTGTTGCAACCATGAGGCACGTGGTCGACCCACTGGCCTCCTCCACTCATGAGACTCCCTCGCTGAGAGAATCTGGTGAGCAGGATCAGACTCAGGAAAACGAGCCACATGTCCATACAGCCGCAACTGACGCTCACGGACTATGCAGGTAACAAATCTCATCCGAGTCTCTCTCAGCAACCGCTCGTTGGACACAAAATCCGACCAGCGATAGCCAATGATTCTCCGAAGAGACCTGGTACCAAAGGAATTAAGTTTCCGTCTCAGATCCTTGGTCAGAGTCCAAGTCTCGCACCCATAGAGCAAGATTGGAAGTACCAAGGACCTGAAGACTCGGACTTTCGTCCTCCCGCACAGGTACCGGCAGCGCCACACCCCATGATCCAGTGAATCCATGACTCCCCAGGCCCGACCCAGACGTCTATTGACCTCTGACTCGCAGCCAGCAGAGACATGAATATCACTGCCAAGGTAAGTGAATCTCCCCACGACCTCAACATCCTCACCACAAACAGACACAGACAGGACAGCAGCATCCAAGATGTCACCGAAAGCCTGGATCTTAGTTTTGACCCAAGAAACCCGTAATCCCAACGGCTCCGACTCCTCATTCAGCACCTCGAGGGCCCCCAAGAGGATGTCTAAAGTCTCCGCAAAGATGACTGCATCATCTGCAAAGTCAAGGTCCGAGATCTTGACATTCCCAAATGACGCACCGCAACTTGATCTCTCCGACATCCTCCCTAGAATCCAGTCCATACAAGTGCTGAAAAGTGTGGGGGCAAGTACACATCCCTGACGAACTCCAGTAACAACTGGAAATAAGTCAGAGATGGTACCACCACACTTCACAGCACTCTCAGTACCAGAGTAGAGTTCAGACATCAGATCGATCAGTTTTGGTGGCACCCCACGAAGACCAAGAATCCTCCAGAGGACATCCCGATTCACTGAATAGAACGCTTTACAGAGATCAACATAGGCTGCAAGCAGCCCCTGCCGAAACTCTCGCCTGCGTTCGGTGAGGACACGAAGTGCAAGGATACGGTCAATCGTTGACCTCTTTGGTGTAAAGCCTGACTGCTCTGGACGCTGGTGCTCAAGCAGATGGTGGCGAACCCTATCGAGAATTATCCGAGCAAAGACCTTGCCCGGCACTGAGAGCAGCGTCACCCCTCGGTCGTTGTTGCAGTCTTGGCGATCACCCTTCCCTTTCCAGAGAGGGACAACAAGGCCCCTCTTCCAGTCAGTTGGGATGATGCCTGTGTTCCAGGCAGAGCACAAAACTGCATGCAACGACACGAGTGCAGCATTTCCACCAGCCTTGAGAAGTTCGGCATGGATGCCACAGATCCCTGGAGCTTTGCCCCGTTTCAACTGGTTCACCGCAGCCCGTGTTTCCACAAGCGTAGGTGGACCACAGTTGATTCGAGGGTCAGCAACAGGGATTGTAACACCCTTGACGTCCAACTCGACAGTTGGGGGATCAGCCTGGTACAACCGCTCAAAGTAACCGGCCCAGCGGGCCTTCACTTCAGACTCCTCTGTCAAGAGCCGACCACTCTCTGCTCTAACTGCAGTGCTCCGAGGGATGGGCTTGGATGAACGTAATGCGCGAATTCCCCTGTAAGCGGGAGGAGAATCACCTGTCCACAGGTGATGCTCTACCCCCTCACAGATTCCTCGCACATAGGCCTCCTTGTCCACCCTCAGTGCACGTGCAGTTTTACGCCTCAGCTCCCTGAACAGCTCAGCTCTGCCATTCAGCCTGGCCCTGCGACTCTGATCAATGGTATCCAGTGTCCCTTGAGAGACAAAATTCTTCTTTGCCCTGCGGTGAGCTCCAAGGCATCCACCGGCAACATCAAGGACGGTGGTCTTGAAGGCGCTCCACAACTCTTCAGGACCCCCCAAAGCACCCAGACCCACCAAGTGTCCACTCAGCCTGTTCGCAAACTCCTCAGCTACTCTCTCATCCCTGAGCTTGGCAACATCCAGCCTCGGCTGGGATGGTACCATTCTCCAGGATTTAAGGTGCAGCTTTAGAGTTGCTACAACAAGCCTGTGGTCAGTATTGAGGAACTGAGCACTCCGGTAGACCCTGCAGTTCTGGATCATCCTCCAACGACCGTCAATGAGGACATGGTCAATCTCCTTTGCCACACCGCCAGCGTTGGAATACCAAGTCCAGCGATGAGCTTGTGGGCGCTGAAACCATGAACCAGCCACCCTAAGTCCATGACTTCTTGCAAAGTCAAGGAACTTAGTGCCATTCTGGTTCATAGTTCCTGACCCATGGGGACCAACACACACCTCATAACCGTCCCTATCAGTTCCAGTCGATGCATTGAAATCCCCCAAGACTAGAAGTGTATCTCGTCTGGGGCACTGATCAACCACAGACTCGAGTGTGGCGTAGAATGCATCCTTCACGGTGAGATCACTCGCCTCAGTCGGAGCATAAACAGAGACCAGGGAAATGACACCTAAGGAGTGACGAATCCTTAATCTCATAATACGCTCGTTGACCGGTGTTACCTCAATTATCATTGGGGTCAGCTTATTTGACACAGCTACAGCAACTCCTTGGGTATGGTAACCATCAGAGCGACCAGACCAATAGTAGGTGTAACCACCCACCATTATCTCTCCGTAATCCGGTTTCCGAACCTCAGAGAGAGCTGCAATCCCGATGTCCAAACGCTTGAGCTCAGATGATAACAGAGACAGGTGATCATCCTCTCTTAGGGATAGGACATTCCAGGCACCCACCCGAAGGGACCGCCTCAGGTTAACCCAAGGAGACCGCCGTCTGGTGGACGACACCTCAGCACCACTCCGACACACTCTCCCGCAATCTGACCCAGGGATGTTACCCCGTGGTTTCCCTCCTATCAAAGATTGGGGGTCCCGAAGGCTTTGCCCCAATCCCGTCATCCGGTGAGCTGCCCTGCGAAGGGAATCTGCACAGGAGGTACTCCCACGGAGTGGGTTTTCAGATTTTTTTGCGTTTTTGCGTTTTGCGGAATGAAGGGTTTTACGGTGGCCAGAGTGCAAATCCTGCCACCAACCTCCTAATAAGAAGTAACCCAACTGCAGGAGGACGTCCGCAGACACAGTTGGGCACTAGATATGGATGGCCGTTGGCTCACAAGGAGCTCCTCCGCCCTTTGACAGGTTTTGTTTTTAATCCTGCTGGGTGTCCATATCCAAACACCCTCCTCACCAGAAAACCTGGTGGGGGAGACGGTTTAGTCGCCGACAACCCGACCATGGAACAGGTTAGTACAGGTTTACATGGTACCTGTAGCAGGTCACAGATCGAACCTGACCTGACACAGGGCCACCCATCATCATAAAGACTAATGTCAAATAGACAGAAAGGGGTGAAAACATAACCTCCTTCACCTTCAGTGGCGGAGGTAATTATCAGAAGTGTAAAAGATTGTTAATTATGGATATGAACTTTTTGATCACATTCCCGTACACTTGCCAGGTATCCGGTTGCTCTGGGGTTCGTTCTGCTCCATCTCTCGAGGTCAGCACTCCTACCTGTCGCGTTCTGGGACCATTCTGTTCTTGATTAACATCAAAGACCTTTCTTCATAAATGGAAAATATCACTTTGTAGATGACTCCACACTGTGCAGGACACTTCCTTAGTTTGAGCTCAGGCAGGGTGCAGCAACATTCTTATTTGCCAATCTCAAGAAAACAACCAACTGCAGTTCATCTCCCATGAACAACTTTTAATTCAATCACAACACATATTCTCATTTTATCCTTCCAGAAACACCGGATTGCAAATCCCACAATTCATTTTTTGTTCAGCCTTTGGGAAAGGTCTGTTCTCTGAAGCTCCTGGTCGTGACACCATCATGGAGACCCATCTTGGGCACATCATATCTCCAAGATTCTCTCGTACCACCTAAAAATTCACCATTTAAAAATATCATTTTACATTTTAAAATGTATTGAAATCCTCCAAAATTAAAATATCTTATTGGTGTCGATGTCAAAAATGTTCAAATATTTATGATAAAAATAAATAAATATTTTTCAAATAAAGAATGTCATCGTGAATGGTGCAGCACATTGTGACGTCATAAAGTGTGAAACGGAACATCTTCGTCGTGTTGGCCCGATGACACACGGACTGCGGGCGCCACCATGCGGACCTCTGTTCTGTATATCGTGGCCGTGGGATTTTTTGGGATTTTAAACCTTTCTTGGATGCCTTGGATGAACAGTTCTGAACACCAACCTCATGAGGGACCTTCGATCATCATCTTGAAAAGTCTCGAACGTCTTGCTCTGGTCATGAAAAAGGGATGGGGGGATTTGGAGTCATTTACTGGGTTATTGTGTGTGAATTATTTTTTGTGTGCACAGTCGAGGCTCGTGGAAGAGCTTGGACCAGTACGCTGAACGGATCAGGATGTAACAGGACGAAAGTGCAGAGGGTTAAGTTTATCCGCTCCACTTCTTCACCGTTAGAGTTTTGATAAAGATTTGATGATACACTGATGACGTCATGTTTGCTTTCGGGAAGGAGTGAAATTGTTTGTTGTGGTTATTGGAGAGGGAAATCCTGGTGTCAGCTTTACGGTTGGGGTGGTTGGTTCTTCTGGTCTTGAGTTCAAGCCCCTGTCGTGACGTTGAACTAACACCGGGTGGGTTCACATAGCCTGTCATCTATCTGGGGTTAGCAAAATCAGTGCCAGCTTACTGGTAACAGGGGCACTGCATCAGTGGCACAGCCATGTTTCCAGAAATGTTGCAACCAGCAGCCACAGGCTTCATACCAAACACCATTGGATAGGGAAACATGAAAAAGAAAATGTTCTTCTTGTGTTCATGTGATGTGGACATAAACTCGATCCATGGACCACAATGACCTCTGACCTGCACATCATGTGTTTGAATACACATGGAATATATTTTAAATAATATCAAAATCCTCTAAAATTAAAATGTCTTCTTGGGGTTGATGTCAAAAATGCTCAAATATTTATGATAAAAATCACAATTTTTTTTTTCAAATAAAGAATGTTTCACAATAGAATGCCAAAGAAAGTGGTGCAGCACATTGTGACGTCATAAAGTGTGAAACGGAACATCTTCGTCGTGTTAACCCGATCACTCACGGACTGAGAGCGCCACCATGCGGACCTCTGTTCTGTATATCGCGGCCGTGGGATTTTTTGGGATTTTAAACCTTTCTTGGATGCCTTGGATGAACAGTTCTGAACACCAACCTCGTGAGGAACCTTCGATCATCATCTTGAAAAGTTTTGAACGACCTGTTTTGGTAATGAAAAAGGGATGGGGGGGATTTGGGGTCATTCGCTGGGGTGCTGCATGTAAATTATTTTTATTTGCACAGTCGAGGCTCGTGGAAGAGCTTGTGGAAGAGTCGGACTGAATGCCATCTCGTCCAGTCTTGTAGCAGTGTCAGAGTCGAAGGTTGAAAGAACTTTCTCCACCTTTTTCAGGTGCAAAAGACACAGAGTCCAGGAGCAGTGGGGTACAACAGGCAAGGATGGGAACAACAGGGGAGAGCAGAGTCGGCCGTGGTGCCTTTTGAAGAGACAAGGGATGTAAGGGGAGCGTACTCCAGAGATAGACTTAACAAGGCACCACTCGGTTTTCGAGGAGGGAGACAAGTTTGAAAGTTCATTCTTGAGAGTGGAAGAACATTCTTTGGTTGTGGGAGGTGATTTTGTTGTGCTTGTTGATTTGATCATTGTGGATAGTTTGGTTGTGGTGTTTGGTTTGGTACAAATGTCCTCATTAAAACGTTAATTTGTGTTCAGTACTGAGAGTGGAACTCCATGTCCTGGTTAAATCACCCCAACCCTCCTCCCCTACTCTTCACTGCACACAACCATCAAGAAGACCAACGTGATGATCGGCATCTGTTTGGAAACTACCGTTATACAATCCCTGGTTCTTTCACCACATGATCTTGAATGCCCTTTTCTAACATGTCATTTCCAGGTTGGTCCTGAGAACAAAGTTCTAAAAACGTGTTCAAGAGAACCACCAACATGGACCCACCCATGGCGTCCACAAAACCAATGGATGTGTCCAACAAAGGAGTTTCCAGGAAAAGCATCAACTCTGGATGATCTATCTGAGCAGAGTAAGTAGATGTTTTGATGATTGATCAGGAGATATTGTAGATAATTGATTATTTTGTTTTGTGAAATTATCAGTTGTAACAGTCTTGATTTGTAGGACAGTTACCTTTGTCAGATAGACACAATGGGTGATGCGGAGTGATATGGTGGGACTGACAGTATGGCCTCACTGGAGTTTCCCACTCGCCTCAAGCTGTCCAACCTGGGTTCAGTTCTCGACCCAGCTATAAACTGTCATCCTGGAATTTCACAGGCTGGGTGATTCATCGATGTGTGTGCCATCCTTCGGATGGATGTTAAACGGGCGTCCCCTCTGCCAGCATTCATCGGTGGACGTTGTAGATCCCACGGTGTCCTTCACAAATTGTAGACGAGACGAGCCATTCCCAGCACCTTGAACAAATTACAAATTATTGTCCTAACCAACAGAGGGCATCAGTAGAACAGCCGTGCCCTCAGCCAATGATGCTCCCCCGCAGCCTGGTGCTGTCCACAAACGAAGGAGAAGAATAACAGATCATGTGTCAGCGCTTTGGGTCGATGTGCACCACAAGGTTGTTTTCTTTCCCCCATTTTGTTTTCTTGACATATAAGTGACTGCTGCAGTCTTTCTACAATAGAAATCAAATATTGTTTGGAAAGTTCTTCCCAACACTGTTGCAGAAGTTCCCACAAATGTGTTGCACTTGAAGGTTGCTTTGCTTTCACCCTTCTGTCCAGTTCATCTCAAACCAGCTCGATGGGGTTTAAGTGTGGAGACTGTGCTGGCCATTCCATGATTTGAAGCCTACCTTCTTGTTCTTTTCTTAGGTAGTTCTGACATAACCTGGAGGTATGTTTTGGGTCGTTATCTTGCTGTAGGATGGACCCCTGACCAACAAGGCAAAGACCAGAGGGGATTGCATGGCACTGCAAAATGCTGTGGTAGCCCTTTTGGTTCAGGGTGCCAGTCACTCTGTGCAAGTCGCCGACTCTGGATCCAGCATAATAGCCCCAGATCATCACGCTTCCTCCTCCATGTGTGACAGTTGGTGTCACACACTGAGGAACCATCCTTTCGCCTACTCGATGGCGTACAAAAACTGCGTGATGAACCGAAGATTTCAAATTTTGATTCATCGGTCCATAAGACCTTCCAGTTTCCAATAGTCCACTGGCGGTGCTTCATGGCCCAGGCAAGCCTCTTTTTCTTATTTTGCCATCTTAGCAATGGCTCTCTTACTGCCACTCGACCTGTTTCAAACCTGCAGCTCGAAGTCTTCTCTTCACAGTTGAAACTGAGACTTCCTTACTTCGACCAGTGTTAAGCTGTGCTTGAAGCTGCTGTCCTGTGAGCCACCTATCACACAAGCTGTTGACTCTCAGAAACTTGTCTTCTGATTGTGTTGTGGCTTTGGGTCTGCCAGACCTCTTCCTGTCAGTTTCCTCCAGTTTCCAAGTGCCTTTTGATGGTGTGGGAAACTGTACTCACGAACACCTTGGCCTCTTTGCAATTTCTTTGAAGGAAATACCTACACTTTTAAGGGTTATAATGGTCTGTCTGTCTTCCTTTGTTGTCTTTTTCTCGCCATTATAAAAGCAATCTACTCCTTCCTGCAGTGCAATATTGTCCAAATAATACTTCAGTGGGTGTAGCAACACAGTCTGTTGCAACACTGCTTTTATACAGGCAGAGGGTTTGCAACTAATCAACAAAAGTTGGGACACCTGTCGCAATTGTTTGCATCAACTGTCAAGGCTTAATTTTCTTCCATTGCTGCAGAACAGCTGCAGTTGCTAACCCATTACTTGTTCCTTGAAAAGAGCCATTTTTTTAGCAACTCTGAAATTTACATTATTTTTCAGTTTTTGGTAACCGAAACTTTTTTTTGTTAATCTCTGGCAGTTTACTGCTTAGCTTTGTACCATTTCAGGTTATTCACTGGAATTGAACTGCTTAAATTTCAGGAAAAACGGGAGTGTTCTAAACCTTTTGATCAGGAGTGTATATCCACACGATGTGTAAATAACCCTCTCATCATGAGTATTGTTTTATTAATTTATGTATCTCCACATTGTGTGTAAATAACCCTCTTATCATGATGGTGTTTAAAGATGGTGTTTAAAAGTTATTTTTTTTTTATCCCAATAAAGGTTATCGTCGCATGCCTGACTCGCTAAGCCGTCAAATTATGGAAAGATTGTTGGTGGATGGCCGAATATTACGGTTTTGTGACTTTGATAAAATAATATTAAATAATTGCGTGGAGAAATGGAGATTTTTGCTTCAGTCGACGTTACGATTTTTGATGGTTTGGTACAGAATCATCGTAGAAACTTCTGGTTTGCGTCGCTACCTTCTCTCGAGACAGCTTTTATTAGACAAGGTCAGGGGTCAAGTTGACGATTTCGTAAGTACCAGTCTATGACTGCTTGTTTTATTAATTTGTGTAGATCCACATTGTGTGTAAATAACCCTCTAATCATGATTATTATTTTAATAATTTGTGTATATCCACACTGTGGAAATAACCCACTTGTCATTGTTATTATTTTATTAATTTGTGTGCAAATAACCCTCTAATCATGATTATTATTTTATTAATTTATGTATATCCACATTGTGTGTAAATCACCCACTTATCATGATTATTATTTCATCAATTTGTGTATATCCACACTGTGTGGAAATAACCCTCTTATCATGATTATTATTTTATTAATTTGTGTATATCCACACTGTGTGTAAATAACCCTCTTATCATGATTATTATTTTATTAATTTATGTATATCCACACTGTGTGTAAATAACCCACTTTTCATTATTGTTATTTTATTAAATTGTGTATATCCACATTGTGTGTAAATAACCCACTTATCATTATTATTATTTTATTAATTTGTGTATATCCACATTGTGTGTAAATAACCCACTTATGATTATTATTTTCTTAATTTATGTATATCCATATTGTGTGTAAATAACCCACTTGTCATGATTATTATTTTATTAATTTGTGAATATCCACACTCTGTGTAAATAACCCACTTATCATTATTATTATTTTATTAATTTGTGTCTATCCACATTGTGTGTTAATAAGCCACTTTTCATTATTATTATTTTATTAATTTGTGTATATCCACATTGTGTGTAAATAACCCACTTATCATCATTATTATTTTATTAATTTATGTATATCCACTTTGTGTGAAAATAAACCACTTATCATTATTATTATTTTATTAATTTGTGTATATCCACATTGTGTGTAAATAACCCACTAATCATGATTATTATTTTATTAATTTATGTATATCCACACTGTGTGTAAATAACCCACTTATCATTGTTATTATTTTATTAATTTGTGTATATCCACACAATGTGTAAATAACACACTTTTTATTATTATTATTTTATTAATTTATGTATATCCACACTGTGCGTTAATAACCTTCTTATCATTATTATTATTTTATTAATTTGTGTATATCCACATTGTGTGTAAATAACCCACTAATCATTATTATTATTTTATTAATTTATGTATATCCACACTGTGTGTAAATAACCCACTTATCATTGTTATTATTTTATTAATTTGTGTATATCCACACAATGTGTAAATAACACACTTTTTATTATTATTATTTTATTAATTTATGTATATCCACACTGTGCGTTAATAACCTTCTTATCATTATTATTATTTTATTAATTTGTGTATATCCACACTGTGTAAATAACCCACATATCATCATAATTATTTTATTAATTTGTGTATCTCCACATTGTGTGGAAATAACCCACTAATCATGATTATTATTTCATTAATTTGTGTATATCCACATTGTGTTTAAATCACCCACTTATCATTATTATTATTTTATTAATTTGTGTATATCCACATTGTGTGTAAATAACCCACTTATGGTTATTATTTTATTAATTTATGTATCTCCACATTGTGTGCAAATAACCCACTTATCATTATTATTATTATTTTATTAATTTGTGTATATCCACATTGTGTGTAAATAACCCACTTATCATCATTATTATTTTATTAATTTGTGTATATCCACATTGTGTGTAAATAACCCACTTATCATGACTATTATTTTGTTAATTTTTGTATATCCACACTGTGTGTAAATAACCTTCTTATCATTGTTATTATTTTTTTAATTTGTGTATATCCACATTGTGTGTAAATAACCCACTTATCATTATTATTATTTTATTAATTTGTGTTTCTCCACACTGTGTGCAAATTACCCACTTATCATGATTATTATTTTATTAATTTGTGTGTATCCACATTGTGTGTAAATTACCCACTTATCATCATTATTATTTTATTAATTTGTGTATATCCACATTGTGTGTAAATAACCCACTTATCATGATAATTGGGCCGCCGAAATAGGTGACCCTTATTGTCAGTAATTGGGTCGCCGAAATAGGTGACCCTTATTGTCAGTAATTCTGTCTGTTTGTTTGGATGTTTGTCCGTTTGTCATCAGCATAATAGGTAGTGAACATGGGCTGATTTTGACCAAACTCGGGTGGTAGGTACATCTTATGACCAAGTGCTTTGGAAATTGTGATGGTTGCTCGGGATGCTTTGGTTTCCTTGCAACAACCGAAAAACCTTCAAAATCGGTACCGTTCATGCGAAATCAATTCCGAAAGCCATTATCCCATGGAGGGTTATGAAATTTGGCACGACTGATCTTCAGGTGATGCTCTATCAAATATATTCCGGTTTTTGTGATATATGGAATACTTTACCCGCAGTGCCCCCTACATTTAGGGTATGTGCGAAAATTGAAGGCCCCCTTGCGACCAGGTGAGTGTATTGATACGAATGAAACTTTGCACGTTCATGGTACTCAATGAGTACTACAACTTTGTTTCAGGACATATTGACCGATTTCGCTTAGGTCAGGGGTCAAAGGTCAATTCGTGCAAAAATCGACAATTGCGAGAGCTGGAGGTGCCTTCGCGCCAAATGCTACTCCTCCAAGGGTTATGGTCGGATGGTCATGAAAATTCACACGAATCGTCTAGAATACATTGTGCACAAACGACCGAGCCGGATTTTCTATTTACATCTTTGTTCACCCACAGCACCCCCTCAAACTTTGGGGATTTCCGATTTCAAACCGCATTTTCGGTACTTTTCATTAAAATGGATACCGAATAGTTATCAGTCGATGGAACTGGATGAGATTTGATATGCATAATCTTAAGGTGATTCCCTATCCACTATATGACATCCATTTTGCTCTATACCTTATCGTGTCCATGCTCGGTGACCCATCACCGCCTTCTGGCTTGTCATGATTATTATTTTATAAATTTATGTATATCCACAATATGTGTAAATAACCCTCTTTTCATGATTATTAATATTTTATTAATTTGTGTCAGGGAATTATATTGTAATCGATAAATATAAAATACATGAACTCATTTTGGATGAAATATATATTTCAACACTTGCACTGGATACAAATACCATTTGCACGAGTTCATGCAGAATCATCGATGGTATGATTGCACAGGATGTCCACATTGAAATGAAACAACTTTGAAACTTTCTAAATTACTGTTGAATTATGTAAATAGAGGAATATTCACACAGTTCAGAATCAGGATGCTTGAGTTATATTTGGTACACTCATTCAAACGGAGCAGGAATTCCGAAGTTTTTGATGGTGAATCATTTTGGTTCTTTTGGACAATAAAAATGAATGAAATGAAATCACTCCATTTTGTTGCATCATTTATTTCTTTTCCCACACCACAATCCACCAGATTTGGTGATGAAGAACAATCTGTTGCAGCGATTGGGGGAAGTAAAGCCCTCTGAGAACAAAGCCTCAACCTTAGCTGTAAGTTTGGGCAAAACAAATTTGAGGGTTCGGGAGGGAAATAGGGAATGGGGAAGGAGTAGTGGGATTGGGGTGAGGGAAGTAGCAAGAGAGGTGGTGGAGGTGTGAGGGGGAGAGTTGGTGGGGTGGGTGATGGGAGTGAGGAGAGTGAGGAAGGAGTAGTGGAGTTGGGGGGATGAAGATGGGAATTCCAATGAAGGATACACATCTTATAACTAGTCTTCATTGGATGAGGAAGAATGAACTTTCGAACGGCTGACGAGTGCAGTCGGACCAAATGGATGTCCTCTTGAATTCACCTTTTTTACGTGATTATTTTGAAGGTTCTTCTGGAGAGTAAGGTTCCCAACACGATGCCATTGAAGGCTCCAACAGGGACTCCGTCGAAGCAGACAACACTGAAGTGTCCAGCAGCGGAGCCTTCCTGCAGTGGAAATGTAAATCTGGACGAGAGCCCTGCACCTGGTAAAGATGTTTTGTGTTTCCTGTGAAGTTTCCTTTTGATCCTTCTTCATTTCATGATGTTGTGAACAATCATTCATGAACAGCAGAGCCACAAGTTTATTGGTATTAATTATTTATAAATTATTTTGTGTTTGGGTTCCTCATGATTCATGTTTTGACAAGGTGATGTTCGCTTCATTATGTTTACACTCTCACACTTGGGCAATGACTGTCACCATTTCATACCACAATGAGGAACTTAATTAAAACAATAATCAAATTACGATGAGTTTCCCTCCATTTGATCTTGTTCATTAAATATATTCTTCATTTTGACACGTGTCTCCCTCATCCCATAGATGTTCAGGAATATATAGAAGATGACGATGTGAAACATCACCTCCAGTATGAGGAAGAGGAGAACGTGGTGGATGCAACTTGGGAAACCATGCTTCATGTTGTGATGACATTGTTGGAATTTTTATTTGTTCTTGATTCCTTCAAACAATTGTTCAGGATCCTTGTGATTGGCATTGGGAGGGTTTTTCAATCAAAAACAGGGAATCGGAAGAGGAAGAACAAGGGACGGAGGTGCTAAAAATACCAATGAGTTCCTTCTCGGTGTAGATCCTGAATTAGTGGGACTGGGATGGGAATTCATAGGGACTGGGATTGGGAATTTATTTATTGGGACTGGTGACGTGACACAAATTTATTGAGACTGGTGACGTGACACAAATTTCTTGAGACTGGAGACGTGACACAAATTTATTGAGACTAGAGACATGACACAAATTTATTGAGATTGGAGACGTGACTCAAATTTATTGAGACTGGAGACGTGACTCAAATTTATTGAGACTGGAGACGTGACACAAATTTATTGAGATTGGAGACGTGACACAAATTTATTGAGACTGGAGACGTGACACAAATTTATTGAGATTGGAGACGTGACTCAAATTTATTGAGACTGGAGACGTGACACAAATTATTGAGACTGGAGACGTGACACAAATTTATTGAGACTGGAGACGTGACACAAATTTATTGAGACTGGAGACGTGACACAAATTTATTGAGACTGGAGACAGGAATGGAATTCTATACTTGGTGAAATGTTTATCTCAATAAAAATGATCATCATTGATGTTGTTGAGAATCCTCTTTTCTCATAGGACCTTTCCAAGTGCCACTGAAGCCCCATTCACATGACCAACCATAGTTACCTCCGCCACGAAAGGTGAACACACATTATGTTTTCACCTTTTTTTTTTGCATACCTTGGTCGAGGCTCGTATGAGAGCTAACACACAACTCACAGCAAGGAAGCATGAGACAAGAGGGGCAGGAGTGGAAGGGACAAAACAGTGGGGAACAGACACATGAGGTGAACTGTGGAAGGGAGAGGGATGGGGATGGGACGGGGAACATGGCGAAGAGAAGATGGACATTTCAGGGACTTTCAGGAAGGAAAGCAGGAGAAATGAAGGAAGTGGGCTTGGGTGGATTATCGGGGGTAGAAAAGATCGAGGATTTGGATGGGGTAAGATAAGAGGTGGTGGTGAACAGCTGTTTTGAAAGCCTGGAGGGAAGAATGGGAAAGAATAGAGTGAGGAAGTTTATTCCAAAGGCGGGAAAAAAGAGGAATGAAAGAGTGAAGATGAGCAGTGATTCGTGATTTTGGTAGTTTTACCAGAAGGGGGTTGTTGGCGGACCTTGAGCGCCCTGTGGAAATGTGGTGGGGACAAATCGCAGAGAGAGCAGGGGGGGCAAGGCTGGAGAGGAGTCGGTAGAAGACAGAAAGACCACCGACCAACCTGCGGTGATTGAGTGAGAGGCCCAAAGACTCAGCTTCATTGCGGGAGATGCCGATTATCTTAAATGCCCTGGTTTCGACAGCGTGAAGCCGAGAAAGGTGGGAGGCAGGAGCACCAGCCCAGAGGGGAGAGCAGTACTCCATCAGGCTTTGTAAGTGGTCAGGAGCTCAAGAGGGCCGAGGAAGGACTTAGCACGACGGAGGATTCCCAGTCGGCGACTGGCTTTTGAGGCGAGGTTGGAAATGTGACTTTCCCAGGAAAGGTCATGGCAGATAGTGAGACCTAGAAGCTTGAAAGAAAAGACTTCTTCCAGAGGATTGTTGAGAAAGTGGATGGGGGGGGTTTTGTAAACGGTCCTTTCGAAAAGGAAACCTTTGTCTGTTTGTCTGTCCTGTTGTGTGCAGGATATCTAAAAAAGTTGTGGATGAATTCAAATGAAATTTGGTGCACAGTTTGGGGGGTGTGACAATGAAAAATTGATTCAATTTTGGTGAAGATCCGACTCCGGATCTGATAATTTTTAAAGCGATTCTTCACCATTTGGAGATGGAGTCAAAAAGATGGTGTAGCAGCCGAAGTCTAGCACTGTATGATATTCATATATCTAAAATGTCGTGTAATTAAAGGGCCTTGGCTTTAAACAGTGAATGGGTTGGATTCATTCAACAGATTATCTTCTTGAGCCCGATATGTTCGACACGCTACAGGATCAGGCATTGTGTGGCGGAGGTACAAGCTCTTCCACTGCCCTTCCAGTTTAATTTTTGTTTCCAAAGTGAAGGCGAAAGCAAGAGCTGGAACATAGAAGAGAGCAGACGAATCATGGAACTGAACTGGACATTTCAAGGCCCGAGTCATCATGCAACTTAACGGGACGGCATCAGCTCACGTGTCTTAAAAACCTGCCCTGCTGATCTTGCACATCCTCCCTCTACCATTTTCACCCGATCGTTTGCCCCAGGTCATCTTCCACAGCTTGCAGATATGCCAACATTGCTGCTTTACATACAAAGGTACAAAAACTAATCCAATCAACCACAGACCAATCAACTTGCATCCAATCATCAGCAAGGTGTGGTATCCATTATCACAGTTTTCTCCAATAGCCTCATTTCTGATCATGAATTTGGATTCAGACCAGGTCACTCACCCTGAGCGTTCTTCTCCTACTTGCCCAACAATGGCTGGAGGCCCTAAATGTCAGACCTGAGAGAGCCAACTCTCCAGACATCTCAAATATTCAATACAGTCTGGCAACCCACCTTGCTCTTGAAACTCTCTGCCTATGGCATCGAAAGACAACTCCACACATCGCTTACCGACTTACTTATCTCACATCAAACGCGTGGCTCTCAATGGAATCCTCTTATCTTCTCTCCCTATTGAGGCTGGTGTCCCACAAGGCAGTGTTCTCAGCCCAGTCCTATTCCCAATATTCATCAATGATCTTTATGACTGGAAAATCAACTTTATCTATTTTCTGATGATTGCACCATCTGCCATGACATTCCTCATCCTTCAGATAGGCAGGCAGCAGCCCCTTTCCTCTCTGCAGACTTTAACAAAATCAACAGCTCATCAAAAAAAAAGCTTCCTTGGCTCACCTGAACTTCAATCCATCTGCGAGGCTTTCATTCACATATTGATGGAGTACTGCTCTCCCCTCTGGCCTGGCACTCCTGCCTCACATTTTGCTCATTTTCATGCCGTCAAAACCAAGGTCTTCAAGATTATTGGAATCTCCTGTGATGAATATGAGTCTATGGGCCAATCACTATCGCATTGCAGAGTGGACTGTGGTCTCTCTGTCTTCTACCACCTCCTTTCTGGTCTTGCACCCTCTGCTCTCTCCGTGCTCTGTCACACCCAGGTTTATTCACGGTGCACATGGTCCACCATCAACTCCCTTCAGGTGAAACTATCTAAATGCAGAACCTCTGCTCATCTCCACTCATTTGTTTCTCTTTTTCTCACCTGTGAAACCAAATTCCACTGTCTTCAATGTCAATCTTCCTGCCAAGCCCTCAAGATGGCTGTTCACCACCATCTCAGATTATCCCCAATACAAAAGCATGAGTCTTCGTATATCTGTCAACAAACACACAACCAAGCCCTCCTCCTTCCAAATTTCCAGCTTTTACTTCCTGGGAGTTTGCTCCTGTATCAAACTTATTCCACCCCTCACATCTTCCACTTCCCCCATCATATCTCCACACACCCATTATTTCTCCCAAGTCTCACTCGATTTTGTCCTGCTGTTGGTGTCCAAGTATGACCAAGTATGACATTCTCCCATTCACAGAGGGTCGGCATTGGCTGCATCGGCTGCATGCATTGAATCATAATGCCATTCGTATGATGAGCGATTCTAAGACAAGTGAAAGTAGCTTCACAAAAGTCAATGTTATCCCAGAATATAATGGTTGGAACCAAGGGGCAACAGTTCGGGGGCACGCACACATGTCCTCCGTTAAGCTGAAATTGTGCTGGAACTATCTCGAATGCCATGATGGTATCAGATGAACCGCAGTGTCCAAGTTTATTCAGCAGGCTAAGTAAACATTTCAAACCTGAAAGATGTCGTGCAGTCATCCCCAGACTGAAGCATTGTGGAGGATGTTTCATGCCTTCACCTCCATATAAACGATGTCCTGAAGCAGAGACAACAGCTTCACATGATTGTCATCTGAAACCTCTACATACAGAGTGCCTTCAGAAAGTATTCACATCCCTCGACTTTTGTTACATTTTGTTGCGCTGCAGCCTTAATTAAAAATGGATTAAATTTAATTATTTTTTGTCACTGATCTACACAATATACCCCACAATGACAAAGTGAAAACGTGTTTTTACTATTTTCTACAAATTAATTGAAAATGAAAAGCTGAAATGTATTGCAGCAATAAGTCTTCAACCCCCCTGAGTCATTACTTTGTTGAAGCTTCTTTGGCAGCGAATACAGCTTCGAGTCTTCTTGGGGATGTCTGTGCCAGCTTTGCACATCTAGATTTGGGGATTTTCTCCCAGTCTCCCTCGCAGATTTGTTCAAGCTCTGTCAAGTTGGATGGAGAGCGTCGGTGAGCAGCAATCTTTAAGTCTTACCACAGATTCTCAAAGGGATTGAAGTCTGAGCTTTGGCTGGGCCACTCAAGGACTTTCACGTTCTTGTTCTGAAGCCGTTCCAGTGTTGCTTTGGCTGTATGCTTGGGGTCATTGTCCTGTTGGAATGGCAATCGTCACAGCAGTCTAAGGTCTTTTGCACTCTGAAGCAGGTTCTCAAGGATTTGCCTGTATTTGGCTCCGTTCATTGTTCCCTCACTCCCTACAAGTCTCCCAGTCAATATAGCAGTATGCTGCCACCAACACACATCACCAAGGGGCAGCATAAAGGGGACGGTGTTCAATGGGTGACGAGCTGTGCTCGGTTTCCGCAAGATGTCACGCTTTACATTCAGGCCAAAGAGTTCAATTTTTGTTTCACTAGACCACAGAATCTTTTGCCTCATGTTCTCAGAGTCTTTCACGTGCCTTTTTGCAAACTCTCGGTGTGCTGTCTTTTGCTCAGGAGTGACTTCCAGCTGTCCACTCTCCCATTTAGCCAAGATTTGTGAAGTACTGCAGAGACGTGTCCTTCTGGCAGGTTCTCCTATCTCAACCAAGGAACTCTGTACTTCTGTCAGAGTAGTCATTGGGTTTGTGGTCACCTCCCTCTCCAAGGTCCTTCTGCCCAGTTGCTCAGCTTGTTCGGATGGCCAGCTCGAGGAAAAGTCTGGGGAATTCCATATTCTTTCCATTTCCTCATGATGGAGCGCACTGTGTTCTTGGAAATTTTCAACACTCAAGGATTTGTTTTTTCCTTTCCCCAGATCTATAACTCCTCACAATTATATCTCGGAATTCTCCAGACAGTTCCTTGGACTTCATGGTAGAGTTTCTGCTCTGACATGAACTGTCAACTGTGGGACCTTGTATAGAAAGGTATGTTTCTTTCTCAATCATGTCCAATCAATTTAATTAGCCACAGGTGGAGTCCAATCAAGTTGTAGAGACATCTCAAGGATGATCAAATGAAATTGGATGCACCTGAGCTCAATTTGGAGCGTCATAGCAAAGGGGTTGAATACTTATTCTGTCAAGACATTTCAGCTGTCACCCCGTGATCTCTTCTCTTCACCCCATGATCCAAATCGTTGATCTAAATAATGAATAGTAATGGTCCGACTGCTGATCCCTGAGGTCCCCCACTACTTACTTACATCCTCCCAGCAAGACATCCTCCCACTCACAGCCACTCTTTGCTTCCTATCACGAAGCCAGTTTGCAATCCAATTAGCTACCTGACCAGCGACTCCACAAGGCCTCACTTTGGTTAGCAACCTCCGATGTGGTGCCTTATCAAATGCCTTCTTAAAGTCTAGAATCTAGATATATGATATCCACTGCCTTTGTCCCCTCAATGATTCCCACTGCTTCTTAAATGTAAAACCTTCCTCCCTACACCATTCTTCCAGCCATTGGTTTCTCTATTGCTCTGCTCATAATTTCTATATCGTTTCCTAATCTTGGGAGAATCCCAGAAAACATGACCTCACAACCCTTTGCTTTCAGCCGGTTACCCACTATCCTGTGTCTATTTTTCAAATCCTCCGAGTAAACTTTCCCGACATCATTTGCTCCGAGGTGTACCACAACCAACTTCTTCCTGCAGTGACCCGATACAATATCGTTTACCCTTCCTTCAATGTCCCGAACTCCCGCTCCTTCAAAACTACACAGAATTCTATGTCTCCGATCCTTCCTGCAGAATGAAGAATCTACATATTTAATTGTCTCATCACCCACAAAAACTGTCTCCCTCTCAAACCTCATTTCGACCAATTTCTATTGCTGAATCTACACCACTCCCTCTCTCGCTGCACCCACTGCCTGCCTCCACTGCACCGTCACCACTGCCCGCAACCACTGCCATCCACCACTGCCTGCACCCGCTGCGCCTCCACCACTGCCTGCACCCATTGCACCTCCACCACTGCCTGCACCCACTGCACCTCCACCACTGCCTGCACACACTGCACCTCCACCTCTGCCTGCCCTCGCTACACCGTCACCACTGCCTGCACACACTGCACCCCACCACTGCCTGCACCGCTGCGCATCCACCACTGCCTGCACCCGCTGCACCTCCACCACTGCCTGCACCCACTGCGCTCCACCACTGTCTGCACACACTGCACCTCCACCTCTGGCTGTCCTCGCTGTGCCTCGACCACCGCCTGCACACACTGCGCCTCCACCACTGCCTGCACCTGCTGCGCTCCACCACTGCCTGCACCTGCTGCGCATCCACAACTGCCTGCACACACTGCACCTCCACCTCTGCCTGCCTGCCCTCGCTACACCGTCACCACTGCCTGCACCCACTGCACCTCCACCACTGCCTGCACACACTGCACCTCCACCTCTGCCTGCCTGCCCTCGCTACACCGTCACCACTGCCTGCACACACTGCACCCCACCACTGCCTGCACCGCTGCGCATCCACCACTGCCTGCACCCGCTGCACCTCCACCACTGCCTGCACACACTGCACCTCCACCTCTGCCTGCCTGCCCTCGCTACACCGTCACCACTGTCTGCACACACTGCACCGTCACCACTTCCAAAATCCTCAGTAACTTTACTCCACAACCGTCACTAACTATTATTATATCTATTTGGCTGAAGATGATAATAGGGTGGCTGACTTAAGGCCTTAGGGTCTCGAGTTCAAGCCCCTGTCGGTGCGTTGAATTAACACCAGGCGGGTTGACAGTCTGCCATCCTTCTGAGGCTGGCAAAACGAGTACCAGCATGCAGGTAACGGGGGCACTGCATCAGCGGCACAGCCACGCCCCCAGAAAATTATGCAGCCAAGCAGGCACGGGCTGCATCTGATCCGAATAAATAAATTTATTTATCTTTGCGACTCCATGACTGTTTGGAAGAATATTATTATGAATAAGATTATGACTATTACGTCATATTATGACTTCATTATGACCGTCATATTATGACTGCGGAAGATTATTATGACTGCGTGACTACTATGAAGAAGAATATTCATCACAAAGGCACATTTGATTCACCTTTGAACAGGTAATTGAATTACTCAACAATCAACGAACAGTTTATTCAAAATGAGACACACGAGGTTGCTTAGCAACCATATCCCGGGAGTTTGAGAGTCACTTCACGTGATTATGGGTATCAGGGTGTACCGATCAACAACCAAATGGAACATTGAAGGAGGTTGCACCGTCGCCATGTCCATCCCACGGGTTACAATCATCCAGCGGATCCCAAATGATAATTTCTTGGCCACTCTGCGCACAAACAATACGAGGGTCTGACGTGTGGTCTCGTTTGTTCAGTAAATAAATTTGTAAACCAAAGGGAAAACACCATCCAAGCTGAGCAATACACCTCAAACGGCAGTTGCTCCGTGTACATGGACGTACTGATAAAATGAGTTCGTTTTCGAATCGCATAACAAACATAAACAAGAAGTATTAAATCCTGGCGGAAGAAAGCGTCGAGATTGATTAATTTTCTTTCAACCGTGAGGAACGAATCAGGAAGGAATTATTCATCACGCTTGTTTTGTTTTTGCCGTTTATTTTATCACGTTGGGATGAGATCATGAGAAGAGGAGGAAAGGAAGGCGAGAGAAAGAGAGAGCGAGAGGTTACCGATTCAGGGAGAGCTTCGTGAGACCCCACAGGGATGTTTTGCGTCAATGGCGCCGTTTCGTTCCGGTAAGATTGGTGTCCCTCAGGTTTTACGGAAGGACGTTCGATGTGAGGAATTGTATTCTCTGTGAGGTGGGAGCTGGGCGATTCGAACCGATGCTGAGACGCACCGAAGATTTTTTTTTTAATTCTGTGAGGAACCGTCGTTATTATTACCGTCGTTATTATTACCATCGCCATAGGAGAGGATATTCCATTTGTTCCCGTTTTCCGTGAGTTTGTCTATTTATTAGTACGGTTAGAATGTGGACCGGGCTCGATGACGTCATGGTGGAGCGTCTGTTCTGAGTCGTGCCAAACACTTGAAGGATGGTTCGTGCTGCTGCTGCTTCTTCCTCCTTGCCTGACGCTCAACATTTAAATGGGATGAAGTAATGGTCAAACGATGGGAAGGCAATGGCAAACCACCTAGTGTAACCTTTGCCAACAAACTGCTTCGGCAACACGCTCTGTGAAGAGTGTGGTCCATCAAATCAATTTGAACGTGAGTTTGTCTATTAATTACGTACTAATGGAACTGGGTGAAGGGAGCAAGTTTGATTTTAGATCCTCATGGAGGATCTCCAAGTCTTACTCACGTTGTTGTTCTTCCTCTTCTTCTTATGTACTTTTTTGTTTCACAGCCTCCAGTTTTCATCGAAAATTCCTGAAACTTGGCATGTATATGTAAAAATACTCCGCGCAGACAGTAACCATCTCCGATTTTGAAAATTCCTCCTAGAAAAAAAGTTATGACGTCAAAATATCCCCGCTAATGGAAATCGCCTAAAAAATTATCTCCGAAACTGTTTAAGTGATTTCCAACCCCCCCCCCCCCAAAAAAAATAATCTTGGAGAAAAGAACTATAACTCTGTCAGCACTGTTGACATATTTAATGAATACGATATAAGGTTCACTTGAGTGACCCAGCAGTATTGGCGGCGGAGGTTTTGCACTCTCCCGAGTGCTCCCCCTCGAGTTACAATAGTTTTCATATTAACTCATTCTGACAAAAGTGCAAAATCAGCAAAAAATCAGCAAAGATGATAATTCATCAGTGCCAGTGCACTTTTCCACCAGCCAGTCTTCGAAGGCTTCCCAGAAAAGTGCATATTATATAGCATTCTCTACAAGAGTGTGAGCTCGCAACATTTGATAATCTTTTCCAGACATTATCTTGTTAGCAGTGCCTGGCAAGCACACACCCCCTTCAATAAAAAGGTCTTCTCGTCCAGTTCCTTTCATCAGTTTGCCAATTGCCCCTTGAAAATTAATTGCAATGTGAAATCCACCCATTCGAAGAATAAGGTGGTCGTACTTTGTGGGATGTTTCTTCTGTAATGCCAGAACAATTTCATAGATGGCTTGATCGCACATCAAGACACACAATTCTTGGCCCAGATCTTTGGATACAATCATACAATAATCTACTGACTCTTGAACAACATCAGGGTCGGTTGGGGAAAGAAGAAGAAATGGACCATATTAAACCAATCACAGTAGCCTTTTCACATTTTTCAATCTGCATTTCTTTGAAGTTTTTCCAGGATGAAAACCCACTCCGTGGGAGTACCTCCTGTGCAGCTTCCCTTCGCAGGGCAGCGCACCGGATGATGGGATTGGGGCAAAGCCTTCGGGACCCCCAATCTTTGATGATAGGAGGGAAACCACGGGATAACATCCCTGGGTCAGATTGCGGGAGAGTGTGTCGGAGTGGTGCTGAGGTGTCGTCCACCAGACGGTGATCTCCTTGGGTTAACCTGAGGCGGTCCCTTCGGGTGGGTGCCTGGAATGTCCTATCCCTAAGAGAGGATGATCACCTGTCTCTGTTATCATCTGAGCTCAAGCGTTTGGACATCGGGATTGCAGCTCTCTCTGAGGTTCGGAGACCGGATTGCGGCGAGATAATGGTGGGTGGTTACACCTACTATTGGTCTGGTCGCTCTGATGGTTACCATACCCAAGGAGTTGCTGTAGCTGTGTCCAATAGGCTGACCCCAATGATAATTGAGTAACACCTGTCATCGAGCGTATTATGAGATTAAGGATTCGTCACTCCTTAGGTGTCATTTCCCTGGTCTCTGTTTATGCTCCGACTGAGGCGAGTGATCTCACCGTGAAGGATGCATTCTACGCCACGCTCGAGTCTGTGGTTGATAAGTGCCCCAGACGAGATACACTTCTAGTCTTGTTGGATTTCAATGCATCGACTGGAACTGATAGGGATGGTTATGAGGTGTGTGTTGGTCCCCATGGGTAAGGAACTGTGAACCAGAATAGCACTAAGTTCCTTGACTTTGCAAGAAGTCATGGACTTAGGGTGGCTGGTTCATGGTTTCAGCACCCACAAGCTCATCGCTGGACTTGGTATTCCAACGCTGGCGGTGTGGCAAAGGAGACTGACCATGTCCTCATTGACGGTCGCTGGAGGATGATCCAGAACTGCAGGGTCTACCGGAGTGCTCAGTTCCTCAATACTGACCACAGGCTTGTGGTAGCAACTCTAAAGCTGCACCTTCAATCCTGGAGAATGTTACCATCCCAGCCTAGGCTGGATGTTGGCAAGCTCGGGGATGAGAGAGTAGCTGAGGAGTTTGCGAACAGACTGAGTGGACACGGGGGATCTGGGTGCTTTGGGGGGTCCTGAAGAGTTGTGGAGCGCCTTCAAGACCACCGTCCTTGATGTTGCCGGTGGATGTCTTGGAACTCACCGCAGGGCAAAGAAGAATTTTGTCTCTAAAGGGACACTGGATACCATTGACCAGAGTCGCAGGGCCAGGCTGAATGGCAGAGCTGAGCTGTTCAAGGAGCTGAGGCGTAAAACTGTACGTGCACTGAGGGTGGATAAGGAGGCCTATGTGCGAGGAATCTGTGAGGGGGTAGAGCATCACCTGTGGACAGGTGATTCTCGTCCCACTTACAGGGGAATTCGTGCATTGCGTTCATCCAAGCCTGTCCCTCGGAGCACTGCAATTTGAGCAGAGAGTGGTAGGCTCTTGACAGAGGAGTCTGAAGTGAAGGCCCGCTGGGCCGGTTACTTTGAGCGGTTGTACCAGGCTGATCCCCCAGCTGTCGAGTTGGACGTCAAGGGTGTTACAATCCCTGTTGCTGACCCTCGAATCAACTGTGGTCCACCTTCGCTTGTGGAAACATGGGCTGCGGTGAACCAGTTGAAACGGGGCAAAGCTCCAGGGATCTGTGGCATCCATGCTGAACTTCTCAAGGCTGGTGGAAATGCTGCACTCGTGTCGTTGCATGCAGTTTTGTGCTCTGCCTGGAACACAGGCATTATCCCAACTGATTGGAAGAGGGGCCTTGTTGTTCCTCTCTGGAAAGGGAAGGGTGATCGCCAAGACTGAAACAACTACCGAGGGGTGACGCTGCTCTCAGTGCCGGGCAAGGTCTTTGCTCGGATAATTCTTGATAGGTTTCGCCACCATCTGCTTGAGCACCAGCGTCCAGAGCAGTCAGGCTTTACACCAAAGAGGTCAACGATTGACCGTATCCTTGCTCTTCGTGTCCTCACCGAACGCAGACGAGAGTTTCGGCAGGGGCTGCTTGCAGCCTATGTTGATCTCTGTAAAGCGTTCGATTCAGTGAATCGGGATGTCCTCTGGAGGATTCTTGGTCTTCGTGGGGTGCCACCAAAACTGATCGATCTGATGTCTGAACTCTACTCTGGTACTGAGAGTGCTGTGAAGTGTGGTGGTACCATCTCTGACTTATTTCCAGTTGTTACTGGAGTTCGTCAGGGGTGTGTACTGGCCCCCACACTTTTCAGCACTTGTATGGACTGGATTTTAGGGAGGATGTCGGAGAGATCAAGCTGCGGTGCATAGTTTGGGAATGTCAAGATCTCGGACCTTGATTTTGCAGATGATGCAGTCATCTTTGCAGAGACTTTAGATATCCTTTTGGGGGCCCTCGAGGTGCTGAATGAGGAGTCGGAGCCGCTGGGATTACGGGTTTCTTGGGTCAAAACTAAGATACAGGCATTCAGTGACATCTTGGATGCTGCTGTCCTGTCTGTGTCTGTTTGTGGTGAGGATGTTGAGGTCGTGGAGAGATTCACTTACCTTGGCAGTGATATTCATGTCTCTGCCGGCTGTGAGTCAGAGGTCAATAGACGTCTGGGGAGTCATGGATTCACTGGATCATGGGGTGTGGCGCTGCTGGTACCTGTGCGGGAGGACGAAAGTCCGAGTCTTCAGGTCCTTGGTACTTCAAGTGTTGCTCTATGGATGCGAGGCTTGGACTCTGACCAAGGATCTGAGACGGAGACTTAATTCCTTTGGTACCAGGTGTCTTCGGAGAATCCTTGGCTATCGCTGGTCGGATTTTGAGTCCAACGAGCGATTGCTGAGAGAGACTCGGATGAGATTTGTTACCTGCATAGTCCGTGAGGGTCAATTGCGGCTGTATGGACATGTGGCTCGTTTTCCTGATGCTGATCCTGCTCACCAGATTCTCTCAGCGAGGGAGTCTGATGAGTGGAGGAGGCCAGTGGGCCGACCACGTTCCTCGTGGTTGCAGCAGGTTGACCATCATCTCAAGGAGATGGGGATGGGCCTGGCATCTGCCTGGGGGATGGCCAGACGGAGGCCCCTGGAGTACCGGCGGAAAGTGGACATAGCGACGCGCTGTTCTGGCACATGCTCCCATACCTGACCTGACTGGATGCATTTCATGTGTGAGATCTAGTTAATCAGTGGAACCTGTCATACATAGTTTGAACAGAATATTGAAGTCCTCTTCCATTTTAAATCTGTTTGTGTCATCTGGGACTAGTTTGAGTCCAAGCAAGGAATGACTTTTCTGTCGATCAGGAAGGGTGATCCAACTTCTTCTCGGTTGAACAGGCTCCGTGTCTTCAAGGGTGACCGAACGAGATTTTTTTTGTAGCGGAATGCACTTAGTGCTTGATTGGTTTTTCTCTGGTGGCGTCATTGGGATATTGGTAGATTATATGTGTGGTTCCATGAGTAGTTGTTCCATCAACGGTGTTCTCATGAAAGTCAAGATTATCAATGGCAAACTGGCTGAAAATATATTTTGCAATGTTTCCAGGAATGAAATAGCCTTGCTTTTCTATCTGATTATTAGCTTCATTTGCCATGGTGGATATATATCTCTGCGCATCGTTATAACTGATGCAGTTACCAAATCTATTTAGTAGGGTTACCGTGTCCTGACTTCGAGTCTGCTATATAATGTGCACAGCAGTGCCAACATGTTTGGGAGTTGCTATTTTAGCAATGGCAGCACATATATCCTGTGAAAGGTCGAGCACTTGTTCATGCTGTTTTGCCTCAATCACAACACTGTCATCAGGACCAAGACCACTGTCTGCATCAGTCAACATTCAAGCAATGTGGTTGTACAAGTCATTCGGGACACACTTCAGTGCATATTCATATGATATATCCATGTTTACTTCTGCAGCATCCACTTGCTTTAATCTCCTCCTTTCTTCACTGGCTATTGATTTAAGCTGTTTGCGAATGGCCTTTGCAGTATGAAATGACTCAGAAGGTGATGTATGGGACTGTTGAGGTTCAGTGGCAGTTTTGTCAATGTCAAGATCCTCCTCAATGTATTCTGATTCTTCCAGGCAATCTTTCAGTTTCTTAACTTCTGTGAGGACTGTTCCCAAAAGTGAACTTGGAGGAACATAAGAGATTCGAACGACCGACCTGGGGAAAAATCATAATTTGCTCACCATAGTGGTTCTGAAATTGTTTTACAAGCGTATCACTACGATATGACATGGCATGTTCCACATGCTTCTCATCCAACCACCTATGAAGCATATCACGCAATTGCGAAACAAAATAAATTCAACAATCACTGAGCAGTTTTGCTTCAATAGTAGAAATAAGCCACTGAAACAATTTTTCATAGACACTCAAAGTGTCAGTAGTGTTGATATCTGTGGGGTGTTTGTTCATAAAACTATTCAAACACAACCTATGATACCTAAAGTCATTTGCAATCATGTCCGCACAGCCTACGTCACAACCTTGAATTGAATGTAGCATTCGTTCATCATTGAGTTCATTCGCTTTATTCCAAATTGATAACTGTCTATCCTTTGTGGCAACCAAAATCAATTTGCGATCTCCTTTTTTGTCTCTCACTTTACCACACACAAAACAGTTCGTTTTGAAATCTAACTTTGTGTCAAATTTAAATCGAGTAGCTGTGCAGACGGGTTCTTCATCCATATTTGCAATGTTTGTTTCGACCTTAGGCTGTTTTTTATCAACCGTTTTTTTATTATTGTATGTACTTTGACACGAACTGTCAATCTTAGTAAGTTTCTTGAGAAATATGTCCTTACTGCTGACATCATCCTTGTACAGTAATGAGGGATAACCATTCTCTGTGACATTTTGAAGAGTACACGATGTCTTCTTTTGACAAATTATACAGGTATTATAATCTGTCCCATCACTTGGCGACTTCCCTTTCTCACCAATTCGAATAGCCCCTTCCTCCATTGTGTCGCTGGGATGTACCAAAGGTACATATACCTGAAGATGTGTGAAATGTATTAGATGTGTGAAAAATGTATTAGATGTGATGTATTAGATGTGAAGATGTGTGAAATGAAGATGTGTGAAAGTTAAGAATCGATATACAACTATTGAAAAACTATGTATTGGAGGGCAAAAATAATAAATGTTCAGTGCTTAATTCAACAAACAAGTGATCATTGGCTTCACGGGCCACCATACCATCGAGTTACAGATCAAATGAGATTATAATTTATATACTACAACATGTACTCTGTATGTAAGGATGCTACCTACATGACCTATATAGCTGCTGGCTCTCTTGCCTGTACATCACTGTAGCTATTCCTGACATAATCAATGTCACACGCACGGGTATGTGTACCTGCATGCAGGCCTACATTTTTTTTCAGGCACCTTTTCAAAAGCTGTGCTATTTATAACTCAAATTAAGTTCATTCATATGCTTGTTTAAAACTACTTACCTGATGGTTGATATTAGTTTCTTCCTGCCATTGTATGGTTCTGAATAATGGACTAAAGTGGGATTGAAAATTTTCTGAAATCAACACATGATGCCAAGGAGAGATGAATAGCAATTTACCTCCAATTACGGAAGAGTGCTTTGTTTTAAAAAAAAATATGGTGGCCTGTTAAAAGGTACTGTTTTTTATATGTGCAACTACAACAATACATGAAGGCTTAGCTGTAACATTATGATTAATAAATGTAGGCCTATACTCTTATACTTGTGGCCTTTCAATGTATTTAGTTCCAGCATCACTCAGCTCCAGTTCAGGAAAGAGAGTATGCTTTATTGAAATGTCTGAAACTGGCAAAGGGTTAATGAAGGAATGGGTTGATATACACTTCTGGTGAACAAACATTCATTCCAATATCCATTTGTGACTATGCAAATGCTTCACAAGCTTCAAAATAAAACATAATTGTATTTTTCAGAAAAAGCTGAAATTTGACTTTTTTTTGCATATCGGACTCGAGAGGTTAATATGAAAACTATAATACTTCTGCAATTTTTCATAATATAAAAAAAACTTTGGGTATATGTTGGCTTATATTAATAGCATTTGTGGTACCCAGACTCTTGGTTTGGTCACAGCACCATATTTAATATCACTAGTACCCAGATTTTAACTTGCATCCAAAATCTATGACCTTTTGACCCCTAGTGACATAATCGATGATATCATCAAAATTTTATTAATGAAAAATTGTAGGGTGGGCCAACTCCTTCTCAATGATACCTAATATGCATGACTTTCATTGCAATTACTTCATAAAAAAACTCGATTTAGTTTCCCCTACCCCTAATTATTTGGCTCATTTAGGTGATCTCGTATTTTCAAACTTCCACCCACAGAAGTTGTTCGCAAGAGTGTCTGATGAGCAGACCTCTGAAACCTTATGAGGAATGGACATACCTACCTAAAAATATATAGAAACAAAGTATAGCAAGCTGTGTGACCTCCTTCAAATGTTTAGGGCTCTGGTCCCCTACTACTGGGAAATGTTTGATTTGTGCT
Organism: Eptatretus burgeri; assembly: GCF_056783735.1. Lineage (NCBI taxonomy): Eukaryota > Metazoa > Chordata > Myxini > Myxiniformes > Myxinidae > Eptatretus > Eptatretus burgeri. Next base: position 102,143,729 of record NC_140967.1, on the reverse strand, counting down.
CGGGGAGGTGATGCACACCATGTTCTGATGAGAGCTGTTGTGCTTGCACAAAACCCGTTCGGTGATATTGTTGCGAATTTGGAAGCTTACTGCACACAACCGCCAGGTTCTATAGATCAGCTATGTCGGTAAGTATGCGTTTCTCCTTCGGGTCCCGTCCTATGTTTAATGGGTGATTAATTGTATGTGCGCTGTGAGTTATTTTTATTTGATAATTAGGATTTAAATTAACAACAACGACACCTGCCCTCTCTTCCTTCCACCATCATCCACCGGCACCATTGCACGCGTGCGTGTCAGCACATACATGGGCGGAGTCCAGTGTGCTAGGCGGAGTTTCTCTGGACATTGGTGTCCTGGCTTCGCCTCAAATATGGGCACAAGCGTTACACTCTGGCTTCGCCCCAAATATGGACACAAGCGTTACGCTCTGCCTTGGCTCCAAATATGGGCATAGAGCGTTCCCTCTCTGCCCAATGAGGGAGTGCGAGCATGGGATAAGAGAAGCGCGCCTGGGCCAAAGGTAGAGTGGTTGTCTTCTGGTCTTCGAAAAGAGTGGTTGTCTTCTGGTCTTCGAAAAGGAGTTGTCTTCTGGTCTTTGGACGTCTGGTGGTCTTCTGAAGCCAGTCGTCGCCAGTAGGGTAAGAATACTGGTTCTGGCTCACTTTTCCCCATGTAAATGAATGGGGGATTTTCAGCCATGAAATTTTTCTTTTTTTTCCCCTGAAAAAATAAATCCCCTTTTTAGCCCAAGGTATATTTATTTGTCTCCCCTTTTAACCTGGAGCCTGGTGTTGGCTTAGTGGTTAGGGTGGCGGCTTGGGATCCCAGGGTCCTGAGTTCAAATCCCGTTGGCTGCTGAATTAACACCAGGGGGTTGACTCAGCCTGCCATCCTTCCGAGGTCGGCGAAATGAGTGCCAGTGTACTGATCCCGGTGTATGCCCCAGTTAGAATAGGTGTACCATATCCCTGTGTGTCGTAAGAGGCGACCAGGGTTGGTGTCAGGAAGGGCATCCGGCCATAAAACATTGCCTCAAGAAAAAGCCAAACCCCTGCACAGCAGGGAAAAATGGCTGTAAAAACAGTCATTTTTTTTATTTCCCCTTTTAACCTAGGGGCTCTCTATTCAAATAACCCATACAACAAGATAAAGATTTGTTAAAGGTGATTCGAAAGAAATATCTGAAACGTCTAAGCCTCGAGGCACTCTTTATCAAATAACCAATGCATATTGTTTAGCTCACTCATTGAACCTATAAACATTTGTTCATTCTCAAATTCCTTCAATAGTTTAATTTTCTTTGCACAATAATCCCCATCTAAAATATTGAAAAACAAAACATTTGAATCTTTATATTTTTTAAGATACCCCTTTTGTGCCATTACGAAATGATAAACTTCTCTTAATGATCTCATCTGACCACCTCCTGAGTTGCATATCATTTTGATATTGTAGTAAATTATTTTTCCATTGTTCAATTGATAACCATCAAATTTTTCAGTCCATTCAAACATATTTATTATTTTCTTTACATCCTCTAACTTATTGGTTTTTAAATTGATTCGCATATTTGTTTTATTTACCTTTGTTTTAGATATTTTTTCAATAAGACTTATTTGATATTTTTCACATTCATTATGTTTTCCATTTATATACCAAGACTGAGATTTTCTCCACTCTTTAGTTTGACTAATACTTGGTTCGACCATTTATATATTGTGAAAAACGCGGCGGAAGCCCTTAAAAACCCTAACCCATCTTCCCATCGTTAAAACTTGTGTCCATATGGAACACAATCTATTCTATTCACTCTATCATACAATACCCATATGGAACACAATCTATTTTATACACTCTATCATACAATATCCATATGGAACACAATCTATTCCATTATCTAAAATAAATCTCTTATCATCAAAGGCTCCTAATGCCTTTTTATTTACTTCTTCACTATATCTCTTATGTTTATAACTTCTTATTGTATTCATTTTCCTATATTCTTCTTTCTTATTCATCAAACAATTATAATAATTTCTAAAAGTTATTGATTTCTTTATTACATATTTCTTTATTCCCTTTAACCTTTTATCAATCTGATCACCATACTTATAAGCATATGCCTTTGCTCTCAATCCAATAAACTCACTCATTACTTTTCCACCCAACTCATCCTTAAACTTGCCAATAACCTTTTCATTCTTTTTTGAAAATAACTCACTCTTCTTACTAAAATTACTTGTATCATATACTCCAATGTTTTTCTTCATATCCTTATAAACATCGTCAGTTTTTATATCTAGAATAAAGCTATCGGTGTCCATATACAACAATGAAGCATTTTCACCATACTCTTTCTTTAAATCATTATACAAATAATCATACATCAATATCTTTGATAAATCAAGAACTGCTGTTCCAATATAAATTGGTTTATCCATGACAATACTTTCCTTTTTCATATGAATAGCAGAAAAGTTCTCTGAAAAAACCTCTTCTCTCTCAAAACTTGGTTTATTTATCAATCTAGAAGCTTCTTTCCAAGATGTTGCAAATCTAATGTTTTGCCTGTTTCTAACATTCTCCATTGTCTTTCCAAAGACAGCATTATTCATCAATTTATAGAATTCCCCTTCAAATTTTACTTTTGTATTTGTTCTCATATCTGTATTGAATTTAATATACTTTTTCATCCAAGGACTTTGTTTAAATTTTAAAACTCTATGAATTTTAGCTACTCTCAACCCAGCAGATAAATATTGTCTCAAGTTCCTTTGATGCAAAACATATCCCTCTTTATCATAGAATGTTGTTAATAACTTTTCTGTTGATTTGCCTTTAATATTAAAACTTTTATGATAATCACTGAACCATTCTTTCTTTGGGGTTTCTTTCTCACATGCAAAAGGAAGGTCTTTATGCTTATTATGAAGATCACTCGGGTACTTCAAATCAACTTCAAAATAATAACCTTCTTCTTTGCCATTCAATTTCTCTTGAGAAGAAATAACAATATTCATCAAAGCCTTTTCATAATCCTTTTCTTCCACCCACTCTAATTTACCATAAGGCAGAGATTGAGACATTGCCCATCCATACAAATTATTAGCATCAAAGTACATCAAATAATTACTATCTTTTTCACTCTCATAATTTGGAAGATATTTATTATTTGCTTTAGCATATCTTTTTGAACATACTTGTGATATTCCACCTCTCTTAGACTTCTCAATCATCAAAAGCATATCTACATCACTGACTAAATCTATATCTTGTTTTGTCATTTTCAACATTGCACTCCAAGCTAAACCAGGAGCTGTGAAATAGTGGGCAGGATCTAATCCATAACAATTTTTATTATGACAGAGTGATCTAAAAGCTTCAAACACATCAGCTAACAATAAAACATCTGTTTTTAGATACAAATCATGATATTCTCCAAGGTTCTTTATCTTAAATATTTTCCAAATTTCTTGTGCGTGTTTATATTCCTTATCACTTATCTTTTCTTCATAAAGGTTATTATAGAAACTTTCTTTTGAAGGAAGTTGTGTTTCTTTAAATCTCATAAATGAATCCATATAACCATAAGGATAAATTCCCTTACTTGTAAGAATTTTCTCTTTACTTTGAATTTCATTCCTTGTTTCAATTTCCTCTCTAGTTAGAATTCCCTCTTTAATCAGAATTTCATCTATAATCAGAATTTCCTCTTTAGTTAGAATTTCATTCTTTGTTCGAATTTTGTGTATAATTAGAATTTCATCTTCAGTAAGAATTTCTTCATTCATTTCCTCATTAATTAGAATTTCCTCTTTACTTTGAATTCTCTCTTTAATCTGAATTTCCTCTTTAGTTAGAATTTCCTCTTTTGGAAAGAATGAATTAAGATTTGGAAAAGAGCCCGTGGAGCTTAGATTTGATGCGAGGTTGGCTAGTGGTGTTCCCATAAACTTGTAAGAATCAAGAAACCTTATACGAGTTATAGGTTTTGTGAATATCATTTTTGTAAATGAAATATACTTTTGACTTGTGTTTTATGGCAGAAATATTCCCTGGTGTTTTTGAAAGTTCATTTATAAATAGATGTGTGTCATAGTTGGCGCTGTTGTGAAGAAAGACTGGAATAAAAGAAGGTAATTTATAATTAAGATTACAACAGGAATGAGCGGGACCTCTATATTTACCAGTAAGATGACAATGATCCTTAACTTTAGACTCCTCAATTTCCTCCTCACAAATATGACAGATATTGTTCTTTCTAAATTCTAATTTTTCTTCTATGGTTAATTTCATCGGTTCATTTGTTTCTTTCATTAATTTACTTAGTCTTATACAATCCTTTTCTAATCGTTTTACAAACTCTTGTGAAGCATTTTTTCCACTATACTGTTCAAGTTTATTATACTTTTCTCCAACAGATGATTTGATATAATAACAGAAACCACAAGGAATATGTTTTTGATATTTATTTGTATATGGTTCTTTTGGATTAGGAGAAGCAGTATTTATCTTTTTAAGGATACATTCAAAATCAGCGTATATCACAAATGGGTGCATGATAGATTTATTATAATCTTCAAAAGAAATCTTTTCACCAGGTTTAGGCATTGTAATTACAGCTGATTTATGATTACTACAATATTTTGAATGTTGTTCTAATCGTTCTTTTGTATGAAATGAATTAAGACATCGCTTACAAGGATATATTTTGTTTGCTGTTCTGAATACCTGAGAAGAGATTAATCTTGATAAATTATTGATGTATGTGTAATGTGAATTATTTCCAACACTAAAATATAAAAGATCAATGTGTGTTTCTTCATTTTTAAAGTTGTTTGAAATTTTTAATATTTGAACTTTGTTTGTATCCGTTAATCCATATACATTAATAGAAAGATTATTCTTTTTCTCAAATTTAGGAATATCTGTTAGTGGCATTGGGAAATTAAAATCTTTAATGTCCAAGGTATTCTCATATTTCATATATTGTTTTACTCTTTCTGAATTACATTTTGGTGGATGTAAGTGAGCAAGAACAGACCAGAGAAAACATTTATTATCATTATTCTTAATATTAACAACTGCCTTCTTTCGTTTTATTTCTTTTGGTAATTCAATATAAGAAGAAGCTTTAAGAGGGTTTGATTTTAGAATGTGTACATCTAAAAAGATGATTTTTTTTTAATATTGAATCCACTTCCTACCACTGTATTATCAACATCCTCCTCTTGTCTTGATAGTTCTTCATAAACCCCACTATTCAAAAAATCTTGAAATGATGTTATAAAATGAAGATCTGTCCTCATATAAGGAGTTTGTTCTTCATCTTGTCTTTTCATATTCATTTTCACTCCCATATAAAACTTTAAAGTTTTCATTTCTTTTAATGTTTTTTAAATAAATTTTTCAACATCAGGTTTCACTATTTCAATTGATTCAATTATTGATGATGGACCGGGTTCTCCAAATTGAAAAATCCTTATTTTTATATGCCCTTTAAATGCCCCATCAGTGTTTTCAATATAATAGTCTCCCTTTACTTTAAACTCATTTTTCTTGTGTTTTTGTGATTGAAGATGCCTATTATAACTACTCTTCAAAACATCCTTTGAGCAGGTATCACAATGTTTTCTTTCCAACTCAAGAGGGGATATTTTGTGAAATAGATTAAATGTGTGTTTGTTGGTTCGGAGGTGTTTTCTATAATGTTTATATTCGTGATTACAAACATCGCAGTATGTTGTATTCACCATATTTATATAATAAAACTTTGCTTAAACTAAAAATTTCTTGATGAAAATTTCGTTTATTTTACAGGTGAATCTGTGCTTAAACTAAAATTTTCTTGATGAAAATTTCGTTTATTTTACAGGTGAATCTGTGCTTAAACTAAAATTTTCTTGGTGAAAATTTCGTTTATTTTACAGGTGAATCTGTGCTTAAACTAAAATTTTCTTGATGAAAATTTCGTTTATTTTACAGGTGAATCTGTGCTTAAACTAAAATTTTCTTGATGAAAATTTCGTTTATTTTACAGGTGAATCTGTGCTTAAAACCATTTTATCCTCCAACTTTTTCACTTAATAAATACAATGTTTCAAGACACAAAAGACAAGTTTCAATCAATCTCTTCATTTGTTAAAGATGCTGAGAAATATGTCAAGGATGTAAAATTGAACAAAGATAAATATAACAACTATTGGATAAAAACAATTATGGTGGATATGATGAGTTCTTCAATTTACTTCAGTGGAAGGGCTTTTAGTATACCTGGAAGAACATCAATTAAGGTATCTCTAACAAAAGTTTCTCCTCTCCTTCTGGCAATATATTCAAAACTAGAAAAAGCAATGAAACAAGAAAAGGTATCAAAAAATAAAAACCTTATGGATGAAGCTTTAGAAAGAAAAGATAAGACCATCTGTAATATGCAAGGAGAAATTTGTATTTTTTTTCAACAACCCTAAAGATATAAATCCTGATGAAATAAAGGATGTTAATATATCAGGTGAAATGACATTTCGTTCAATTGTAGTTAAGGATCATTTTAAAATTACCTTTAATATAAAAAATGTAGCAGTTGAATCTGTTAATGAAAAAATGTATATCGATATCGATGGTAATGTTTTTTTCTACTAATTAAATGAGCCAATATTCAACTGAAGATTTTGAAGATTATGAGAGTGATTATGATACCGAGAGTTTGCATTCAAACGATAGTTATGACACCGAGAGTTTGTGTTCAAATGATAGTTATGAAAGTATAGATGATTCTGAAAGTATCGAAGATGAATTTCAGTTTAAGTAAAGTTTTACTTTATAAATATGAATAGTTTACTCGATTTTGAGCCTCTTGAATTCCATGATTCTCCATATGACAAATTTGAGAATTGTCCTGCGTGTGAAAGACGGGGATTAAACACAGAGTCAAAAGCCTATAAACAATGTATATTCTGTGATTATCTTCTAATTAATGATAATCAAAAATATAAAAAGGAAAATAATTCTTTTAGATTTACACCAAAAATGAATTACTTTACAAGATTGATTCGAGAAATGAATGTAAAGAACGAGGGTGAGAACACACCTTTCCTTACAAGGGAAGAGACTGAACGTATTAGAGAAATGTTCAAAGGATTGTTGTTATATCTTATTCATGGATGTGATTTTCAGGGAAATATCAACACAAGATATTGCATAAATAAAATAATGGATTATCTTGAAATTAAACCTGAACTTAGGATAAAATATAGAATTTCGAAAAAAGCCAAGAATAAATTAAATAACCTGTTTTCCAAATATATAAATGAATGATTTTTTACCTATTTGGGAAAATAAGATAAAATTTGACAACCATAAAAATCTCCCAAATTCATTAAGATGCCTCATAGTTGGTTCAAGTGGATGTGGAAAAACCTGCTTACTTTTAAAGATGCTCCTCACTCCCAACTTTTTAGATTATGATAATTTAATAATTTTCACAAAGTCGAGTTTTCAACCAGAGTATCAACTACTCTCACAAGGTTTTAATGCTGGTCTTCAAAAGAAGATATAATCGGTTTATTTAAACTTCAAAAAAACCTAAATGATTTTAACATTGAAGATATAATACAACTATTTTGTGATACACAGAGATGTAAAAAGAAATCAAAACCGATAACTTGTATTCTGAGTGATAATACGGATGATATACCGTCTCCCCAAGATTTTGATAAATCCAAAAAGAACCTCGTTATCTTTGATGATTGTGTTAATGAGAGAAACCAAACGGTAATGGACAGCTACTACACAAGAGGGAGACATTCTTCTTGTAATTGTATTTATCTTAGTCAATCGTACTTTCAGCTTCCTCGTCGTTCCATCAGAAACAATGCTAATACTTTTATTTTATTCAAGTTAAATTCAATAGATATAAACAATTTTTGGAGAGACAATTGTTCTACATTATGTAGTAAAAAGGAATTTGGGGATTACATGAAACACACGACTGAAAAATATAAATATATTGTTGTGAAACAAGATGAGATATTAAATGATATTTTTCAATAAATAAATGGATGCGAAAGAAAGAGCAAGAAGATTTAGGGAACATCAAGAGTTGGTTTCAAAAGTTGTAAAACAGCAGGAAGACATAAAGAAGAAACGCAGACAGAGACTAACGGGCGAAGAAGCATTTGAAAGAAAACAAGAGAAATTTTTTAAACCACTTTTAAAAACTTCCCAAGGAAAAATGAAAGATGTTTCCACAGTTCCCACGGTAGAATATACTCCTAAAAAACTTCAAATGTTAAAAGATTTCAGTCAAATGACGGAGGAAGAATTAGAGCATTTAGGAGAATTAGAATATGATGATGAAGGTTTATTTCAACAACTGGAAGAGATTAATCGACCCCCTGATTATATTGTGAATGCTCTTCAAAACAATGAATATTCAGCGGATTCAAAAACCAAAGCAGGACTCATTCCAACAGAACAATCAGCAATATTTCATCTTGTTCAAGAAAAGGTATTGATATTTAATGATGAATTAAGGTTCTTGGGTTCTGCTCAACCCCCTGTTAAACTAACTCCAAGATTAATGTTTCTTCTCACAAAAGATGGAAGACAAGGTTCAACTGTGAGGGATGAATCAAAGTATATTGATAAACCATTGGATATGGAAAATAATGATGATAGAGTATATATTGATCTGCTGAACACTCTAAATTATAAGGTTATTCTTTCTGGTAAAAGTAGGAAGAATGAGAAGGAGAAACACATTATTCAGGCTTTAAGTATCCTTGGTTCAGGTGTTAGTTTTCTTCCAAATGACCCATCGCAATTAGTTAATAGACTGTTATTGTTGTTAGGCAGTAAGAAGGCTGGAAATAATTGTTTTAATGAAGCATCAGCCATTTTAGACCAGTTGATGAACATGAAAATAATTAATAAATATCAATATAAAGACATTTTATCTCATATTAAATAAGATGAGAAGCACAATCCTTAGTTTCAATTTCACAACAAGCGACCACACATCTTCATTCCCATACCCACTACAACTTGACACAACAAAAGAATATGAGGCATCTTTATTGTCCATGGAAACTTATAATACCTTATTTAATATAACCGAGAAAAATGACAAGTTTAGTTATAATCCAGGAAGTGGATACAAAACGATAACAGTCTCACCCGGAGCATATGAGATTTCTCAAATATCTTCCGAAATTGCTCGTCTTATGAAAGAACAGGGTGATGAACCAAAAAATATTGTTATAAACATTCAAAAACATACTTCAAAATCAACGATTAAAGTTAAAAATAACTACAAGGTTGATTTCACAATTGATAATTCATTTAGAGAGTTATTGGGTTTCTCCTCAAAAAAGATTGAAACTAATGGGACGTTTTACAGTGATAATGTCATTCAAATATCCTCAGGAATAAATTCGGTGTTAATTCACTGTGATTTGATTGATGGTGCTTATAATGATGGGAAAAAAAACAAATACAATATTTTCATTCAGCGCATACTCAACCCCAATTGGTTATAAATTCAATATGGAACCCAAAAATTTGGTTTATCTACCTGTGTCAGGAAAAACCATACACAGAGTAAATTTTAGGATAACCGACCAAGATAATCGTGTGATTTCTTTTAATGGAGAAGTTATATCCATCAGAATTCACCTACGTGAAGTTTTCCAATAAATAAATACGATGGTTATTGTGAGGAAACACGAGTTGGGAAAATATAAAATAATTACAGGGGATGGGATGTTCCTTTCCCCATACTACAAGGGTGAAGGTATGTATCTTGGTAGAGGATACTATAAACCTAAGAGACAAAGGGGTGTTGGGCATCAATTTAGAGGAGATGGGATAATTGATACTCTCATGGGTATTGGTTCAACTATTCTTAAACATAAAGATCTAATTGGTTCAACTGCTTCTGCTGTGGGAAATGTTGCAGGTGCTGTAAAGAGTATAAAAGATGCCCAGAAGGAATCTCATAAATTACAAGCAATAAAAGAAATTAAGAAAGGCAAAACTCAGTTGTCCCCCCAAGAACGACAGAAAATAATTCAAATACTTGGATCAGGGTTTCAAAAGTTTTAACATCTTTTTTCCTAAATAAATACAAGTGTGGAAGCAATTGATAGTATCTATGATTTGGATGATACTATTATTATCTCAAACTCCACTAAAAAAGAAGATTACTTCAAGGTAAATGCAATAACTGGAACAGACTGGAATACGAATGGTACAAAAAGTTTTGAAATAAATAATCAACAAACCTATTTGAATCTCTCCGAAAGTTTCTTGTTGTGTAAATTTAAATTCACTAAGGCTGGCAATAACACAAACGCTACACTTGTAAATGATTTCTTCTGGAAAATGTTTGATAGTGTGCGTTTGTATATTGGAACACAAGAAGTTGAAGCGGTTGATTATGTCTCTGCTGTATCTGAAATGATAAAATTTACACTCTATACATTCAGTGATAGAATGGGAAAGGGGTCTGTCGAAGGTTTTATTCCTGATATGTCAACGGGAACAAACACAGACCCTGGGTATACTCAAAGGAAAGGAATGTATAATGATGATACAAAAGCAGAAAATAGTTTTACTGTGGCAGTTCCTCTTAAAGGTATATTTGGATTTTGTGATCATGATAAAGTTCTGTATGGCCTTAAAATTAGATTTCAACTACAAAGGAATGATAATGAAAATCGATTGCTTTTTGGTGTTGGTAGTGCTTTTGGTGATCAGAATAAATTTGTAATTGAGGAAATGAGTTGGTATATCAGTGAATATACTCCTAATCTTAAAACAGAAGAGATGTTGAATCGAAGACTTAACTCAAAGAAACCACTCAGTGTATCATACCTCAAAAGAAGATGTCAACACGTTAAACTCAATCAAACTACTTACACGTGGAATTTGGGTGTTCTGGAAGGAAAGCCACGATATCTGTGGATCATTTTTAAAAAGCCAGATGGTGATACTGCGACTGATAAGAATAATGCATTGAGTGATAATGCTAAGGTGAAACAACTTCGCGTTTCTCTAGATGGAACATTTTACCCACGAGATAGATTGGAAATTAATTGGGAAAAAAATGATTTTGCTGAAGCATACAAGTCTTACCAAAAGGTGTGTGAAAGTAATGGAAATAAAGAACCTATTTTGGATATGACAGCATTTAAAAGTTTGTATACAATCTATGCGTTTGACCTGAGCGCTCAAAAGGAAACTATAAAGTCTAATCGAGTGGATACTTCCCTATACATTGAAAGAGGAGAGAGTGAAGAAGTTGATACATATTGTTTGCTTTTGGAAGAAACAGAATTGCAGATTAATACAGATAATGGTGTGATGATTAGTCTCACATAATTTTTTGTTAAATAAATGAGTGGCAAAGTACCAACTGGGGTATATGTTAATCAAATCAATCTTCATAAACTATCATCTTGTGTTCAAAATCAAAAGCCTTGTACGATTAACGTTAATACAATTCAGAGAAAAGGAGCAGTAAGAATTGATGTTTTTCTCACAAGAGAACAGGTTAAAATCTTGAATGACACTGGCTCACTTAAAATTAAAATGACAAAACCAATGTTGAAAAAATATTCAATAAGAGAGACGAGTGGAGGATTTCTCCCATTTCTAATTCCTTTATTTGCTGGTTTAAGTGCGGTTGGAGCATTGACGGGTGGTATTTCAACAGCGGTGAAAACTGCCAACGAAAGGAAGGCTCAACTCCAGGCTCAAAAAGAATTGGAAAGACATAACAAAGAGTTGGAGAAACAAATTAGTGGAAGTGGTGTAATTGTCGATTTTGCTGAAAAACTTGAAGGTCTGCCTGATAAAGCGAGATTGCTAGTTGGAGATATGCTTTCTTCTATAGCACAAGCAGGTGTAAAATTAACGAAAAGAGGTAATGGATTATATCTTTCTAATAAATAAATGAGCATTGATGAGTGGTTGAAAGAATTTGGAAAGAATACAACATCAAATTTACAACTTGTCAAATATTGTAAGAAATTAAAAATTCATAATGTGGTTATTTGTATGAGAGATGAATTAACAAATGTGCCGAAACATACAAAGAATATTATTATGAACTTAGAAGATAATAATGGGAACGGTTCTCATTGGGTTTGTATTTTTAATAGTCAAGACAAATATTATTTTGATAGTTTTGGTCTTCCACCACCTGTTGAAGTCATAAAATTCTTACAGAATGGTGTTTATCAAACATTTCAAGTCCAAGAATTAAATTCCAAGTGTTGTGGCCAATTATGCCTATATGTGTTATTTCAACTCAACAAAAATAAAAAATTTTATGATATTATTTTTAATCTAATATAAATGACTTATGTTGGTAAAGATGGTTCTATCTTTGGTTTATCTCAAGAACTGGATATTGATTTCTCAAATTATTACACAAAGGCACAGGCTGAACGACATAAATATAATATAACCAAAAATATTAACATGAAAAATGCTTATAAATTAAAAAATTATCCAAGCCCGACTGACGCGAATGACTTGGTGAGATTAAGCGATTTATCACAATATATATCCTTAAATAAAACGGCTGTGTATTCCAAAGATACAGAAGTGTTGATATTATCTCCAGGTCATACAGAATTCACAGTTCGAATTAAAATAAATTTTTATAAAGAAGGGCGTATCGTTTGTATGAGAATAGAACAATGGGGATATGATATGAATGATTTAGGGTATAATTGGTCATTTAAAATTAACCTCGAAGACCTGGAACAATTAAATCAGTCTCGTAAGGAAGAATATTATCCACTTGGTATCGAGAATGAGTTTTGTGGGGCTACGATTAGTAAACAACAAATAAAAGAATTTAATAAGGGTAAATATAATAATGGTTTTGCCCTTGTTTATCTCATGAAAACAGAAAAAACAGGATTATATATAATAAGTAAGGAAATACAAAATGATTTAACTATGGGAAGATGGGGAGGTGTTTCGTGCCATAATATTATTCTAACATATATTTCTAATACATAAATGACAGCAAGAAGGCTTCAAGAAAATTATCATTTCTGTGTCCAAGCATACCTTCAAGAAAAGGGTATTCGGTATTTTAATAAATATGTTCTACAACATAAGAATGAGGTATTTTCAATAAAAGATTGGCATTATGCTGATGTTGATAAACCGACAACTTTAGATTTAATTAGAATGTTAAATAATGAAAAAATTATAAAGTTAAGAAAAGGTAAGGCTCTTTTAGAAATTCAAAAGAAATTTTATTGGTTTCCTGTTGTAAAAAAATTATTTTGGATACAGAAATAACAAGAAATCCTGATGAATATATGTATAATATTCTATGGGGTGTAAGCGATTCAAGGATAGTAAGGGATGAGGAAGGAGTTGAAGAAGAGAGGGAAGAGGAGGAAAAGGAGAAGAGGGAGAAGAAAGAGAAGGAGGAAAAAGAGAAGAGAGAGAAGGAGGAGAGGGAGGAAAGAGAGAAGAGAGAGAGGGAGGAGAGAGAGAAGAGAGAGAGAGAGGAGAGGGAGAAGAAAGAGAAGGAGAGGGAGGAGAGGGAGAAGAAAGAGAAGGAGGAAAAAGAGAAGAGAGAGAAGGAGGAGAGGGAGGAAAGAGCGAGACAAAATAAATATCAAAATATGGAAACCAGTGAGATTAAAAAAAGATTAAGGGTATTACAGAAAATAACTCAACCCACCGAGGAGGAAAACAAAGAATTGGTAAGTCTATTTGCAATACTTTCGACAAGACTATTGACATCGACAAGATATGGATTTTAATTCAAGTTTTTCATTTTTTTTTCTTAAATAAATGGGGGAGAGAGTGAAGGCATTTCTAAGGATTCTTTATGTTTTAAAAATCAAGATTCAAATGTGCATGTTGGAAACTAAAAAGGTTTTTGCACTCTGCAGGAATTTTTCTCATAAATAAATGAGTTATTGTCTCAAATGTAAAAAGAAAACTAATACTAAAAATATTTCATATATTAAAAGTAAAAATAACAGGGTTATACAAAAAGGTATATGTTCGGTGTGTGGTTCAAAAAAAAATCAATTTATCTCCCAACACAAACTAGGAGGAGATATCCAAAAGTTTTTATCAGGAAGTAAATTTACAACTACTGGAATACCAGGGGAATTACATCTTCCAGGGTATTCTTTCTGTGGCCCAGGCACAAACTTGGATAAAAGATTAGATGAGGCAGACAATCCTAAATCCTGGAGTCGGCCTATCAATAGAGTTGATGATTGATTTGAGGAGTAGATATGCGTGGGTTGTACCATTAAAAAACAAAACAGGTAATACTCTTATGTTAGCCTTCCAACAGATATTTAATAAAAGTAAGAGAAAACCTAAAAAATTGTGGACTGATGAGGGTAGGGAGTTTTATAACAAGACATTTATGAATTTTCTAAAAAATAACAGTATTACATTATACAGTACCTTTAATGAAGGGAAGGCAGTTGTTGTTGAACGTTTTAATCGTACCTTAAAAGAGAGACTATATAAAAAATTCACACAACTCGGTTCACAACAATGGTCATCTTTTATTCAAGATATTGTGGATAAGTACAATGACACGATTCACACGTCAACAAATATGAAGCCATCAGAAACATTTACAAAATTAAAATATGAAAAAGAGATTAATGTCAGAAAACCTAAGTTCAAAGTTGGTGATATCGTAAGAATATATAGGTGGAAATCTCATTTTGAAAAAGGTTATACGAAAAGATGGACCAACGAGCTTTTTAAAATTGTTGATGTAATAGATACGGTTCCTTGGACTTATAAGATATATGATTTGGAAGGGAAGAGATTTTAGGTTCATTTTATTCACAGGAATTACAAAAGACAAAGATAAATTGAAATTTTTTGACTCCGCCCCTTTTTGGCTCCACCCACACAAGCCCCCGCCCACACAAGCCCCGCCCACACAAACCCCACACAAACCCCACCACACACCCCCCACAAGCTCCAATAAATTGAAATTTTTGACTCCGCCCCTTTTTGACTCCGCCCACACACGCCCCTCCCACCGAAGCCCCGCCCACACAAACCCCACACAAACCCCACACAAGCTCCACACAACCTCCACACAAAAACTCCACACAAGCTCCACACACACAAACCCCACGCAAGCTCCACCCATATTCATCATATTCCCATAATTAGTGAGTAGTTAAGTAGTTCCCCACACACACAACATGTTTATTTAATTAAAAAATTATCCACCCATCCACGCAAGCTCCACGCATCCACCCATCCCCCCATCTCTCCACCCATCCATTTATCCACACAAACCTCATCCACAGAAGCCTCATCCACATTCACCCCTCCCACACAAGCTCCACCCACATAGACCCCTGCCCATATAAACCCTGCCCACATGAACCCCTCCCACATAAGGCCTGCCTACACAAGCTCGACAGAAAAACTCTACACACATAAACCCCTCCCACACAAGATCCACCCACATAAACGCCCACCCACGCAAGCCCCACCCACACAAGCCCCACCCACACACACACCCCGCCCACACAAGCCCCTCCCACACACACCCCACCCACACAAGCCCCCACCGAAGCCCCGCCCACACAAGCCCCGCCCACACAAGCCCCACCCCCTCATCCCCCTGTGCGCCCCCACCTTTGACCCACCACCTCCCTCATCCCACCCCCACCCTTCCCCACACACACACATGGGGAGGGGAGGGATGGGATGAGGGGGTGATGGGTCATTGGGGGAGCGCACCTACCCCCCTCACCCCCACCCCCCTTTACATCTCTTTTATTCTTTTCTTGTAATTCAGAATCAAGTAATTGTAAACAAAACAAATATAATTTATTAATATTGAAAATATTAAATATTCATTTGCGAGAATGTACAATCTTTCCCAGCAATCTTCTTCAGATGCCTTGTGATTTCGAAACTCAGACACCATATTCTGTTTTGAAACAAAAAGTGGATAATAATTAGGTTCTATAAAGATAATTACATGGTAATATGAATAAGCCTCGTTGACCACTGAATTAACACACCAGGAGCCTGTCATCCTTTCAAGGTCAATAAAATGAATTCCAGTGTACTGACAAAACCACGTCCAAACTAATGATGCAACCAACATAAGGCGACATTCTAAAGAGAGAGTGATATTAATAATAATTCAGAAATATTTACCTCCAGAAAATCATGTGTTGTACGAGTGATATTAATAATAATTCAGAAATATTTACCTCCAGAAAATCATGTGTTGTACAAGATTGCTTCAACAGCTGATGTTGTGCGATAGTGCTGAAAAAAAAAAAAATAAGTCAAGGGTATAGATGAAGAGACAGACAGGGAAAGCAACACACACACACACACACGCACACACACACACATACACACACACATAGACACACACACACGTGCCTCACCATTGGTTTAATTCATTCGAGATCAGAGACCAGTCATTATAAATCATTGGCCTCTTCAATAAGAGCAGAGAGAGGTAGGTAGAAAGACAGACAGAGAGAGAGGCACACACACGTGTCTCACCATTGGTTTAATTCCTTCGAGATGAGAGGACGTGATAAGACTTCATGCCACTCATTGAAAATGTCTTTCAATTCTCTTCTAAAATCATTGATCTCTTCAATAAGAGTATTAATTTCATGAACCACGTTGTGATATGTGAACTCAATTTCTTCCAATGCCCTGTCAGGGAAAAAATATATATATATATCAGAATTATCATGATTTAATTAATAATCATTTGCTTCATCGTTCAAAGAGAAAAGCATACACAAACTTACCAACTCTGTAGTGGGCTGTTGGCTTCATCGGAAGAAATATCGTCCATGCCTCAGTTGTAAAAATGAAAATCCCGTCTGGCAGAAACTTTGTCTGGCGAACCGCTTATAAAGCAACGATGAGGAAATTGCTTAATCATTGGGTGTGGGCACAGGAAATGACAAGCTTCTCTTAATGATCTCATCTGGCCACCGCCCGAGTTGCAAATCGTTTTTGGACATAAACCACGCCATAAAAGTTTTGATTCAAATGTTTTCAGTTCGTGTTCTGAGATAAAATATAAACACGAGACCTTGTCTCACAGAATAGTTCCTATTTTTTCACAGCATGACAGTCCAAAACCACTTCCTCATTCACACAGCACGGCCGTGTCAAAAAAAACACTTCCTCATTTTCACGGCATGAACTGAAAACATTTGAAACAAAACTTTTTTTCTGGCATGGTTTATGTACAAAAATGATTTGCAACTCGGGCGGTGGCCAGATGAGATCATTAAGAGAAGTTTATCATTTCGTAATGGCACAAAAGGGGTATCTTAAAAAATATAAAGATTCAAATGTTTTGTTTTTCAATATTTTAGATGGGGATTATTGTGCAAAGAAAATTAAACTATTGAAGGAATTTGAAAATGAACAAATGTTTATAGGTTCAATGAGTGAGCTAAACAATATGCATTGGTTATTTGATAAAGAGTGTCCCGGGGCTTAGGCGTTTCAGATATTTCTTTCGAATCACCTTTAACAAATCTTTATCTTGTTGTATGGGTTATTTGAATAGAGAGCCCCTAGGTTAAAAGGGGAAATAAAAAAATGGCCATTTTTACAGCCATTTTTCCCTGCTGTGCAGGGGTTTGGCTTTTTCTTGAGGCAATGTTTTATGGCCGGATGCCCTTCCTGACGCAACCCTGGTCGCCTCTTACGACACACAGGGATATGGTACACCTATTCTAACCGGGGCATACACCGGGACCAGTACACTGGCACTCATTTCGCCGACCTCGGAAGGATGGCAGGCTGAGTCAACCCCCTGGTGTTAATTCAGCAGCCAACGGGATTTGAACTCAGGACCCTGGGATCCCAAGCCGCCACCCTAACCACTAAGCCAACACCAGGCTCCAGGTTAAAAGGGGAGACAAATAAATATACCTTGGGCTAAAAAGGGGATTTATTTTTTCAGGGGAAAAAAAAGAAAAATTTCATGGCTGAAAATCCCCCATTCATTTACATGGGGAAAAGTGAGCCAGAACCAGTATTCTTTCCCTACTGTCGCCTTCCTGGGGTCCCGCCAACAGAGTGTCTTCTCTTGTGGCCTGTGTGCCTGCGAGCCTGTCCCGCGAGGATCGCCTGCCTGGGCTTGGAGCGGCATTGTGTGGCGGGTTCGAGTCCTGCCACACCGGATCGTCGAAGACCGCACGAGGAGGAAAGGTCCAAGAATGGGCTCTGACCTCCGGCTCACCTTTCCTCGAGCTGGAGACCTCCAATAAAGACCTCCAATCCGTTTATTTTTGGGTGTATGTGTGTGTGTTTGTGGCACCAGTCTATTAAGTAAAACTGCATAAGTGCTTGTACATAAATTGCTATTCCTTCAGTATTCGGTTAACTCTGCCTTCTTGCATGCTCCCTTGTCCAATTATAAGTAAATATCCCTTTTGTTAAATGTTCCAGCTCGTTTCTGTGTTTCTTTCATTGGCTTGGCACGGTGTGTATTGAGAAATAGCGAGGCCGTAAATTGTTCATTTGGTCCAACGGGCCTTGGTAATCTCCGCTCGGGTTACACACGGTTCGGGCTCGGTAACAGCTCGTTCCGCTCGAGGTCTGTCGATGGTGTGAATTCCCCGGTAGCTTTGTCAGCTTGGGTAATTAGGTATATTGAAGCTTGGCAATTGACCCTACCCCACGCGGTCGAATTATTGGCGATTCATGGTCCAGTAAGGGACCCGTGCCTTTCGGACTTATCCCAAAAGGCACGACCTAAATTCCGGTGTGTTCGGTGGAGCTGACTCTAGTGCGCCCTCCAGCGGTCGTGCTCGTCACCGATACCCGGCCCCGTAACAATATCTCGTCCAAATTGGAGAACAATTTGTTTTGTCATCCTGGTCATTTACGAGAATGAAAACTGCAGGTGTGGTTTTTTTTTTTTTTTACCCTCGCCAGAGGAGTGGGTATTGCATTTAGGTTGTCTGTCTCTGTCTATCTATCCGTCCGCACAGAACGTGAGTTTTTTTTCTCTGCAATCACTTGGCGGATTGACATGAAATGTTCACCACAGTAGCAACTACTCATGTAGATGTTTGAATGACGATTATGGAAACATAGCCATAAGTCATATGGTGTGGCAGCCATGTTGGAAAAAAAGGGGAAAAAATTGAAACTTTGCACATGGCAAGTACCTGTACTCGGAGCCGGATTTAAGTTTAACAGCTACCGGGACATTAGAGTAGTAGACCCCCCCCCCCCCACCAAAACCAACCTTGAAGCAATGTGTGAAGAAGAGAGAGATAGAAAAAAAGCTGAACTGTCTTACTGTGTCAAGGTGAATAAACATTTTGCTGCAAGACTTTTTAAAACTGAAAAAAAATTAAAAATAACTCCGAGGGCACTCTTCTACATCGTGACGTCACCAGATTTGCCTCTGCCGACATGATTACATCATTGTACATACTTGTACCAAGTTTGATTGAATTCCCTGAACCCAGATTCAAAATATTAAACAATTCTGGCTGCCAGACCATGCATCTGATCTGGTTGAAATTTAAAACATATATATATATATTCCCCATTACTACTCGATCATAATTCCTGGTGTTGGTTTAATGGTTAGGGTGGTGGACTTGGGATATTAGGATCCTTCGTTCAAATCCCGCTCAGCTGTTGAATTAATACGAGGTGTGGTTGACTCTGCCTGTCATCCTTCTGAGGTCGGCAAAATGAGTGCCAGCTTCCTGGTATCCTGTGTCGGAGTGGCAACCCATCCAGGATTCTGCCCAATAGCCAAGGACACTGCTGAGGCAGCACCAACGCTCTGCACAGAGTATGGTCCTGATGGATGGATGGACTATATCATAACTTTGACGTTTTATATCGATTGATGAAGTGATTCAAGAGAAATAATATTTTTAAGATTTCCATTCAATCTAATATGGCTGCCAGACTATGTGACCTATTAATTATTAGTGAACACCCTGTTAGACCCAAGGCTTGAGGAACATGTGGGTGAGGTTTCCCCTCGATCTGTCAAGCCGTTCTGTAGAATTTTTTTTTTTTTCAAAGATGCGTGAGGTGACAGATCCCGAACCTAGTCATGCATAGGTCTGTGAGTGTAGCGTGTACCTCCGTGGGCCGCTCAGCTTGAGCGTTCTCACCTCAAGAGTTGGCACGTTATCTCCGGCTTAGTCACTTTGCCGGGGCTCGTGGCAACATGCACTCTACACTGTTCCTCCGGAATAAGCACGTCTCAGTCGCACACCAACCGCGAGTGAAGATCCAGCGACGGGCAGAGCCGAGAGGAGCAGTGAAGAAGAGGGCGAGGTAGAGAGGCGAAGAAGAGGGCTAACGGCTCTGCGATCCGCCTTTTATAAGCTCCGGGCGAAAGGTGGGGTGACGCCCTGAAGCGATGTGCTGTGACACAAATCCCGCTTTTCTATTGGGCCACAGCGGCCCAGCCATGCTTCGCCAGGCTCCTGGGATCAAAAGCTGTCTCATTCGCACATACGGTGTGACACGGTTCTGTACCAAACTCCCACGACACCTCCTCACCACCCGTCTTCTGGCGACTGGACGAGGGCCACATCAATCCCATGTGTTCACCCGGGACACCCCCCGGCGGGACGTGGCTGGTGCTATCAACATCCGTTGCTCGTCCCCGCACCACGCGGCTCGAGCCCATCCTAGGTTATGCTGCACGCCTCTGTTTAGTGGCAAATTGTATCGATGCAGAGGTAGGAATATGCAGAGGACGTGCGGGAGGTGTTAGTGGTCAAGGTGGTGAGTTCTTGGTGAGCAACGTGAGATGCCGTTGGAAATTGGCCCACAGATTTGGATGAAATGGCGCTCCGTGCGCTTTTGGGATACCAGGGTGTTCACGAATAATTGATCGGTCACATGGTCTGCCAGCCATATTGGATTGACCGAAAATCTTTAAAAATATTATTTCTCTTGAATCGCTTCATCAATCGACATGAAACTTCACAATTATGATCTCGTAACGATGGGGAATATGTTTTAAATTTCAACCTGATGGGACGCATGTTCTGGCAGCCAGAATTATTTAATTTTTTTGAGTCTGCGTTCTTTATCATTATTATTATTAAATTTTTTAAATAAGGCTCACTTGGCTGTGCGTTGATGGGTTTGAGGGTGGAGGAGGAGCAGTTGAAACCTGAGTCCAATCCTGGTTCCTCCTGATGACTTCATCTCTCCTTTTTTCCTTGTTTGGGTTCCTTCTGATGACTCTAATGCAGGACTGTCTCTATTTGCTTTTCCATTTGATTTGTATTCAATTTACTTCAATCCCATTCTGAATTAAATTGAATCATAACACGTCATGCGTCAGGGTCACGTATCCGATCAAAGCGGGACGTCTTGGTGCCCTGTAATCGCTGCCAGCAGTTATAATGTGGTAGCTCTAGTTATGTTGATCATTAATTACATAACACACCAGAACACAAAACTATACAAACACCACACAAAACAAGTCCTGGCGAGGGTCTGAAATCTCTAATTGCTCTTTCTTGTTTATTGCTTTTGTATAAAAAGAATCGTGGTTAATGGAAGAGTTATGAGCCAGAGCTTAAAATGTCAAAGAACTGACAATGGATTCACAGATAAACAAAATGAGCAAGTAAGGGGGTTAGGTTAAGTAGGGTTAATGGAGGTAGACAATATTATGGATAGCGATGGTGGAGGTGATATGAGATGGTGGTGCACCACCTGCTTGAAGCTCTGGAGGAAAGAGAGCGATTGAAGAGTTTGACAAATAGAAGAAAGGAGGAACAAAGAAGAAGGTGTGTGGTAAGTCTGGATTTTTGGGGGTTTAACCAGGAAGGAAGGGGTTACTGGAGGAACTGAAGAAGGCGAGTGAGCGGAGGGAGCTAGACTGGAGGAGAGGCGGTTTAAAAAAAACACAGTGCTCATCGACTTGTCTGCGATGTGAGAGCAACAGGCCTTGTGCTTCGGCCTCATCACAGGAAATGCCAATGCTTTTGAGAACTTCAGTCCCAGTCTATAGGGGAGAGTAGTACTCCATTGAGTTAAGGACCCAGAGGGCTTATCTGTGAGAGTAGTTCGGATTTTCTAAGAAATTACTTGGAACAACATTGAATGCTTATTCTTAGGCTGGCTTTTGAGGCTAGCTTTGATTCATGGTTGATGGAGAGGCATAGACATTCAAGAGACTGAACCTCTTCCAGTGGCTGACCTTGGGCTGGAGTTTGGTCCCATTCAAACAAAATGAGCCGCAAGTTGATAGTGGTCATGAAACTTTCTTATTTGCCGAGTTTGCTGAATGTTTTGAAATCCTCATGGAATTTTGATGCTTTTTCCCCCTCCCTAGAGTTGGTTGTCTCATTGGCAATTGGAGACATGCACGGCAAGCAAGATACATCAGCTCAGCAGAGGTTACGACAGCCCTGCGGGCTTTTTACCTTGCTGTGCACCCAGACAGATTTGGTCAGCATCCACAAGAGAGGGTGAGTGTTTTTAGGTTTTTTTGTTTTGTTTTCAGTCATGGCTCGTGGAAGAACGAGAACACTGGATGTATCCGGATGCAATGGAACAAGAGGAATAGTCGAGAGAATTGGGGTGGGACACCAACAGCGAGGTGAATGCCAAAATGGAGGGAGACTTGGACAAACAATGGGGGACAGGAAAGGATGCATGGGGTGGACAGGATGGATGGATACAGAAGGAAACTTTCAGGAAAGAAAAACTGGAAACTTGGAAGGAGGTGGGCTTGAGGGTGGTTAACGAGGGTAGAACAGATCAGTTTTGGATTGTGGATGATCTGAGATGGTGGTGTACAGCTGTTTTAAAGACCAGGAGGGAAGAATGAGATTGAAGAAAATGTGGAAGTTGGTTCTACAGGTGAGAAAATATAAACGAATGCGTGGAGGTGAGTAGTGATCCTGGATTTTGGGAGTTTTGCGGGAAGGGGGTGCATGGTGGACCATGTGTTCCCTGCATGAACTGAGGAGGAGGAGGAGGAAGAGGAGAAGGAGGAGGATGATGATGATAGGCCCATGGACTCAGATTAAGTTTGGGAGATTCTAATGATGTTGAAGGTCTTGGTTTCCATGGTGTTAAGCTGAACAAGGTGCAAGCAGTACGTCATAGAGCTGTGGATGGAGGTCACCTTGGAGGTGGATAAGAGTTCATGTGTGCCAAGGAAGGATTTTGTGCAACGGAGGATGCATAGTCAGTAACTGGCTGTGGAGGCCAACTTGCAAATGTGGTTTGCCCAAGAAAGACTGGCTGAAGGTGAGACCAGGATTTGAATGACTGAAACTTCCTCAAGAGGATTGTCAAGAAAGTAGATGGGAGTTTTTACCAGTCGGTCCTTTCAGAGAGAGATAATGAGTGTGAGTGAGTTGTCAAGATTGAAAGACATATTCCAAGTGCTTGACCGGCTTGTGATTTTTGTCTCAGTCTGAAGAGAGGGAAGAGGCTGCAGCCTACCTGTCTGAAGGATGAGGGATGTCAGGGAAGAGGGTGGTGTCATCAGCAAATTGGTAAAGGTTTTTTTTTCTCCATAGAATCAGAGAGGTCATTGATGAAGATCAAGAATAGGACTGGGCCCAGAACACTGCCTTAGGGCACTCCAGCCTTGAAAGGGAGAGGAGATTAAAGGGTTTTGTTGAGTGCCACATGTTGGCTACGAGAGTGCAGGAAGTCAGTCAGCCATGTGTGGAGTTGGCCTTGGATGCCATAGGCAGGGAGTTTGGAGAGTGAGGTAGGATGGCAGACTATCAAACCTCCAGATATGTCCAGAGAGATGAGCTGATAGATGATGCGTGAGAGATGACACCTGAGCTGATACCGTCCTGACCAGGTGCAGAATCAGAATCGGAGTCGAAAATTGATGGAACCTTCTCCATCTTCTCAGGTGAAAAAGACAGAGTTCAGGAACAGTTGGGTACTGTGGAAGAATTCAGTTCTTCTCTGTCGGAATTTAAATCCATTTAAAGTCAACAAACGTGCATGGAGAAAGAGGGCAAAAATCGATTACGGGGAGGGCTGACAGGCATAAGGCAAGAGAACTAAGAAATGCAACACATGGCCACTTTGGGTGGAAGGGGAAGACGGACACACATGAGGAAGTTGCATGGTCAATATCAGGTTGGCCTTGAGGAAAGGGTGATAAGGTTATGAGAGGGTGGAGGGAAACATGAGCCCAGTACTTTGATCATCCATCCATGCATCCATCCATCGATCCATTGGGACCATGCTCTGTGCAGAGTGTTTGTGCTGCCTTAGCAGTCTCCTTAGCTATTGGGTACAATCCTGGACGGGTCGCCACTCTGACACAGGATAGCAGCAAGTTGGTACTCATTTTGCCGACCTCGGAAGGATGATAGGCAGTCAACCCCACCGGGTATTGATTGAACAGCTGAGTGGGATTTGAATTCAGGATCCTAGCATCTCAAGCCCACCACCCGAACCATTAAGCCAACACCAGGCATGTTCACATCAAGTTTTTGATTAACCTCTTTAAACCTGTTCCTGTTTTCTGTAACTCTTATTTTTGATCTTGAACAGTCATTCATCAAGGCATTAGTATTACATAGATCATGAAAATATTATTGCCTCCACCACCGAAGGTTGAAGAAGGTTATGTTTCCACCCCTGTCTGTTTGTTACTTGCAAAATGTGATCCCGTGACAGGAGGAAAGGGTCCGCGTGACGTCACCACGCCCCCGGGCCAATCAATGGACTTGCCACTCGTTTTGGCCAATGACAGGGCGACGAGCAGTTCTGCGTGCCAAAACCGTCCAGTAAGGGAGAGCAGGAGGGGCGGAGGCGCCCCCCCTGGAGATGGGGAATAAGGCTGTGGCACGTTCGGACCGAGGTCCTCTCTCTCTTCTCCTCCTCCTCCTCCTGCTCCTCCTCCTCCTCAAGATCAAGAACTTGGGAGATACTGCCGGGACAAGAACCACAAGGGGTGCTTGCCGTCTTTCTGAAGGGTACAGAGAAGAGGTTTTGGTGGTCGGCACGAGCCCTGAGAGAGCTCGGGAGGTCGCTCGCGGCTCGGTGGTGTCTGGGTTCGGCTTGCCTCCCGCTGGTGCCCGGTTCGACTCTTCGCGAAGACCACACGAGGTGGACAGGTCCGAGGCAGAATCTGGTCTTCAGCTCGCTTTCCCTCTCAGCTGGACGCCTCAATAAAGACCACTTGGGGTCCGTTTCGTGTGTGTGTGTGTGTGTGTGTGTGTGTGTGTGTGTGTGTGTGTGTGTGTGTGTGTGTGTGTGTGTGTGTGTGTGTGTGTGTGTGTGTGTGTGTGTGTGTGTGTGTGTGTGTGTGTGTGTGTGTGTGTGTGTGTGTGTGTGTGTGTGTGTGTGTGGCGCCAGTCCATTAAGTAGCCATTGTTTAAGTGCCTTGCTGTACATTATTTGCTTTGCATTCTCTAAAGTCGGATAACTCTGCTTCTTGCGTGCTCCCCTGCCCCATTACAAATAAACCCATGTGTTGAATGTATCGGTTCATTTTGTGTTTCTTTTATTGGTTTAACACGGTGCGTGTTGGAGAAGTAGCCAGGCGGTTGCCGCTGTGAAGGGATATTTTGACCGACGGAAGCTCAGTGGCCGTCCGCTCGGGTCGCACACGGTCCGAGCACGCTAGCGGCTCGTTCCGTACAGGCGCCGTCGAGGGTGTGAATCCTCGGTAGATTGCCACGTGGTCTTCTAGGTATTTTGAAGATTGACAATTAACCCTGTACCACGTGGTGGATTTCTTGACGATTCACGGTCCGATAAGGGACCCGTACTTTTCGGAGTTTTCCGAAAAGGTACGATCTAAATTCCGGGTGATCGGTGGAGCCGACTCTGCTGCTCCATCTAGCGGTCGTGCTCATTGCCGATAACCAGCCCCGCAACAGTATATTGGTCGGTCAACTTTATTATTCTGTCTGTTTTGTTTGTCACTCGCCTGCAGGTCATAATTCCAAACTGATTGTCATGAAACTTCACCAAATTGTAGAGGTAGTCACAACTGAGAAGCCGATTGATCTTGAGGTCAAATTGAAAAAATGGCCATTTTTAATCTGATTGACTTGAAAGTTGAACAGGATTTGAATAATGGGTCACTGAATTGGGAAACAAGCTACTTTTGAGGTCAAAAGGTCAACTCAAGGTCAAACTTCCATAATCAATTTTCATCCAATTAAACTAAGCTATGATTAAGATCATCATTTTTAATCTTGATGAAATGGACAATTTGATGTATCCATTGTAACTTTTTTGGGGGGGGGGGGTGGTGGTGTTTGCAAATATCGTGCTAAGCATGACGTGTATCTTGTTTTTGTTTGCGTGCAGGATATCTCAAAAAGTTGTGGATGGATTCAGATAGAATTTGGTGGGCAGGTTTGGTGTGTGGCGAGGACAAACCGATTCGGTTTTGGTGAAGATCTGGATATGAGAATTTTTTATTTTTTATTTTTAAAGTGATTCTTCACCATTGAGAGATGGGGCTAAAAATGAAGTATAGCACGATATCTCAAAACGATATTGGGGCCCACATGTTCGACTTGATCAGGCATTGCGTGGCGGAGGTTTGTGCACTACCAAGTGCCCTTCTCGTTGTGTAATTGTTTTTACTCGCAATATTCCATCTGCTACGCTGGAAATTCTGATCATTCTACTATCTTTATCCAAATGTAATGAGGAAAAAATTCGAAGAAGACGATTACATACTTCCTTCAAAACATTTCCAAAGAATGGTTTTTTGTTTTGAACTACCTTTGGAACCTCCATATTTGTTGCATCCTTTGAGATAGCTCACAGTTCTGCAACAACTGGTTTGAATCATTCAACGGTTAAGATTGATTTATGCGTTGTTGTGTAAATAATCTTTAGTGTAACGATAGTTATTTCGTAAGTATTTGTTTTGTTAAACGTATCGTACTTTTGTGTGAATCGACATGCGTTGCATATGTAATAGATAGCTGTCTACCTTACGATTGTTTCTTTTCCAGACACAGTTTTCCCATCTCTTTCCGTGTATTCTTCCCCAACTTTCATCACCCCATACACACACACACACAACTCCTCCCGGCCCAAGCGAGTCGTAACCGCCTTTAACTGGTCCAAGGCATATCACTTGTTCCTGCAGAAAGATCCAATCACAGTGAATTCGCGCCCCTCCATAATGCCACCAACTGGGGGGGCGGGGGAGGGTGGGAGCATCGATTGGATCAGTGCATTCATGCCCCTTGATAATGCAACCAAGCGGATCAAGAACAACCCGTAGGAGTTGCGCACCGGGGCCGGAAATGAGAGCAAGGGATTGCTCGCTTGGGCCGTTCTTTGGTTGTCGATCATCATTGCCTCACTTCACTCTCTGTGTTTGGGATTGACGGCTCTGCGCTGGGTGCTGGGCATGCTGTGCTGCTCCGGGACGGACCTGGCATGGGCGTCTGTGGGTGCCAATTGCCATCATTTCCTGAGGTGAGCTGGTGCGAACCTCTCGTCTGTTGGTGACTCGTGCCCGCTGCCTAAGTGTCTACACGTTGAAGAACTTGGGGGGCGGGGGGGACTGTTCATCACAGTCATGGAGGGACCTCGACACACTCCAGAAGCCACAGGCCTTCAAGCTCGTGCAACCTCTGAGAGAGACACTGTGGGCTTCCCAGAATCCATCGCACCAGGTCAGGGGGGCCGTTTTGTCTATCCTCGATTGTATATCTCTTTCTGTTGAGTGAATGCGGGCCCAAGATATTTCACCAAGTTGACTGTATATATCTGATCAGTTCCGTGGGCGCGGGCGTCACGTAGGGGTAAGGGGAATTGAGATCATTGTTCATGTACAAATCCTGGTTCTTGTTTCATTTATTTACAACTAGTAAATACAATACATCACTTTGCTGATGGAAATATAATGGTGGGGTGGGGGGGGGAGATAGAGGAAGGAGGGGTGGAGGAGCTAGGAGGTGTGAGGAATGGGGGGAGCTTGGAAGGAGGGTGAAGAGTGAGGAAGGGGGTGGGGGAGCAATGCCTCACCAAGTGTCGCAATACACTTCAGGAAGGAGGTGGGGAGAGAGTGAGGATGGAGCGAGGAGGTGTGGGGGAGTTGGGAAGGGCGGAGGAATGGTGGGGGGAGGAATGGTGGGGGGAGGGGAGAGCGATGCCTCATCACATGTCGTTAAACACTCCAGGAAAAAGGGGAGCGAGGAGGGGTGGGGGATTGAGGAAGGGGAGCAGGGAAGAGGGGATGAATGGTGAGGGAGAGCGAGGAATGGGGACGGGGTGGAGAGCGACCCCTCATTACATGTCGTTAAACACTCCAGGAGAAAGGGGTGATAGAGAGAGATAGACACAGACAGAGGAAAGGGGGGGGTAGGAATGAGGGATGAGGAGGGGGTGAGGGGGAGTCAAAGATTATCTAATGCTTTATGCACACACACACACACACACACACACACACACACACACACACACACACACACACACACACACACACACACACACACACACACACACACACACACACACACACACACACACACACACACACACACACACACACACTTTATTAGTATAGATACATGTTTAAAATGGCTTGTTCTTTGGCTCATCATGCTTGCCTCACCTGTTTCATCTGGTGGCTCTAAGTATAACCTGTTCAAGATCGCGATCGGTCGCGTTCTTGTACCGCTCGGGTTCCCGGCATCACATGGAATTTGGTTGCTCGGCCAAAGATAAGATCTATCCCATGATTGCTGTCGACACGTCACTCGCCAGGTGCAGAAGTCTCAATCCTCAAGGTAAGGTGTCCTTGAACGTGAGGATCCGGTGAGAGGTGTCTGAGGTGGGGGACTGACGTGGTCGCGTCGTGACTCACTGGATTTGAACCACGCAATCGGGTCGGTTTAGACTTTAGGGTGACTGTTACAGTATTATTATTATAATTATTCTTTCTTATGCAGGACAAGGTTGCAGTGTAACATCGTTGGTTAAGGGCATGGCTGTACTGCTGATGTAGATTAGAGTAGGAATATGGAATTTGTTCAGGTGCCGGTGATAGCTTGCCTACTCTTTGCGAAGGACACCATAGCATCTTTAACGTCCACCAACTAATGCCGGCACCAGTTTAACGTCCATCCAAGGGATGACGCACACATTGATGATCGCCCTACTTAGCCGATCAGCCTGGGGGTTGGTCGGTATCAAATTGGGGGAGAATGCTCATAGTGATTTTTGGGATGCTGTAGACCCCTAGAGTTAGAAAATATGTGAGCGCATTGTGGCAGTGGCAGCTTTATGGGCGTTATCCCCCTATTTCCAAAATGGCCGCCAAATGCTCAATACCCTATATATAGCAGATTTTAGACCACCTAGAGCAGTGATACTGGTGTCTACGACTAGGTTTGAGGGGGTCAGATATATCATTTCTGTATCATTGACGGCAAACAGTACAATCGTGCTATCAGGGTCCACAAGTGCATCTATGAAGCTTTGATGAGACTGGCATGGGCAGAGTTTACACTATGGGTAGACATCAACGAGGAGAAGAGCACTGTGATCAAATCGTGTGTAGACAAAGTGAACGACATAGCTGATGATCTCAACCAACATAACTTCAGTGATCTCGACAGTCCACAATTATTAGAGTTGATGATCCTGTGGAGAGCCTTCACGGAACACCTCCGCCACAACAATGGGGAGCTATCGGGATATTGGATGTCATACATAGACATGGTAGAGCACGTGATACTTGGCCTTCTGCGTGCTTCTCGTGAGGGAAACCGGGATTTGCACATCAATGCCATTAGAACTTTGATCCCATGGTGTTTTGCCTACGATAAGGTCAACTATGCCAGGTACCTGTCTGCATACTTTGCTCAGATGACAAATCTTCCCGAGAAGAATCCTGATGTACATAGAGCCTTCCAGGAAGGTCATTTCTCGGTGCAGAGGTCCAGCAATAATCCCTTTGGCTGGATACCTGTAGATCAGACAATTGAGGTTACGGTGAACAAGGACACTCAGACTCCTGGAGGCACATCACGGTTCAGCCTAAAAGCAGGAGCCATCAAAAGGTACTACATAACAGCAGAGTACCGCAGTGCATTTCTTGGACACTTAAGAGACATGGTGCATGGTAACCAATCAGAACTCAACCATGCTGATCTACAGCAGCCCAGAATCCAAAAAGATGAGGAAACGGTGTCGGCAGTCGTCAGCCTCATTCAAGCCTGGGTCAACCCATTCTCAGAGAAGCAAGACCTCATAAGCATTTCTACTGCAAAATCGGCACCCAGAGAACATTGCCTCTGACCTGATGAAGGCATGTGATATTGGAGAGCAGAGTTATGCCACTTTCGAGAACGAGAGACTGGAGAACGACCCATCAGCGAAACCATTTCACGATCCGATGAAAACTAACAAGCTGAAGACATTCACAAATATGTGTAAGAAGAAGGTAGTGAAAACAAGTGGGAAGGGCATAATCTTGAAAGCTGACCGGTCTCTGTTTGGTCGCATCATAATGATGGCACAAGGGCGCAATCTCACGATGGAGGACATCCTCTCTCACCCCTTGGGACCACTACCCTGGGCTCTCTCTACCCCAGACGGATTACTCAGGAAAACAAACAAAGCTTCCTTAGCCACTACTTTGCAGAAGAATGTGACAGTAGCAGACCAACTCCCACAAAATCCGGCTTCTGTGGTCGATGGAATGAACTTAGTTCAAAGAGTAAAGGGTGATCAAGCTACGTTTGGAGACATTGCCACTACAATACTGTCTATGGCATTGCGTGAAGGAAGTAAAAGTACCAGAATAGATGTTGTGTTCGACACGTATCGAGATAATTCCATCAAGAACAGTGAGAGATCGGCACGAGGTGAAGAGACTGGACACCAGCTGCAGGGTATCACAAGCACACAGATTGTGAGGCAATGGAGAAGTTTCCTGACAGGAATAACTAACAATACCAGTCTGACGAGCTTCATTGTCAGTGAATGGAGGAAGCCAGTGTACAGAGAGAAACTACATGAGAAGATTCTGTATGTAACTGTAGATGACAAATGCTACAGAATTACATCACAGGGCAGTGAAGAGGTACCAGATCTCCAGTGCCAGCAGGAGGAAGCAGATGGGCGCCTACTTTTCCATGCTTCTTGAGAGGGCTACCAGTCTGTAGTGATATGCGCAGACACAGATGTCTTTATCATGTGTTTGGCATTCCATGACAAGATAGGAGCTCCGTTATTCCAGAAATGTGGAACAAGAACCAGAACTAGATTAGTTGACATCGGGAAAGTCGCTGCCATTGTCGGCATAGATGTCTGCAGAGCTCTTATTGGTATACATGCATACACTGGATGTGACACTACCAGTGCTTTCGCAGGTAAAGGGTAGGCAAGTGCTCTAAAATTAGTGACCAACAACAGGGAAATCAATAACACATTCACAGAGTTGGGCCAGGAATGGGACCTCTCCTCAGAACTGATGAACAAACTAGAGTGTGTCACATGTCTCCTCTATGGCCCCAAAGCAGCATTCACCAAGGTCAATGATCTCAGGTACAACTTGTTCTGTGTTAAGAAAGGTGAGATAGAGAGTCATCAGCTTCCACCCTGCAGTCAAACATGCACAAAGGGCAAACTACCAGGCTGAAATATGGAGAAGATGTCTTGAGCAAGACTCAGGTTTACCAAGTCCCATTGGCAGAGAGTGGAAAATTGACATGGATGGAGCCGAGAAATTAATGGTAGTGGATTGGAAGGATGGTCAGCCAGCACCTGAGGCTATCTTGGCCCTACTGGCCTGCAAATGTTCATGGAAGTGTACGCTTCCAAATTGTGTATGTCTGGCAAATGGACTTAAGTGCACTGATATGTGCAAACTGTCAGACTGCGAGAATCGGTCATCAGATGATGTGGAGAGTACGGACGAGGATGACAATGTGGATGCCGATGAACAGTAATTATTGACAGTAAATGACGAGTATTAGAGTCATCATTTACATTTCACTACAGTTTGATATATCATTTCTGTATTTACCTAAAATATTGGAAATGTACACCAAAATCACTGTCGTAATTGTTCTAGGACCTTAAATGCGGTCATTTAAAGACGTGTCTGCAGCCATTTTGGCGGCCATCTTGAATTTTAATATTAAGGCTGTATCCAATATTTTAGGTAAATACAGAAATGATATATCTGACCCCTCAAACCTAGTCGTAGACACCAGTATCACTGCTCTAGGTGGTCTAAAATCTGCTATATATATGTGTATATATATATATATATATATATATATATATATATATATATATATATATATATATATATATATATATATATATATATATATATATAGTATTGAGCATTTGGTGGCCATTTTGGAAAAAGGGGGATAACTCCCATAAAGCTGCCACCGCCACAATGCTATCACATGTTTTCCAACTCTAGGGGTTTATACCTTCATAAAAAGCACTATGAGCATTCTCCCCTAATTTGATACCGGTGACCAAAATTTCGGACCGGGGCTGATCGGCTAACTTGTGAAACACTCGGATGACAGTTAATAGCTAGGCCGGGATTCGAAAACAGGCTAAACAGCTTAGAGGCGAGTGTGTGTACCATGCATATGCATATGAGAACGGAGGAAAGGGGTGACGGTTCAAATGTGGGAAGAAGAACTGTCACTATATTGTACGTACCGGGACTGTCAGCCCTTCTTTGCAGGCGTATTTAGGATGGATGAGCAAATTGCATGATATATTGTTGCAGGGATGTGATTGATGGTTAAAGGGGGTAACTTAGTATAGTTATTTCATTATTAAATGTTCAGCATAAGGCGTATGCTATTTGTGTACAAGTATCACAACATGTCGGAGTATGTCGAGACATTTAATTGTGAGCCCCACATTCAGTAGTGTCTCTGACCTGATTATTCCTTTTTAAGCCTTTGAATCCTTTCCTCCATTATCTGTCCTTTTAAATGTTTCTTGTAAAGCACATACAAGGCCTTGAGGCGCTAGGTGCTTAACGGCATGGCAGTCATCACCACAAGGGGGCGCGTGAATAGTTTGTAGTGGCATTTGGCCATATGACTCATTCAGCTGATAAAAGCCGTTAAACACCTGATTGTGCAAAGCTCATAACGCCTGAATGAGCCTACCAAGAGAGAAGTGATTTGAAAAAGAGACGCAGATCAAATCGCTTCTTGGAATCGGAGGAGTTTTGTTTTCCCCATGATGCTGCGCCAAAAACAAGCTGCATGAGAGGGCTCCTGTGTTGCACCTCCCAAAACAAGCTGCGTCCCTTTTTTTTTCTTTTCTTTGCTGGCGGCATGGAACAAATCCATCAGCCGGTCCACTCCCCCCCCACCCCCCACCCCCCTACCCATGCCACCCTGTGCCAGGACTGGAACCGAACTGCCACCAGACTCTGTCAGGCTCTACCTCCAGGTATGCCACTCAATTCATTGTTTTGTGAAATACCCAGTCTGCTCTAGTAATTGTCGTGTGAATGGTTAAGTTGACGGTTAAGCCGATTGAGATGTCATGGGCATGGGGAATGATTATTGTATTGAATTATTATAATAAATACAGTACTGTCTGTAAAATGTAAATACAAGTTTCTCCCTTCCAATCTCCCCTCCGTCATTTATTAAATCTGGTTAATTCTCTTTATTTGTGTCAGCCGGTTCGCGGTTCGCCATTGGGCTATTAACCCCAGCATCATGGTTAAAAGGCACAGTCGTAGGAAATTGGCGCCATTAGCGCGATCGCGGGTTTTCAAATCATATGTTTTTTGGACTTTGCTCAGCCCACTATATCCTGATTAAACGGGGAGCCTATTAGAGTGAAACATCCTCGTTTGAGGTTTCTGTTCGCCGAAGTAAAGAGCTATTTGGCTTTCGCAGAGGACGGTGTATGGTCCCTTTGACGGTTCCTTCACGAAATTGGTGATTGTGTGGGTGGATAATTTTACCTCGAGTCCACACGGCAGTCAACTAACATTGGTTCTTCAGGATTGGGATCGGAACACGAGTCCGAATCCAGCGATCGTAGCAATATTTTCACAACACAGAACATCGTTTAAACAAACGTTTCAATAATAAATTTACGTTGATTTTCAAAATCTGCAATTTCCAACGCAGTGGCATCTAATGGAAGTCTTCAGCACAAGTAGGTTTTCAGTAGAATGTTCATCGAGGGATGGGGAGGTGGTGTGGAGAAGAGGGTTTTTGTCTATTGAGCACATTTTGACTTCTTCATTGTTCCCCCCCCCCCTCGACTGGAGCGACCTGAAAATGTCGTTTACTTATTTGTTTTTTTTTGGGGGGGGGTTTTAATTTCACTTGCCAGAATGCAAAACATCACGTCAAATCTGAAGTAGAACAGTCTTCCTCCATTGAGGTGCCCTGGACTCTTACTTTCCTGACAACCTTCTCTTCTCTTGTTTCCTGTTTATCTCGTCCGTCCCCCCACCTCACAATGCTTGACCTTTACCCTCACCATCTCTTCCACAACATTTGCTTTGTTTTATTCTTGCAGTTTGTAGTTCCTGTCTACACTTTGTCGTAACTCTTGTTGAACTATGTTGTTGATATGTATCTTGTTGAACGGAAACATTTTTCTCATTGGCAGGCAGTCAATGAGAATTCTTTGAAAAGGCTGAATGGCTATCTAGAAAACTTGCAGAAAGGTGGCTCAGTGCAGCCACTGCAGGTCACCTTTTATGTGCGTGAGGACCGGCCGGCATGTCCAACGAACGTGCCTCTCACGCGGCCATCCCATGGCACCCCGCGAGCGAGTAAAGCTAGAGGTACAAAGGTCTATATGTCCGATCTTGTAAACCATGTTAAGATGGTCGATCTGCTCTCCCTCATGACTGCCTTTTTTGTTTTTTTTTATTCATGATTAGCTTAAGCCTGTGTTCCCATGTTCAGCTTTCCAGGCAGTGAGCTTCACTCTGCTCTCTCAAGAACCCCTGGCGGCTGTTAGAAACATCCTGCACTCTTGCCAGCTTCCTACTGAACACCTCTCTAGCCTACGACCAAGCACGTCCCCCTGGTCTCTTAGTCACGACCCGCAAATATCTCGCCCAGATCGGCCCATAATATGGGATCCCAGTTATTATGTATTCACAGGACGGGCCTCACCAAGGCGGAAGGCACAGTCTTCCCAAGTGGACCTCTCTCTCAGGTGCCGATGTTAAAGAGAGCCTTGAATGGAGGTTGACATATGTCTCTTTAACATCATTTAATGGTTGTTCAAGTACATTTTGGGAACATACACTGCATTCTGTATATTGATTGTGAGGTCGTGCAAAGTGATTTTAAGGTTTTAAAAACTGAGCTCATTTACTCATCCGTATGCACCACCTGACCGTTGGTTTGCATCATTTTTTTTTTGGAGCCCCTCTACTCCCCCTCAATAAATCAGGGCAAGGATTTATAATTTGGTTAGGTTACCAGCGCATAACAGCCTGGACTTATTCATACAACCTCTTTCCTGCAAAGTACCAGGGGAGTAGTTTATAGTCTGGTTCAGAATCAAATCCAGACTACATGGCTCAAAAGGAAATCTGATGCCACAACCATCAGGTTGCAGACATGGTAGTCTTTTGCAGGATGGGCTGTCATTGTGAACAGACTTGCACTCTCAAAAAAGTTTTTTTTTACTTCTTATTTTGTCTTTTACCATGAATGTTCATTAATATTGCTTTATGAAGTTCAAGTGAAACTTCATATGGCTTCCAGCAAGTTCAAATCATGTCTCCTTGTCGAGCAGGTCGTGGTTAAGGAAGCGAGCAGAAGATGCACATGCAAAGCTGGAAGGTAGCCTCCCACTGCGTGAGCAGCTTCACCATCTCACCAAGGATCTCTGTTTGGAGCTGAAGCTCACAGACATTCGGTGAGGAGTGTGTGGTCCACCCTCCTTGGAAAATCGGCTTGTGACCACAAATTACCACCACCCTCGACTCTGTGGTGACTCAGGTTTAAAAAAATGTAATAACCCGTCACCTAGACATGTAACGCTGCAAGCTTCTCTCAATCAGGTGCATATGATCCATTTCATGTTTTATTTTTGAGACAAAGGTGATGTTTAATCTTAATTTGCATCATTGATATTCATTCTATTTCGAGTTTGCTTTCATTTTATCGACAATTTCTTGAAAACAATTAATCAGAAATTTTACCCAGCCATTACACGATTACAGATAACAGTATGTGTGGGCAGCCTGCTGATCTGAACATTCATTACCAAGTAAGAAGGTTAAAATTTAAGTCTTGAATGGAGATCTTAGCTTGATGTGCTTGTCTTGCAAGGAATGTCTTGCGCGTACGCTCCCCCGTAAAGCTTCAATGGCACTGAAGAAAGTTTCTGGTTTGTCTTGGAACATTCGGAGCTATCGTATAGGCTGAACAAAATGGTCCTGCAAGCAGATGTTTGTTTTGATTTTGGAATCGATACACAGATCAGCAGCTGTGAGTCGCATGAGTTTTTATAAACTTCACAAAATAGGACTAATATATTGTGATGGTTCTCAGAACCGAGACCCAAAGGCAATGGTGCACAACATACATCAGTTCCCGAGTCAGTTATTTCTTAATTACATATTCCAGAATAGTGCTCCCATCCATTGGGATCATACTCTGTACAGAGCGTTGGTGCTACCGAAGCAGTCTACTGGGCTATTGGGCACAATCCTGGATGGGTCGGCACTCCGACGCAGGATACTCGAATTGATCATCCCAGCAAGCTGGTACTCATTTTGCCGACCTTGGAAGGATGACAGGCTGAGTCAACCCCACCTGGTATTCAACAACCGAGCGGAATTTGAAATCAGGACCTCAAGATTCCAAACCTGCCACCCTAACCGTAAAGCAAACACCAGGCAGAGAGTCCTCCCCTTATCTCTTATAATACCAAGCTTGCACACTAAAAACTCGGCTCGCCGTCACACGATCCCTATGAAATTGCTGTGGCAGTTAGCGGACATGCCGACAATGTTTGGGAAGTCTTGGCGTTCCATAGTACCACTTGCATTTTGCACAATGCGTATTTTTGTCATTCCCAGTGTACAGTCTGTCGTCTGCAACCAGCTATGTTGTACTGCTATCCCGTGCATGTGCACGGGTATCGCTAGTGTGTAATAGGTTACAAAGGGAAGATGCGTTGTGAGGGAGTAATTAGGTCTTTCCATATTCTCTCCCATTATCTTCTCTGTACACAATCTTCTTGCACAACCAAGCACTCGCTGCTGGCAGCCTAATTTCGATATACATGCCTAATTTAGATATTGAATCTGCATACTACAACCAAACTACCATTTCAACCACCATTCTCCCACATGCCAGTGATAACCACCCTACCTGCATTACATACACACCAGACTTTATTTTCATTCAACACACCATTCAAGCTCTTCTTTCCAGCCTTCCTCCATAATAAATCACTACTACCCAACGATGATGCTTTGACTCTACAACCACACAAATCTCATACGTCTCACCACTGCAAATTGCCTTCCTGCACTTTGGGATCATCTCACCTTACCAACGGGCACCTTTGGCTCGCTTTCATACCCAAGCCCGGCACCTTCGCAAATGGAGTGTTTACATCAAGGCACAGGTATGCGCCTACCGTTCCTTCATGTTCCTCTATCCAGCAAGCCATCCATGCCCTTCCTGGACGTTCCAGCAACAGATGGGGACCGTTGCATATCGGCCCCTTGTTGAGTCGGGAGCTTATGTGCATGGCACGTTCGGAGGATGAGTGAAAACTATTCCAAACCAGCGGACTCGTGGAGAGGGTGACATCACCCCGGAGCATGGCTGGACTAATGGGAACGTTGCGCTTGGCAGAGAGACGGCGGTGCATGACCTGTACTTCTGGGAACCACACCTAAAAGAGGTTGGGATTCACCCTTGACCCCTGCCAAACTCCACTCTTCCCGAGGCCTTTAAATATCGAAGCTGGTCACTGGAAAATAGCTGGAGCTTGTGTGGTGGTGACTGGGTTATGGTTGGATGGAGTGGT
The DNA here is from genome assembly GCF_056783735.1 of Eptatretus burgeri. Lineage (NCBI taxonomy): Eukaryota > Metazoa > Chordata > Myxini > Myxiniformes > Myxinidae > Eptatretus > Eptatretus burgeri. Next base: position 102,105,704 of record NC_140967.1, on the reverse strand, counting down.
TAAAACACGGCTCTTTGGTGCTTGCTGCTGAAGGGGAAGGAACAGAAGGGAACGCTGAGGGAGCGAGTGAATCGAGCGCCATACAGTTCGGACGAAGTATTGGGCAAGAGGTGAAATCGACAACCACACACGATAGACAGTTCTAATCCTTATGCGTTCTTTCTCTCTCTTTCTGACTCATTGACCGTAGAAACACAAATAGCTATCAGCGAGGACAAAGCCCGAACAACCGTTTCTTTTTTGTTGTTGTTTTTTCTTTTTGTTTGTTAAGAATGACCACTGACTTGCACCCTGTCTTTCTCACTCTAAGCACCTGACACCGCACCTCCTTCCCCCCCAGCCCTTTATGTTCCCTGCACTTTGGATTAGCATGTTCCCATATGTACAATATACATGCTGGGTAAGCCAAGGGCTACCAATGACTCAGCTTTTCTTCTCTCTTGCTAATCTACCCTTCTGCGGAGTGATTCTTATGGTGCCTGTCATGTTAATTTAAGTAAGGCTGTGTAAGATAAATATCTCGAGTCAGTTCTGCTCTTTGTCTCTTTACAGCATTAATCTGTGTCATTGTATGTCTTTCACTACATTGCACGAATACTGTATGTCCCTGCTGTACGAATACCCCCCTGTGAATAGACTCCCTGTCTTCACTGTGCCACATGCTTTTCTTTGCACTCCCTTATCCCCCCTACCCCCCCCCCCCAAAAAAAAGGTTTCCGGTTACATGCTGCTCAATGAATAGGGAGGGAGGTAGGGATTATTATGATTATTATTATTATTATTATGTTTTTTTTTTTGTTTTTTGTTTTTTGACGTGTTTAAATGGAAGCAATGCAGCAATTCAGATTCTACATCTTTCCAATCGGTATGTGTATGTTGATGGTTGAAAAAATATGGAATCATGAACTTTAACATGTCCCTCGTGAGATACAAAATGATGGGTACACATGATTGTGTACACAATTCAGAGGATTAAGGGTCACCAATTTAGTATCTCTGCAAGGTTTGCTTTATCACTGCTGAGACCAGCATCAGTGTTGTAGACCTGGCATTGTGGGGGAACCACGAGGGAAGGGTTGTCTCGGGTTCCTTTCCGGACCCACCGGGAATCGCAGGCCGTTGCACACGAATAACTTTGTGTTGTGGCAGGTCGCTAATCAACTGTGAACGCCAAAAACTTGACCACGTGACTTGGGGTCCTCCGTTTAACAACCATTTACCGAAGGATACATGACCTTATCGGGGAATCGTGCCCTCAGTACGTACTTGTGTTATTTGGATTACCTACCGGGGCAGGTGCAGCCCAGCGGAGCTACTAAGTACATACCGGCTATTTAACAGATTCTTGGGGAATAACGTCCCGGCTAAGCTCGGGTGCAGGCCATGCTCGACCAATTGAGGAAAAGACAAAAATGAGCTGGGAACATTTTTAACAAACACATTTATTTAAACCAGGAGCGAGGAAAGTTATGTGGCACAGTAATGCAATCTATTGCAACTGTACAGCAGGGAAAGCAAGGAATTTTTCGGTTGTGGCAAAAGGCAAACAATATTTACAAAAAAAGACAGTGCAGAGTTATCCAAAAATTTATTCTGCAGTCTTAACTTGTGTTACGACAAGCGCACACACACACACACACACACACACACACACACACACACACACACACACACACACACACACACACACACACACGGAAAATTAGAGTTGGCCCAGAGAGATAGAAACAGTTGAGGATTAATGACCTTTCAATACCTGACTTGGCCGGCAGACTTGCAGTGCCCAGAATGCTTAGGAAAGGGGAGGAGGGAGAAATACTGAGGGTGTCTAGGGTGCAAGTGTAATGCGACAAGGGGTGCGTCTCCGTGTAAGAGGAAGAATGTGAGGTGCAGGTCAGTTCAGTTAGCTCGTGGGTTTTGCTCTGAAAAGAACAGTTGGTCAGGCTTGCCCACGTTGATTGCTCTTTTGCGTCCACAGTAGACGAGAGATAGGTGGTAGAAGATATGCATGAGAGAAAAGATCCTATCGTAAATCATGTAAGAGTCTGTATATGCAAGTGTCGCCGCAGGATGCAACCTAAATGGGTGACGTTGAAGTAGTCTTGGCTCGCAGCAGCAATGCATGACGCCACGCCTGGTCACGCTGAAGCAATGCTTGTCCTTGCCGTGCCTGTCTCCCCAGCGAGGTCCAATGAATGGCGAACTCTGGCGTTTTCAGCTCAGCTCTGTCCCCGGCGATCTCTCAGTGATCTCTCCAGCTCTGTCCCCGACGAAACTGCTGCTTGGCGATGTATCATCGAAATGAGGTGCGTTCCTTTTATGAGCCCCGGACGAGGGGAGGAGCCAAACATCGGATTAAAAGAGTCAGCGAAACTGAGCCTCTCCATTGGTCCATAACGGTCGCCCCGCCAGGCCCCCGAGTGTGAAATCCAGCTCCGTCGCTCTCCAACAGGGGCACGCATAAGAGCTCTGACTTTTACATCAGGCCGTGGTTTCTGGGGGCACTCTCTGGACCCGAACATGCGCTGATCTCCATTCAAATGTCGGATTTGAGGGAAATCCCTGCACTACCCTGTAGGCATGCCCAAAAATAACTCGACCTTTGCCTCTTCCATGTCCCTCGAGGCTGTGGTTAGCATTTGATGATCATGTGGCAGTTGCGGCAGTTGTCGAGTAGTTGGAACACGTGCCATCTATAGTGAGGTAGGATTGTAATGTGGCATTGTGGGGAAGAAGTTGAAGTTCCTTGTAACGAGGTTGTGAATAATGGTCATGTTTGTAATAGAAAATGTAAGTGTGGGTTGTTGCGGGGATTTTGAGTGGTTGTGGTGAGCGTGGTATACTTTGGTGAGCAGAATGAAGGTCTGAGGTGAAATGGCGGTTGAGAATCGGCACGCGGATTTTGAATGGAAAATTGGCTCGCAAATGCATATGTACACCACTCGCTGTGCTTGAATTCTATCGGTTGGTGTCTGTGCTTGCTCGCATGTTTTGTGTGAGAGAAAGGGAGTGGAAGAATGCAAAGATTGAAGGTTAAAGAACTCTAACTGAAGGAGTCCCACACAATGCATCTTTCCCCTTTACCCACTAGATATATGGAAAGGACTAACTAATACACATACTATTGAATTAACTGCCTTGGGATCGCTGTATGTTGTGTGCCATTGCCTTGGAGGGATGCGTTTTTACAGAACCACGACAACAGCATATCATTAACTTAGCTCAACAGGACATATGAAGGAATTGAAGAATACTAATCTCCCATTCATCATCCCTGAAAATCTTGTATATTCAGATGTTAGACCCTTTCCAGTTGGCAAAACTCCTTCATTACACCCCTTGGGGGCATCCAGGAAGGGGGGGATATACTCTTCAAAATAAGAAACTTTAACCCACCCCCCACTCCCAACTAATGCACTTTAAATTTAATCTGCATAATCTGGCATCATAGCAATTGTTATACACCCCCCCCTTCAGAAACCTCCCCCTTTCTCCCCTCCACACTCTCCCCCTCCTCCCTCCCTCCATTTTTCCCTCACCTCTCTGTTTCCCCCGCTCCCACCCCCCTGCTCTCCTTCCATCCCCTCCTCCCCTGTATTTGTGTCATCGAAGTGACAGGCGATATTTGTTGGTGTAAAATAAAATGGGTTTCCTCTTTGCAGGGTATAAACAGGCCCCTCCCCCAACAATGTACAGTACCGTATATTAAAGGCACACACCAAACTGAGATAATAACTTCTTGCAATATTTATTACTTTGTAACAAAACTGGCTTGAAATATTTTTCAAGAAATTCAGTTCTGTATTTTAAAATATTAATTTCCACTTTGTTTTCGATTTTAGACCAATGTTAACAATAAGCTTCTTCTTCTTGTCCCCCTTCTCCTCACACCTTTCAGATTTTTTTTTGGTTGTAGCCGGTTTTTTTTGCCAGACCAAGTTTGTCAAATGCAGACTTCATGGGTCTGACATCTTGTGTGTCTTTGTGACAACATCGGCACTTTAAGTGAAAAAACCCAAAAACGAACACCAAATATCTGCACGACAGTCATGACTTCTGTCATTTGGGTCCATTTGTCCATCCAGGGTCCATTTTCCAACTTTGAACAAGACACCATCGATGTGTCCCAGGTGGCTTGTGCAATGTTTTTAAAATATCGATAAAACTTTCTGACCCCTTAACTGAAATAAACAGTGTCTGATTTTTCTCTCTTGAGACCACAGCGGTCAACAATGGCACAGAGTAATGTCGTGTACAGCGGACATAAAATTGCTGTCCGGAAGTCGACACTCGCAAAAAAATTGGGGTTGGTTGGATTACCGGAAACTCAACATTTTTTTTTTTTTTTAAGGCCTTATAAATCAACCCATGTTAATTGTTCAGTTTAACCTGCTCATGGTGTCCTTTCCTCCATTAGTCCAGCAAAGTCCGCAGTATTGTTAGGCAGGAAATTTTACTCCATGCAATTTGCTCTCATTCGCCAGCGTGCACTCGCTGTATCGCTTGGCAGTAGTCCGAGGGCACGGACCTCGATTGGTCGAGTCACTTCAGGTAAACGGTGTTAGATGTGGAACCCTGTTCAAGTTGACAAGTTAATTGACGTTCGTGGTTGCTTAGCAATCTGCCAGGCCGTGGATTTATCCGCGGCACGGCACGTCAGCCTTCAGGGCCGGGTGTTCGGGAGAACCCCTGAGTGCTTCCCCTTGCAATAATCCCCAAACCCCGAGTCCGCCACAGTATTATTTCCTAGTTCAGAACAATGAACCGCACCAAACTATGTCGGCATTTGAGGCTTGTGACGAGATAGGAAGACACTGCAGTTGGTTTTTGTCATCTTTGAATATACGTGGTTAATCTGTGCCTCAAGGCATCAATTTTTTTTCAGTTTTTTTTTCTTTTTTTAGCAGGAGAGGATTTATTTGTTTTGAAAAGATGATTTGCTCATGCTGACCAATCCGATGATTTGATATTGTAGCGTCGATTGGTCTGACTCACGTCACCCTTCACACCAGGAGTTTCTGCTACTCCCCAAGATCACGGAGCTTACCAAAATCGCACTGTTCAATCAGTGTGACCACTCCTTGGCTTTTTTCACAACATCTTGGCTATTCGTTGTTCAACTTGGCGTCTTGGTTTTCTATAGGTTTTCTATCATCACCGCTTTTCCAAAACCTTGTGAATTCTTGACTTGTTTAAATTGGCTCACCTTGGCATTTATGAAAATGAGGAGTGGTCACACTGTGTTCAATCGACTATTCTTTACCTTTACAAAACCCCAAGAATCACTCCAATGCGATGCCAAACTTGGCAGTGCAATGCGTGGGTGGAAAAAATGTGGGAAAACGGCTCTTAGAGTTAAAATGGGGTCTACTAAAAAAGAATACAACAATATGGGTAGACAAGACTCAATAATAAATAAACGGGACAGACCAGGCACTTAAAAGACAAACGAGTAGGGAGACACACACATACACACACTTATGTACAATGAAAATAAATATCCCACGATGTTGCCAAATATAAATACTGGGATTCGCACAACAATGGGGAATGAACGAGGGCTTCAGGAAGGCGTGAGCTGGTTTTCGGGCTGTTGCGGCACGGCTGGAGGATAATAATGAGGAGAGTTGACCAAACAGAGAGGAGAGGGATGCTTCCTCTCCAAAGGTCCGATTCCAACTCCAACTGCTGCATGCAGCACGGTCATGGCCCTCGTAAACTTTGGGACCGGCTTCATGGCGGGTCCCTATCTAACCCATGGGGTGATCCCAATAAAAAGCATTATACCCCCTCCCCAAGGCTTTGCAGCCGATCCTGCCATCATGGCCTGTAGGGTGCTGGCCAAACAGTCTGTGCTGTTTCCTAAAGCACAATGCGCTTTTCAGTGTGCTTTTGTGCCCAAGTCCTCACCTGGCCTCGGTCGAAAAAAGGAGACTTTACACAAGAAACTTACTCTATACTCTCTTAACATAAACCCTCACTACCTCCTCTCCCATATTGTTTTACAATATGACTTGCTTCAATACAAAGAGCCATTACAAGAGGAATCTGTGCTATGCAATCACATGGTCCATCATGTTCTCACCACTATCTAGCTATGGATCTCATCCCCCCCTCCCCCCTCCTTTCCATGTAACAATATTCTGCATATTGTAAACCATGAATCGGTTTGTACTTCGTTGTGATGTCTGATATGTAATCTGGACATGATTACCCAATAGACCAGGGCCCTGCGCTTCCTTTATATGTTAAGTATTGTTACGTTTGAGGGGGGGGGGGTATGTATTCAAAGGGTAATTAGGATGTTTAATTAGGTATGCCATGCTGTTCGAGTTTACCAGGATCTCGATGTAATAAGTAGCAATTCAGTGGTGATAAGTTGTCTAGTAAATGTTCATTTCTTCAAGGGGGAAATGATAATTGTCACGTAATTAGATAGGGACACGGGATAGGGTAAGTGTGTCTGCGTAAACCCTTTTTAGTAGTCCCTGGAGGCTGGCCGTGACGTCACAGGACAGTGCAGCGGATGGCTCCGCCCCGTGATCACGATTGGCGGAAGGCGACAGCGGTGGGCCAATAAACGGCTTGATTGGAAGTGACGAGGACGGAAGGATAAAAAGGTTCTGTTCGGGGTCGAAAAAGAAGAGGAAGAAGATCGGGACAAAAAGATCGTGTTTTTTTGGTGTGGAGGCTGTTGCGCGGAGAGCGTACTTGTTGTTGTGCTGATTCGATCGTGTTCTTCATCGTGTCTTGGAGCCTTGCTGAGCCTCGTGCCTCACCTTGGTTGGCTCTGGGGTTCTGCTGACTCGGAGTACGGGGTCAAACGGCGGGCAGACCTGCCTCCCTCTCCTGCTCGCAATTTGGCGTCAGAACTGGTTCCCTGGCGGCTGTGGGCGGACTTGGGCCAAGACCAGGAGGTCGACAGCACCGCGGTTTCTTCTGCCCCCCTGACGAGAGTGGGGCCAGCTCGTCCGACGCCAGTCCAGGGACGGTTGCGTCCACACCACGGTCCAGCCTGACCACCAGAAGTAGCTACGTTTTGTGTGTGTGTGTGTGTGTGTGTGTGTGTGTGTGTGTGTGTGTGTGTGTGTGTGTGTGTGTGTGTGTGTGTGTGTGTGTGTGTGTGTGTGTGTGTGTGTGTGTGTGTGTGTGTGCTTGGCGCCTTAGAGGGTTTGAGAATTGTATATTTATTGGAATTGTCTGTGTTTTCCCCACGCCCGATCCCACACCATCCCGTCGAATCGCCCCGGATCCCTCTTCTTGCCGAGTCTTGTTATTTCTGGTTAATAATCAAAACAAATAAACATCATCAACTCAGTGAAAAGTGACTCGTGCCACCTTCCTCGTCCCGTTTGCGGTAGAGCGATTTAGAACCGCCATGTTTGGGTTATAAATAAATAAACCGCCTCCATCGTTTCGGCTCATTCTACGTTGGCGGGACTGTTCAAGTCCCGTGGACGTCACAGTATGTATGTATGTAGAGTTTGGTTGATATTTTACCGCAAGATGAATGCATTTTGTGCTGAGAGGTAACCTTTGCTGTTGTTTGGCAGATGGCAGCGGCAGTGGGGTCTTGCCTATCGTAACAGCCACTTGCACAGTTTGGCTCGGTTGGTGGAGCAGTATCCAGAGCCTGTGCAGTGCCTTCGTGGTAAGCTTTGGGTGCAGAAAGTGCACAACCTTGTTATTGCTTCATGTTCATAAGGGTGAGTGCTGTGCATTTGGTAATGTTTCCTCTACTTTGCTGCATGTACTCACCTTTATGCTGTGTTACTTGTCATCCTCACACAGCTACCTTCTGTTCTGTAAGAGCTGTGTGTGGTTTCAACAGGTGGAAATAAAACTAATCTTGCAGATGTTGATTTTCATTTTTTTCTTATTTATTTATTGAATTTCACTGATGGCTTTGTTTTTACCTCCAGGAAAGACGGTTTTGTTCACTGATCACTCAGGGGTCAATGCTCATGGTGATGCTATGTTGGGCATTATGGATGTACACCATCATTGGATCAAGGTACCTTGCTTGGGCTCACAGAATGGCCTGCATTCTTATCATATGGTGGAACCATCACTCGTATTATACTGCTCTCTGGTTTTAGAGGAAAATAACTCCACCATGAAACTCCACCGAACCTCTATGGTGTTTAGTGTGCACATAGATGTTCCAAAGGTTCTTCACCAGTCTGAAGGCCAGCACTTATCACCTGATCTGTGGTAATACAGCAAAGATCATTGTGTCTGATAATCATGCTTTACTTAGATGTCACACACATTTGGACCGCGTTGCGCAAGAGATGCGTCACCCTCACGAACGACAATAATTGAAAAGAAAAAATGAAGGATTGTTTCAGTGGTGGTCAGTTTCACGAAAAATTGATGTGCTGCCATAGAATGATCAATATCACTGCATTGGCCCTTCCTGTGTGAACAATATGGTGCAATATGACATGAATCACAGGATTGACGTTTTATTTTATTTTAAGGATAGACATTTAAAAGAAGGAAATTCAGCTCAGCGCAGCCTTGTGATCTTTGGAAGCATCCCGATTGTGTGCTTGTGATCTTCACGACCGGCCATAGAAATCAAATGTTCCCCATTTGCCTTATTCCTTCTATAATTGGAGTGACCTTCTTGTGGGACACTAAATAGATGATTCTTCAGGCTTGAGTGTCTTTATGTCCTTGGATCGGGTGGTGTATGCCACTCGTTCAGATGGCCATTACAATCTTGAAATGGATCGTTAGCATAGATTGGGTGTACTTTGTACTGGGTAATGCAAAAGTCACACTTCTTAACTCTGCTCTGAGGCTAAAAAAAAATTCACGCAAAAGGTAGACAGTCGCACCCATGTCCGAAGGAAGCGGTGCAGTTTATCATTTTTATCCCCCCCCCCCCCGGAGGGAGGGAGCGGGATATTGGAATTGTCCGGTTTGTTTGTCTGTCTGTCTGTCTGTGAGCAACTTTACGGCAAAACGGCTTTAGCAAACGCTATCAAATTTAATCCATAGGTGGGCAATGAACCTTGGACGACCCCATTAACTTTTGGGTCCAATTGGATCAAAGGTCAAAGTCACGAAAAGATCAAAATCGTTTTTCACTCATAACTTCGTCAAAAATGGTTTAATTGACTTCAAACGAAGACTAAAATATTCCTTATTCTATTCCTTATAATCAACATTCAGGTTAAGGATGTATAAAATTTAAATTTGATCCCCAAAATAACTTTATGCCTTAAATGGGCGGGATTTGTTGTGCCTGGCACCACTTGTTTAAATATGAAACGAGCAGGGGTAACCGGCGTTGCTCAGGAGAAAATTTGAGAGGGTGGAGGAGTAGGTGAGTTTGAGGGCTGGTGGGATGGGAGAATTGGCAGTGGGGGAGGGGGTGGGTGTTGGAGAGTTTGAGGGCTGGCTGGTATGAGAATGGGAGGGCCTGGGGGGCAGGAGAGCCTTTGGGCTGGGAGAGGGGGACCAGGATAACTGCCAGGGTGGGAGGGGGGCAGTAGAAGTGCTAGTGTGGGGGTGGGGGCAGTGCTGGGATGGGAAGGCAGGGAGGGTGGCGTGGTTGGACCAGATCAAGAACCGTTGAATCCCACAATCCTGAGGGGGTGGTAAACGGCTCGAACTCCAGCCATAGAGCCTTTTCACCCGAACGCAAACATCCTGGCAGTGTGCAGTCAAAAGTAATTGCTGATACGATTGCTCAATACATAAAGGAAACTCTTGAAAAGAACACGACTACAAATAAACATAACTAACCCGAACTTTCGTAAGTCCAGCCATTCTTACTGTAATTCCCTCAATTTAAGCATCATAACCTCGAGTTGTTTGCACTATGAACACGTGCAAACGTTTCCAACTGAATTGTACAGTTTCATTTGCTGTGCATTACAGTACTCATATACGCTCTACACTCGGCTTCATTGCAGGAAATCCCAATGATTTTGAGGGCCTTGCTTTCCACAGCATCGAGAAGGGCACTGTACGAGTCAGGGGCGCCAGCCCACAGGGGAGAGAAGTACTCCATCAAGCTGCGAATGAAGGCCTTGCAGGTTGTCAACAGTTCCGATTGGCCAAGGAAAGACCTTGCATGACAAAGGATATCCAGTTGGTGGCTGGCTTTTATTTGTTTATTTATTTATTTTTAATACATGGTCAAAGCTTGTGAAAGAGCCAGGACGCAGAACAGATCAGGACATAACATAACAAAGGGGAAATGCCAACAGCAGGGCGGAGTGACAGAGTAGATGGAGATGGACAAACGAGGGCTGCAAGTAACATTGAGGGGTAGAGGAGAACCCAAGGGGTGGACAAGATGGATACATGAGCAAAATTTTTGGAGGGGTGGGGGTGTTTTAATGGGTGCAGAAAACATCATGGTTTTGTTTGGGCGATGACTTCAGATGGTGGTGAACAGCTGTCTTGAAGACCTGGAGAGAAGAATGAGATGGAAGAGTGTGGAATGGAAGAGCTTGTGGAAGGTTGTTGTGGGATTTCTTGGGGTTGAAAGGCATGTTCCAAGTATTTACCAGCTCTTGATTCTATCAGGGTCTGTAAATAGGGAAGAGGCTGCTGCCTGCCTGCCTGAAGGATAAGAAATGATATGGCACAGGGTGGAATCCTCAGCAAAGAGAAAGGCAGGATTTTGCAGGGAATCGGCAAGATCATTGATGAACATGAACAACACTGGGCCCAAGACTTGGGGCACTTCAGTCTTGGCAGGCAGAGGAGAGAAGAGTAGACGAGAGGATCCTGTTAAGAGCTACACGCTGATTATGGGAGTGGAGGAAGTCATGATCCATGAGGGGAGGTGGCCTTGGATGCCATAAGCATAGAGTTTGGAGATCAAGTCAGGGTGCCAAATTGTCTGAATACATCCCAAGCATTTTATAGAGACCGCTCTGATCTCTTGTTTGAGATTGAGGACTTCTATCCATTGTTGGGACAGTAGAAGCAGAATGACCAGGTCTGAAACCAAACTGATGTTCTAAGATGAGGCCATTGGAGAAGAGGAAGGATTTGATGTCAACTGCAATGATAAATTCCATGACCTTGCTTATAATTGGAAGCAAGCTAATTGGCCTGTCGTTAAGAGGATCCGTTTTTGTACCACGTTTGTGTATTACAGTGATGTTTGCTAACTTCCAGGCAGAGGGAAACTGACTCGGAGAGAATGATCAGGTGAACAGAACAGAAAGAGGATGATCAAGAGCAGCAGAGCAGGTTTTTTGGGGGTTTTTTATGACTCTTACATTTATGCCGTCTGAGCCTGTTGCAAAATCGGAGCGGAGGTTTGCCTGAAACCTCTCCACCTTCTCATTTGGGAAAAAAACATTATCCAAGAGCAGTTGGATACATGTTTGTATGTTATGTGTAAGGAGTGAGGACTTGGAATCAAACACAGAATTGATGCATTCAGCCTTCTCATGAGCAGAGTCCGCTGTGGTGTCCTTTGATGTGAGGGAAGGAATGGGGGGAGTATACACCAGAGACACTTGACAAGGCACCAACAGGTCTTTTAAGAAGGAGACAGGTTTGAGAGTTCAGCCTTGATATGAGGAAGGCAGAGTTGGAATGGATGATTATAAGATTGTCCATGTTGGCAGAGAGGGAGACAACTAAGAGGTGGCTTTGGAGAGGAAAGCACAGCCAACGGTTCTCCTGTGGGTTCGGAGGGGGAAGCAGAGTACACAGACGGTTGCAAATGGAGTTCTTAACATAAACTGTAACTCTGCCACCGGAACGGGGTTCAGGCCTGTCAAACCGGAAAAGACGATACCCATGGAGAGACTTTGAGGAATTAGGGACATCACGTGGGAGGAAGGATTCTGTTTGGTCGATAATGTCAGGTTTACCAGTGGCAGCTTTGATTGAGAGATACAGGATGTCAAATTGGAACGAAGACCTCAGATGTTGGAGATCCATAGTGTTCAGGATGTGGGAGGAGGTGCTGTTGGAAGGGAGTAAACAAGAGGTGGAGGAGAGAGGGAGGCGGTAGGATGTAGATTGGGATGTGGAGGGTGCAGGACGCTTGCATTCATGTGATTTATCACCAGAATGACCATACATCACTGCATATATATTAATGTCTTTGACTTTGCACCATGAACCTTGAGAGGTATTTGGATTTGGAAAAAAACTAAAAAACACAAAGGGGATGAGCTGTGCTGTGGAAATCCAGACATGTACCCCACCAATAAATCGCTGCAACAAACCTTAAACCAAAGTGAGTACATATCAAAACTTAGAAGGGTACTTGGTAGAGCGCATACCGCCATCACGCAATGCCTGATCCACGAGTACATATTGGGCCCATTACATTTTTAAATTTAATGCTTGTATATCGTCTTTGGCTCTATCTCTCAATGGTGAAGAATCACTTCAGATCTGGATACGAGAATGATTTGATTGAATTCGTATCTTCAGCAAAATCGAATGAATTCGTCGTGGTTACACACCCAACTTGTCCACCAAGTTTCATCCAAATCCATCCACAACTTTTTGAGATATCGTGCTATATATCATTTTTGTCCCTCTCTCTCAATGGTAAAGAAACACTTAAAAACTATTGGATCTAGATTCGGATCTTCACCAAAATTGAATCAATTCTTCCTTGTTCCACACCCAATGTGTCCACCACGTTTCGTCTAAATCCGTCCACAACTGTTTGAGATATCGTGCTACATTTTATTTTGGCCGCATCTCTCAATGGTGAAGAATCACTTTAAAAATTATAGTCGTCGGCTCCGGGTCTTCGCCAAAATCTAATCAGTTCGTACTTGTCACACACCCAACCTGCCCACCAAATTTCATTCGGATCTGAACACAACTTTTTGAGATATTCTGCACACAGACAGACAAGCAGACAGAGAGCGGCGAAAACATAACCTCCTTCACTTTCGGTGGCGGAGGTAACGATAGGCCTCAGAAGGAATTTTGAATATTGTACTGGCTAAGAAGTATTTCTAAGTGAGGAACACAAAGTGTTTTAATTTTACGTTTTGGGATTTTGTTCATGGAACGGAACGTGTTACCATCGGGTGTGATAATTGGAGAGCATCACAAAGCCTTCACCCTTTATCTTTTTAAAATTTCATCCTAACTGAATACTAAATATGCTCATGACAGATTGCTATTGCACAGCGCATCATGGTATGGGATAATCCTTGGTGTAAACGGAGCATTTGTGGGGGTTTTTAATCCTGATCGAGCTCTTTTGAGAACAGAGACTCATGTTCCAGGTGATGGAAGAGCGTGGATGCTGCAAACTCGCTCTGACTCAGCTCCAGCAAGCGGAAGGTCGTCTGGCCTTGCAGTTGGGAGGCCTTCAACTGACGGTGCTCGAGCCCGATTGTCATGTCGTGCCTCTGGGCGAGCATTTCCGGCGCATACAAGTCTTGCAAAGGCGCGTTTTGTCTGGCCGACTGCTTTTTCACCCGGGCTCACTCCAGAATCTGTTGATGATTCTTGGAGGGTAAGTGAATCCACTGAACAATGTACTTCAATGTGCTGCAATTGTTTTGGCTACATTTTAATCGATTATATAATGCGAACTATGGTGTCTGTCCGTGTGTTCATTTGTCTCTTGTTTCCGGCGGCCACTTCCCGTGCTGCATTCGAAAAGCTGCGCATGCAGGCACAGCTCAACATTCAACCAGAAGAAGAGCATGATACCAAATGATTTGCATTTTAAACTAAGAACCGGCGATTTATATCGTTGTACCAGTATAATTTTTCATGTCGATATACCGGTATACCGAAAAACCAATCGGTATATCACCATGAAATCCAAGGAGGTCGTTTGCAATCTTTAAGTACCGTACATAGTTTTAAAAACTTTGATGCACTCGGCATCTCGGTTAAACGTGGAACAGTGAAACGTATGATGTCAAGACGTACTAGGAAGTATGTACAGTAGGTTTTAACTTTTAACCATCAGCATCCGAGCTCTGTACAAACAATCACGTTTTTATTTGCCTTCGTAGCTGTTTTTAAAGCAATTTCCAATTTGGTATTTATATGAATCAGGTGTGCTTCAGAAAGCCTGTGCTGATTACCGCCACGGCGATCCGCAATAGTCATACCGACATGGTGATCCGCAATTGCCTGTGCCGATTACAAATACTGATCTCGCTTTAAAACAAAATCATTTTTCATGCAAGTTGAAGTTGGAAGTGAAATAACCGTTCTCATCATGGGAAAGAAAAACAAAATAATCATGAGGAAGTTGGGTTTCTTCAGATCTTTGGGATGTGTTTCCTTCTACAAATCAATCATCCACTGCCTTTTCCTCTTGGATAAGTTCATTGAATGTCCTGGCATAGTGATTGTGGAGAGCATCGAGTTGCTTTTAGTAGAAGTTTGGAATTCCATCTGGGACTGGGCTTTTAAAGTTTGGCATTTTTTGAAGTCGTTTTCTAATTTATTTTTTTTTCTTTATCAATAATCACTGGGCAGGGGTGCAAATTAATGGTGCCTAACTTTTGTGCTGGTTGGGTACACAATACTGCCTTACCTGCCCGGCTAGCGAATCACCGGTGATTCCTGTTATTTTGTACAATTTGTAGTAGCTTTCTCAACTAGAACTACTGTTTTTGTCCCCAGAAATCAGTAGAAATCACCGGTAATTCTGTGACGGCCATTTTGTCTGTTTTCATCTCGTTCCAAATCACGCGTGCGATTGCGCGAGATTTGATGGTTTGGCGCGGTTTGGACGCATTTTCTCATTCCCAGGTTGGTTAAATGTGTGAATTTGGGTGAATGAGTGAGTTTCATGGGTGAGGTTAGGTGAATGAGTGAGTTTGGGTGAATGAGTGAGTTTTATGAGGCTTTTGGGTTAATGAGTGAATTAGATGAATGAGTGAGTTTGATGGGTGAGGTTTGGTGAATGAGTGAGTTTGATGGGTGAGGTTCGGTGGATGAGTGAGTTTATGTGCGATTTTGGGTGGACGAGTAGTACCCCCACCATTGTCCATCACCCACAACCCCCCCCCCCCCCAATCGTCCATCAGCCACAACCACCCCATCACCCACAAAAATGCCTCTCCCCCCAGCACTACTCACAACCCCCTGCCCCCCTCCATCACCCACAACCTCCTCCTCCCTGCATCATCCCCCCACCCCCACCCCACTCATCAAACTCATCCATCTATCCAACTCACTCATCCACCCAACCTCCTCCATCAAACTCACTCATCCAATCAACCTCACTCATCAAATTCACTCATGTGAGCATATTAAAAGTGTTTGATATCAAATTTGTGACTTTTGTCTTTACTTTATCGGGCCGGTAGAAATTCTGCTGGGCCGGTAACTTTTTCTAGTCACCAGCCCTGCTGGCCGGTGGATAAAAATATTAATTTGCACCCCTGCGAGGGGCATTTCCTCTCGAGTCTAGATGTTGCTTCTTCTTTTCCAAGTCTGGGATCCATTCTGCTTCCTTGTTCAGTTCCTTTCGATCTTCAAAAATTACTTTCCAGAATTTTTCTAGCTTTTCTTTTTCAGGGGGAGTTGGCACAGTCTGCTGTGGTTTCCCTAATTTGCGGTGAAATGTCTTCAGGTTGCTCTCAAACTCTTCGTGTGTGTGTGTGTGTGTGTGTGTGTGTGTTTGTGTGTGTGTGTGTGTGTGTGTGTGTGTGTGTGTGTGTGTGTGTGTGTGTGTGTGTGTTCTTGGTTGTTTATCCATATGTGGGTTTCAGAAGGTGGAACGGAGCCCTTCCAGGTCTGGAAGTATCCACCTTTGAGAGTGCGCGTACACGTGCGTAGATGTATGCGTGTAGATGCTCAAGATGACCTTACCATTCTGTTAGTTGGAGGGAGGGGGGGGGAAATGTGAAAGATTGCCTTATCCTCCTATCGGGGGGGGGGCATGCTTAAGTTACAATGCTCTCATTCCATTATGCAATGTTTTGACAAATTTGTTGGCAAGTTGCTCCCCTCACTGCTAATCCTCCCCAAGGAAAGACTCATTTCTCAGGCTGCATTATTTATTGCAAATAATTCATCGAACATAATCCATATTGCTGGATTTATTGTAATCCTGTGCTTTGTGCACATGTCATTTTGATGGGCTTTCTCCCTGGTTATATTTATATATATATATATATATATATATATATATATATATATATATATATATATGAGAGAGAGAGAGAGACAAATTGAACCTCCGCCGCCCGATGATGCCCCACTATTTCGTAATGGGCGGTATAAGTGGCCCTGAGTGAAACCAAGAGTTCAACACAATTAACCTTTTTAAAGTCCATGAAATAATTTAAATTGATAGATAAACAAACTTTTCCCATCACTGGGGATTGGTACTTTAACTTGTCACAACATGTGTGATGTTTTTTTTTTCATCGTGGAGTTTATGGACCCGTATCACAAAACTTTGATGTATTTTTTTTCTCTCTCAATGTTTGGTTGTGATTGGCGGCACAAGGAAACCAACCATCGGCATACATTATTGGCACGAAGGTGAAATGCCACTCAAACGTACATCTCTGGCACGCAGGGCAGATTCCAAGCTACAGCTGCTGGATGAGGGAGTGTTTGAAGTTCCAGCGCTATGTCAGGTGACCTCGCTGCAGCAGTTCTTGCTCAAAAACGCTGGCAAAGCTCAACGCAGGCTGCTTGAACAGCACAGGTGAGCACCTTGAGCACCTGACTCAGTCCTCGTTATCTTTTTTTCTTTAAATCCGTGTGACTTGCCGTGAGTTCATCTGGAAATGTAGAGCAACATCACGTGTGGCCGTCGTTAAATTTGCTTTTTCTTGGGTGTTGCTAATTGATTACGAATGAAATGAGTTAGAATTGGTACCCGATTAACATGAACGTGTAAGTTGCCCCTCCTAAATATTGCCCAAGTATGAGGGATAAAGTTCATCCCTGACTATCCTGTTTCTATCTAACCTGACCCTGGTTTTGAGGGACAGGGTTGGTCTCATGGTTGGGATGAGATATTTTCCTGATGAGTGCAAGCAACTATGGGGTCAATGTAAATATTTTGTGCTAGTTTAATGAAGGTTTTTATTTATTTTATTTTTTTCAATGCTTCTGCCGTCGAAGGCCCGAAGTTTTTTATTTTCAAGTTGTCCGTCCACCCGTGCATCCGATTTCTGTCACCATGATCGCTTGGGAAACACTGAAGAGATTTCAACCAAACTTAGCACAAGTGTGGACTGTGATAATGGCGAACCGATTCAATTTTGGGTTCAACAGGTCAAAGGTCAGGTTCCCTTTTAAAATCACTTGGCAGACCATTCCGAGTGAGAAGTCTCTCCTCTCACACGACCCTCAATTGAGATAAAACGTAGCAGTGGGTTGATAGTTAACGTGGTAGAAGCATCTCCATCACATTTGCGTCGGATTCTATTTTCTCGTTTTCAAAAGGATTTATTAATTCCAAGTGTTCAATATTTCAAAGCCAATTGGTGTACCCATCTGAGCCCCTCATTTATGAACCAGGGAGAACCTTGGCTCAAATCCCATATGTTTGTCCATTATCTACTAATGTCCAATGTCTTTGTCCTGGATGACATTTATGCACAATCTCAAATTTTTCACAAAAAAATTGAAAGCTGCAAACACAATTTGGCATCAGCTCGGATTTTCAAATATCTTTTGTTTAAACAGTGAAAACTGATATCTTATTTTGGGACATTCATCAGGTTGAGAGAAGAAGCAAGGAGACTGCAGACGGTTTGTGTTCATCAGCTGGGTCTATGGAAGATAGACACGGAGGTGGGACTGCCTCTGGATCGGCTTGTGGATTGTTACCGGCGACTCCTCTCTGCTGACCTGAACTTGCGTGGACTGTACCTGCGGTTGTCCCGCATCTACACAGTGTCTCCGGATGGAGAAATGAGTATTCCTTGGAACTGGAAACTTTAAGAGGGGGTTGAGAACACAGAGCTAGGAGCAAAAAGATTGTGAAATGCCATTACCGTCGGCCTGTACAATTTTGTGAACAAAAGGTTTTCTACATTTTGTAAATACTTGTCAATGTTTTATTTTTGTACATCAAACGGTTCTCTCGAAACAAACCCAAGGTTATCACGTAAGAATGAGCACCTTTCCTGAAGAGGAAACAAACGAAATCATTTTGTTGAAGTCCATTTGCTTGAATTTGAGTTGGCTTCATGTCGTCCTGATTTTTTTCCTCATAGAATGCCATCTTTTATTCACGATGTTATGTGCAATTTTGTGGGTTTTTGGGTGTTAATCAAACGATGTGCCATGAAATCCATTTTTTAACCATTAAACTTCGAGTCTTTTTGAACAGGTTTTTCCACCATGTTGAAAATCTGCTTGGTCATGTACCACTAGTCTGAAAAACGATTCAGCTTCATCCCTTTAAGTGCCAATAAAATAACATGGCAGAATGTGGTGGCAGCCTCATGTTGAAAATTGTGTTGTGATCCGGGTTGTATTAAGAATTTTTAATTGTAAGGTTCTAAAAACCGGTCTCTGGCATAACGGTTAGGGCCTCTGTTTTGAATCTTGGAGGTTAGCTGTTCGAACCCCAGTCGAGTCAAACCAAATGGTGTGCACCCGTATGGTGGCGGACTGTTCTCAGTGCATCGCCTGGTCGGAGACGTTTCCACATCCACACGACTGGTGCGCCACAGGCTTTGGGTCCTCCAGGGCCCATCCTCTGGGTTTCCCACCCAGCACTCGGGTCTGCAGCGAGGGTCGAAGTCCCACCCAACCACTCTTGAAACATGCACCAAGGAGTCTACCTCTTGCGTGAGTTGAAGGGCTCAGCCCCTGATGCACCAGGGTCAGGTGTCTTTAGTCAGATTGCTTGGGAATGCAGCCTAAAGGAGGTGGTAAACTCCAACGAAAGCTGGATATGTGCATGATGGTCGAGAGCAAACAAGTACCGTGAGCATGGATGAGCAACCATAGCACATGCCTGATGGGCCTATTGGTCACCTCCTGTGTTGAAGATCCTTGCAAAGGAACATGAATTATCCCTCTGCTTTTTGAAAAGAAACTGCTACATCTGTCTGTCTGTCACACCATCTCTTCCCAAACGGTTGGGCAGAAATTAACCAAACGAAGTCAAAGTGCAAGGGCATATTTTTGGACTCGACCCCTATGGTGGGGTCAAAAACCAATGCAATTACGGGAACATTTTTAAATGAAAGTTTGTATATGCAAACAGTGGGGGACACATGAAAGGTGTTTTTTTAAATAATTTATTTATTTTTTTGGATTTGACCCCCTACTTCATTGGCCCCAAGGGGTGGGGATTTAAGCTCATGGGTCAAAACAGGGGAAAAAAATTAACTCAAAATTTGAAATTGGGTCATTCTTGGTGAAACTTGTTGCCATCTTGCACCTTTGCTTTCGAGGGGGATTTGTGATGGTGTACTATCGATGTCACTTTTTATCCTGACTATAATTCAGATTGGTGTTTTTGTTTGTTTGGGGTGCAACTCCTACAGTTCTGGACCAATTACATCCATACTTTGAGGATCAGTACAACCCCAATTAATGTATAGAGCTGTTTATTCTCTCTCTGGAAGGGATTGAAAGTCTTAACAGTACTGTATTCCTGTCCATGTTATAAGCCTCGTGGTGGCGCAGTGGTTAGGGCAGCGCCTTGGGATCCAAGAGGTCCTGAGTTCAAGCCCCGTTGGGCCACTGAATTAATACACCAGGGGGTTGACTCAGCCTGTCATCCTTCCGAGGTCGGCGAAATGAGTACCAGTATACTGGGCCGGTGTATACCCCGGTTAAAATAGGTGTACCATATCCCTGTGTCGTAAGAGGCGACCAGGGTTGCGTCAGGAAGGGCATCCGGCGTAAAACATGTGCCAAATCACTATGCGGATCATACGGATGATCCGCTGTGGCGACCCCTAACGGGAGCAGCCGAAAGAAGTAGATATATATATGAAACATATCTTCTTCTTCTTTCGGCTGCTCTCGTTGGGGGTCGCCACAGCGAATAATCCGTATGATCCGCATAGTGATTTGGCACATGTTTTACGCCGGATGCCCTTCCTGACGCAACCCTGGTCGCCTCTTACGACACAGGGATATGGTACACCTATTTTAACCGGGGTACACCAGCCCAGAAAACTGGTACTCATTTTGCCGACCTCGGAAGGATGACAGGCTGAGTCAACCCCCTGGTATATTAATTCAGTGGCCCAACGGGGCTTGAACTCAGGACCCTTTGGATCCCAAGCCACTGCCCAAACCACTGCACCAACACCAGGCGATATATATATATTATGTATTATATAATATATATATAATATATAATATATATTATATATATAATATATATATAATATATATTATATAATATAATATATATATAATATATATTATATAATATATATATATATAATTATATATATAATTATATATAATATATATATATAATATATAATATATATATATATATATATATATATATATATATATATATATATATTATATAATATATATATTTATATTATATAATATATATATATATATTATATAATATAATATATATATTATATAATATATATATTATATAATATATATATTATATAATATATATATTATATAATATATATATTATATAATATATATATTATATAATATATATTATATAATATATATTATATTATATATATATATATATTATATAATATATATATATTATATAATATATAATATATTATATAATATATATATTATATAATATATATATTATATAATATATATTATATAATATATATTATATAATATATATTATATAATATATATTATATAATATATATATTATATAATATATATATTATATATATTATATAATATATATTATAATATATATATTATAATATATATTATATAATATATTATATAATATATATTATATAATATATATATATTATATATATATATATATATTATATAATATATATTATATAATATATATATTATTATATATATATATATATTATATAATATATATTATATAATATATATATTATTATATATATATATATATATAATATATTATATAATATATATTATATAATATATATATTATAATATATATATTATATAATATATATATTATATTATATAATATATATATTATATTATATATATATATATATATATATTATATTATATATATATTATACAATATATATATATATTATATAATATATATATTTATATATATATTATATATATATATATTTATATATATTATATTATATATATATTATACATATATACATATACATACATATACATATATATATACATATACATATATATATATATATATATATATATATATACATATATACATATTACACACACACACGATACATACATGATACACATATGATGCACACATGGTACACACATGGTGCGCACATGATACACACATTGAACGCATGGTACATACGTGATACACATATGGTACACACATGGTATACACGTGATACACACGTGATACACACATGATACAAACGATACACACATGCTACACATGATACAAACAAGGGTGATGTACAGAGCTGTGGAAATTACAGAGGGATAAAGTTGTTAAGCCACACCATGAAGTTGTGGGAAAGAGTAGTGGAAGCTAGGTTGAGAGGAGAGGTGACGATTTGTGAGCAGCAATATGGGTTTATGGCAGAAAGGAGCACCACTGATGTGGTGTTTGCTTTGAGAATGTTGATGGAGAAGTATAGGGAAGGCCAGAAGGAGTTACATTGTGTGTTTGTGGATTTAGAGAAAGCTTATGATAGGGTGCGAAGAGAGGAGTTGTGGTATTGTATGAGGAAGTCGGGAGTGGTGGAGAAGTATGTGAGGATCGTGCAGGATATGTATGAGGACAGTGTGACAGCGGTGAGGTGTGCGGTAGGAATGACGGACCGGTTTAAGGTAAAAGTGGGATTGCACCAAGGATCGACTCTGAGCCCTTTCCTGTTTGCAATGGTGATGGACAGGTTGATGGACGAGATCAGACTGGAGTCTCCATGGACTATGATGTTCGCGGATGACATCATGATCTGTAGGGAGAGTAGGGAGCAGGCTGAGGCGAGCCTCGAGAGGTAGAGGTACGCACTGGAGAGAAGGGGAATGATAGTCAGTAGGAGTAATACGGAG
Organism: Eptatretus burgeri; assembly: GCF_056783735.1. Classification (NCBI taxonomy): domain Eukaryota; kingdom Metazoa; phylum Chordata; class Myxini; order Myxiniformes; family Myxinidae; genus Eptatretus; species Eptatretus burgeri. The sequence goes on along the minus strand of NC_140967.1, from coordinate 102,083,570 downwards.
TATATGTGCGTAAATGAGAGGGAGGGTGGTGGTATGGTGCGGTTGCAAGGAGTTGAGGGGTGGGGAAGGTGGATGGGTTTAAATACTTGGGATCAACTGTCCAAAGTAACAGAGTGTGGTAGAGAAGTGAAAAAGAGTGCAGGCTAGATGGAGTGGGTGGAGAGGAGTTGTAGGAGTGATTTGTGACAGAAGGGTAGCTGCAAGAGTGAAGGGGAAAGTATAGAAGACCGTAGTGAGACCAGCTATGTTGTATGGTTTGGAGGCGGTGGCGCTAACAAAAAGACAGGAAGCAGAGCTGGAGGTGGCAGAGTTAAAGATGCTGCGATTCTCGTTGGGAGTGACGAGGATGGATAGGATAAGAAATGAGAATATTAGAGGGACAGCGCAGGTAGGACGGTTTGGAGACAAAGTGAGAGAGGCGAGATTGAGATGGTTTGGAGATGTGCACAGGAGGGAAGCGGAGTATATCGGGAGAAGGATGCTGAGGATGGAGCCACCAGGTAGGAGGAGAAGAGGAAGGCCAAAGAAGAGGTTTATGGATGTGGTGAGGGCAGACATGCGGGTGGTTGGAGTGTCAATGGAAGATGTGGAGGATAGAGCAAAATGGAGACTGTTGATCCGCTGTGGCGACCCCTAACGGGAGCAGCCGAAAGAAGAAGAAAAAGATTCCTGTCCATGTTTTTCAGTGTTGATTTATATTACAGCAGGAGTTAGGTGACTTTTATTCAACATGGAAGGTGCAGATGTTTCAGGGTGCCAGTGGTGTAGAGTGGGGTTGGCAGATCCCAGAAACCCAATTCTTAAGTTGCACCAGTGGTGGGTGTGGTAGGTGGTGCCACCCAAATCCAAGATGGCTGTTTCGATATAGGCTAAAACCAATATTGTCATAAATCAAGTAATACTAGGCCGATTCCAATGATCTTGGTATGCATTCTGATAGTTTTGGGTATGCCCAATCTAATAGAGAGGGTGTCATTATCATCCAAGGTCAATGTCATGAGATAAAGGTCAATATCACAGTTTTTGGTCAATTTTATGCCTGTTTTACCTTGACCCTTTTCAAGGTCAAATCTGATGACATGAAATGATTCCCCATACATGATTTCCTATTCGTGCCCAATACATACCTAAGCTCTCAGACAAGTATTTAAATAGTTATAGGCATATTAAAGTAAGCTATAAATCGATTTGGGATCACCCCCCCCCCCCCATGTCATGTGACAAATTTATGACAAATTCAAGTGTCATGCAGAGTTCCAGCAACTTGGCAACAACAAATAAAGTAAGATTTTGAACATTTTAAAGACTTTCAACATGAAATAATGTATAAATATAATGCATAACAGTTCCAAGAACATGTATAACTAACAAAATCAAATGTTTTTTATGAGGAAATAAGAAATCTAATGCAAAATAGATTGGAAATTTGACTTTTTGGACTAAAGGGGGAATTCCTCCATTTCTGGGAATGGGTCCCCCCCCCCTTTTTTAAATAGTCCCTGTCATGTTTTAAATATTGGTCTGAGGGCTTAGGCACTAATAGGAAATCATGTCTGGGAAATCATTCATGTCATCAGATTTGACCTTGAATCAAGGGGTCAAGATCAAACAGGCATAAAATTGGCCAAAAACCTATGATATTGACCTTTATCTCAAGACATTGACCTTGGATGATAATGACACCCTCTCCATTAGATTGGGCATACCCAAAACTATCAGAATGCATACCAAGATCATTGGAATCAGCCTAGTATTACTTGATGTATGACAATATTGGTTTTAGCCTATATCGAAACAGCCATCTTGGATTTGGGTGGCACCACCTACCACACCCACCTCTGGTGCAACTTAAGAATTGGGTTTCTGGGATCTGCCAACCCTACTCTACACCACTGGCACCCTTAAACATCTGCACCTTCCATGTTGAATAAAAGTCACCTAGCTCCTGGATGGAGTGGGTGTTTTCATGAACATAAGCTGGGTTTTTTTTGTTTGCCTATGCAGAGCTGTCTGTTGCCTATACACCACCTAAATAAATGTATGCGTCAGAAAACATTGCATGTTTGGAACAAGATCACCTGCAAGGTGAGTACTCTACTAGTTATTGGGAATTGGTAGAATACTGCTGCAAAACCCTTTTACCAAACCAGGAGAAAGGTTCAGTATAGCAGAAAAACAGGACATTGGAATTGGCGTCATCAATATAATTACTTTCACGCTCACGGGTTTCCCACAAAAAAAATCCATATCCTAAAATATTTTGCACTCAGATCAAAATGTGCTTAATAGGACAATTAAAGAAAAGATGTCACAACTTCAATGGTTCCAATTGTGGGTTTGACTTGCAGTTCTTCCTGTACACCACTTTATCCTGTGTATTCTCCATCCATCACCGACCTCTCTCATGTCCCTTTCCACTTGAATTTTGATTTGCCGTTTCTCTTTTTGCCCACTGCCTCTACAATCAGACCCACCTTATCACAGGCCCCAGCCCATGCATGTTCCCCTCTCTTTGCATTGTTCAACTCATTACAGTGCCCACCTCCTGCTATCCTCAGTCTTCCTTTCAATAAGAAAGATTTCCATCAGTCTTCCCAGCATCCTCTTTATCTGCAGCAATCTCACCTTCCTCTCTCTCAAAGGCCTCAATTCCAAAGAAGATCTGGTCATATTTTGTAAATCTTTGGTCTACCTGGTATCATTACCTCCATTCACTTTGTCGCATTGGTAATTTATTCAGCCCCCGTTTGTCTGTGCATATCTTCATGGGTACGGATGGATTCAGACGAAATTCAGTGTGGGACAAGAACAAAGATATTTTGATGAACTTGCAGATGGATACAATTTTTTTTGTGAAAGTTATATTTTTGGCCTTATTGATGTTGAACAATTTCAAAATGTGGATGGATTTGGATGAAATTTGGACAGGTTGGTTGTAGCAAGGATGAACTGATTCAATTTTTAAGATCCAGATCCAGCCTTTCAGTAGGATACAACCCCCCTCCCCCCACCCCGAACAAAAACATGCTGATGGCCCTATGACTGTCCCCCTTAAACACTCCTATACATTCTCAAGACCACCCTGTCCTGCAGAAACAATTTAAAATTTCTAAAGAATTTAACAATTCATTCAGGACTGCATTTATATGGAGGGGAAAAAAAAGGGGGAAAAAAATAAGTCCAACCTCAATCCTCCTCTGAATGTAGCCTGATCTTCCTTTGTTCCCACTCCAGTTCATCCCGACTATTTCCCACCCCACTTTCAACCGATGGTACACTGAAAAATTGATGCTTAAACGAGGAAACTTTCCCTTTATTTGCTTGAAAAGTTGATCTGAAAAGAAACATTTTTCTTATAGATTCAACCCCATGTGTAAACATTAGAAAAGTGAAATGACCATCATGCACATAGCAGCTGAAAATGAGATCCATTCATTGCACAAGATTGGCAATTTGGTATGTCTTGAATTTGCTGTTCACTTTCTTTTCTCACCCATGATAGCAACATAATTGAAACAAACAAACAAGCTAAGGCACTTTCCAAACCTTAACCTCCATTAAATCGTATACCTTTTCCAATGTGCTTCTCCAAAGCAGACTTCTAACTTTCCTCCACACATCATCTATACTTATACCCACATGATGAGCTGTGACATTCTCATCTTGCACCACTCAAGTAACTTTTGTCTAATTTTGTCATTCATTTCTTTCCCAACTGTCCAGTTAATCTGGCAAATGTTATTCCCAATGCTTACCGACTTCCTCTGCTCAGCCAACAAGTGGCTTTCAACAACAGGATCTCTCCACGGATGGAGTGCCTCAAGGCATTGTTTTGAGCAGAGTCCGATTGTTAATCTTAAATAATCTCCAACTTTGATTACTCCACCCGGTGCCGTACCATCCCTTATTCTAAAGCAGGCAGCAACCACTTCAGTCTGCAAAACTTAAATTACAAGCAGGTAAAACTTGGAATGTCCCAATTCAAACAAATCTCACCTCTCAAAGGACCATCTGGCAAACCCTCCCATCTACTTTAACAACCCTCTTAAAGATCAGTCATTCAATATTTTGGGCTTCACAATCAACCATGATATTTCTTGGGCAAACCACACTTCGAAGTGGACCTCCAAAGCTGGTCACCAACTGGGCATCCTCCATGATGCAAACTCTCCTTCGCACATCTGAGCTCTTCTCCACCGACAACGCCTTCATTCACATCTTGGAGCATTGATCTCCTCTCTGCACTGGTACCTCTGCCTCACACCATGCTCAACTTGTCATGAAAACCAAGGCCTTCAAGATAATTGGAACCTCCACCCATTCATTCCTCTTTTTCCCAGCTGTCTAACCAACTTCCTTCATATCCATCATCTCATTTTTCCCTCCAGTGCTTCAAGACAACTATTCACCATCGTCCTCTATCCACAACCCTGATCTTTTCTACCCCCCCCCCATTAACCCTTCAAGTTTCTAGCTGCAGTATATCCATCTTGTTCACCCTATCTTCCACAAAAGGCAAGCCGTACACAGGATACAGCAAGCATTGAACATCAAATCGCAAAAAGGCAACTCAGTGTCATCTGATGTTTTACACAATATGGTTTGTGAAAAGGGTTTGTTCAGTGGTGCAATCTCTTCAAAATGTCAAACTTTAGAACTGGATTTGTATACAGGACTAACTAGAGGTCAATCATAAGATTCATTGTGCAGACGTCTCACCATTGTTATCCTTGATCATTCTTCAAAGAAATAGCAAAAGCAATGATGCACAACGAAGGAAGGTTTCAGAACTTGAGGTACTTTGAAGCAGTCCTAACATGTATATCTGAGAAGTAACCAACAGGTGACCTGTTATGAAAGCCATCTGTGAATCAGGGGGGGGGGGGTGTGGACCTCAGATTTTGCTCTTAGGAGACAAGTCATCCATAAAAATGTGCCAGCTGTCTTAATACCTGTGGTTGCTGTAATTTCAGCATCACTTTTCCACCTGGTTACACAAAACTGCACATTTCATGGAAAGCAGCATGCAAGAAAGGCTGAACAAAAGACCTGTTATTACAGACAGTTAAAACGGGGTTTGGGAAAATGAGCTCGTGAAGAAAATTGCATTCCAAGAGTAGAAATGGCATTGAAAAGCACAAAGCACTCACGACCAGGAATTCAGAACAGATGTTTGAGGTTGACAAGGAAAAGCTCAAGACCATAAACCTGCTGATAGAACAGCAACAGCCTCAAAAAAAGCTTGAATAACCACTGCACAACAGCCACATGGACAGCAATGACCTTGCTGGTAACAATGGCCTAATTCAGCAACCAAGGAGCACAAAATAAGTGGCTGAAGACATTGATTACCATTTCAGGTGTCAGAACCTTCTTTATATCAAATAATTTTCTGCCAGACTCAAGGCTGCAAGATCGTTAATACTTTGCCACCGAGTTGGCAGAGAAATTCTTTACAACAAGAAAGCAAACATCAACTCACCAATCCCAATTTCGCAGATAAAGTCCTGCTTATCAAGACATACTTGAATATTTAATGCCAGACCAAATCCCCCACAGATTGCCAAGAAAAGAATAAAGTACAGTCAGTCCTCGCTCAACGTTGCAAGGTTCTTGAAAAGTGCGACAAACTGAAATGATTAAGCGAATCCAATTTTCCCATAAGAATTAATGCAAATAGGGGGATGAGGGGGAGGGGAAACAAAAAAAAAATAAAAAAAAACAGACAAAAAGACATTATTTACATTTAGAGTAAAAGTTTTAAATAATTTTCGACAAACAATTGAAAATCATGATCTCATTGCTTTTTTCTCATCTCTAGTCGCTTCAGATAGTCATTGGTTCACTCTTCTCCATGTGATTGCAGAAGTTGTGCAACATCAGCTTCCTCCACCTCATCAGAACCCACTTCATTGGCCAAGCTGAGGATAACTTCATAGCAGGGACAACATCTTTAAATCCTTTCAAATCAGGCACATTCAGGCCACAAATTCCTACACAGACCATTCATGCACACCTGAGCAACTTCAGCCCAGGACCCACCAGTTTTATCAATGCACAGCTCAGTGCATACAAGGCCTATACTGTACGTACTCTGGGTGGGCTTGCCCACTAGTATTTATGGTATAGTTTATACTGTAAGTTTATTAAAATGAGGAAAACCATTAGTTTGGTACAAAATCAGAGGTAAAACGACTTTAAACGAGTAAGTTTTTCATAGTTCAGCGACTTAACTTGACGAAACGACATTAACTGGGACAATGTTGAGCAAGGACTTACTGTCGTACCATTCTCCAATGGCCTGAGGCACACAGCAATGCCCCTAATCCAATTTACTTGGCCAAAGCAATCAAGACATCGGGATACATCTTAATGTACTTTGCCCAAGCAGTCATCAAGACATCTGGATACGTCTCGGATATTGTTCCGATCTTGCACAACTGCAAAGACATTCACAATATCTCTGTGCAAAAAAATATCAAAGAAAGACCATAAAATGCACCAATAGTTTGATGGCAAGAGTAGCCTATATCAGTCTAGAGGGGGGTTATACCCCCATAATTACACCCTTTCCCACAGGAAAGGGCATGTTGAGATCTCCTTGAAGATTACCATGAACAAAATGGTGGACAACCAGAACATAAGTGGCACAGCAAAGAAGATAGGATCCAAACACCTTCTGCTGATCAAGGAAAATACATTCAAAACATTGGTGCAAGACAAAATGTAATGAAGGATGAGAATAATGTTATTGATTAGATCGATTCAGCACACCAAAATCAATCAAAATAAGAGGCGATGACGAGCAATTTCAATGAAATATTATATCATGAAAAACAACACAAGATGAGTTGCTCACAAGTTGAGGTTCACCCTTCTGAAGCAGGTGACACTAAACTCAGAAGTTCATCATTCCGAAGCACCTCATTGTAAACTTTAATGAGTTCGGATTCTGGGAGCTTCTCAAACACTTCACCATATTCAGGTGTCCCTCGAAATTCCAGGAGCTTTCTTTTCTCTGCCATAAAATGCTGCACTGAACTCAACATGAACAGAAACTGCACATGATGAAACCAAGAGAACAAACCAAAGTTAATACATTCACCATTTCACAATCAAAATAATGAGCTTTATAGTTATCAGAATTGCTTTTAATTTTTATTTTTAAAGAATCAAGCTTAATAGGCTAATTCTGTCCGTCCATCCATCCGTCCGTCCGTCCGTCCTTGAAACATGGAAATGCTCCTCTGAAACATGATGAAGTAAAAGTTGCTTCAAATTTAACCAAACCTATGGGAAAATAATTTTTTTTCAATCACACAAAAATATTGAACCCAGGCAGTGTTTGGGCAACAGATGGCTGCCTCGATCGCTCCCAAAAATAATAATTTGCTGTTTAATATACAACCTCACATTTTTGAGCCCTTTCAACCAGCACAAGAATAAACGGCTTCCTTTTTTTTTTTTTTCCACGTCGTGGTATTTATACCACGGGCTTCTGCTTGTCAAACTTCATCAGAATACATTTATTGTAGAATATTCTAAGATTCAATATGCTAATTGTGCAAATAAGTGTTGGCCCAAACAAGTACCAGCAGCAAAATATACCTCTCGAAAAAAACCAGAAGGTCCGGTTGTCAGTGCCAGTCAACATTTTAAAGCGTAACCTTGGGACATTGAGCTTTGAGAGTAGATGGAGATTCCATATCATTAGTTTAAAGTCACAATGGAAAGGAGATTGCAGAAATGCCAAGGTTTCATTAGAGATGAACATGCTGACAGTGAGACTGGTATTAGTTGCTGCATGTACTAATCAAAGAATGAAGTGATTGCTCAGCTCGAGTCAAAGATGGTCGACTACTTTTCAACAAGACAAACATTTTCAAACCATCCTGAGGGTCCTCCTTTGATACCAATCAGAAACAACAGGTAAACTGACGAACCTCAACCAAAAGGATTTTTTGGAGATGGAGAATAGCTTTTTCAGGGATGCACACATTCCTGAAAGGGGTATGACTGTTGATGAACAGAACATTGATGTCCTGCTCACCAGTGGAACAATCTCTGCCTATTAAGTATGGAAAGTCACTGAAGAAATCACTTTTTCTCTCCCTCCCTCCCCCAACTCCCCCACAAGCCTCGCACTTTGATGCCCATTGAGGACCAAGCAAATACTTGGGATAATCCATAAGAATAAAGGACGACTGCCTCTTCAGATCACAAACCCAAAAGGAAATCAGCAAAAAAAACACGTTATTTCTACCAAATTCTTCTGCTTCCAACAAAGAAAGGTTGCACTCCTCGGCACGGTGCATTTGCAGCCCACAGTTAATTAGAGAAACAAAGAAAAAGAAGTCAGGATAATGCTCTCCCACAACTCCATGAAAGGTGGAGTTTACAGTGGATCAAATGTCCAGCAGATGACTCAAATATAGCCATTGGATATCCACCATTAAAGACGTGGATGCAATGAACACCGTTGTATAGACATCACTCAATCCAACACATTGATGGGAAGTTAAAAAAAAATTAAATAAAATGGACAATTTAGTCACATCGACAGATATGCCTCTATCCACATAAACTCTTTGTGAACTCTAACTTTGAGCTAAAACCTCAATATCTAATCTGTACAGATGTATCATGTACCTGTACGTTGTTTAGTTTAAAAAAAAGTATATATATATATATATATGGAGGGATTTCATAGGAAAGTTAGGATAGTATAGAAATGCTTGGTCCGTGGATGTGTCGGAGACATCTCGATGTAAATCAAGTAGGGAGACTGAGCTCAAGCGTTACTTGTCACCACACAGGGGATGGTGCTGTGTTAATTAGATAGGGATTAAGACCAATTTTCCCCAGTGTGTAATTGCCCCCTGTGACCTTTCCTACGTTTTTGTATTTACAAGCCCGCCATGAAAGAAGTGCATTTTTATGACAACAACAACAACAACAACAACAACAAGAAGACAGCTACATGTCCAAAAAGGTGAGAAGCCCCACCTTCCCAGGTTTGGTGCCAAGCCACGCCCGGAGGTGGATGATTGATGGGCATGACGTGAGATGGGAGAGTTTTTTTTGGTTTGGTTGTTGGTTGAGAGGGACACTATCAGAGACTGAGCAAGGAGATGGAGTGCAAGAACAGGGCATTACGTCTGGCTTCCCTTGACGCATGAAGATGACGGCACGATTCTCATATTCGTGCTGAGATGAATTGGCTTGTGTGGTGGAACAAGACACTGGGCATTGACTCTTGGCTGGTCGTGAGAGATGGACCTCGAAACCTCGTGCATATCACTGAAGCGATGGCGCCATTCTGCAAAGCCTCAGCAAGCGCGATCAACTAGGAATCCGCTCGGCGGTTGGTGAGCCCTGGCATTGAATATCACCTCAGGAATTACTTCAAGTAGTTTCCCACCCAGAGAGTGGCTCAGCACCATTTTAGGCACATCGACCCGTGCAGGACAAAGCGCATCGATCCCAAAGTTCAATAGGGTGGGGGGAGGGGGGGGGAGATGAACATAACAACCCAGACCCATGACAATATACACAATGTTGAGGCTCGTATAAGAGCGAACACACAATGTATAACAAGGGGAGCAGGAGACAGGAAGGATGGGAGAGGGAAGCAGAAAATAATGGGGAAAAGACGCATGAGAAGATCTGTGGAAGAGAGTGGGATGGGGCGGGGTACATGGGGTAAATAAAGTGGACACCACAGGGACTTTCAGGAAGGAAATCAGGGTAATTGTAGGAGGTGGGTTTGGGTGCATTAACAGGGGTAGAAAAAGATCATGGTTTTGGATCGGGGAAGAAAAGAGATGGTGGCAAATAGCTATTTTGAAGACCTGGAGGGAACAGTGGGATTGAAGAGAATGGGAGTTTGTTCCAAAGGCAGGAAAGAGAGAGGAACGAAAGGGTGAAGGTGAGCAGTGATTCTTCATTTTGGTAGTTTTACCAGAAGGGAGTTGCTGGTGGACTTTAAGCACCCTGCAGAAAATTTGGGGGGGGGGGACAGAGTGGGGGGTGGGGCAAGGCCAGAGAGTAGATGGAAGAAGACAAAGACCACCGATCTGCCTGCGATGAGAGAGTGAGAGACCCAAAGACTCAGCCTCATCGCAGAGATACCAATGATCCTAAAAGTCTTGGTTTCCACAGCATGAAGCCGAGAAAGGTGAGAGGCAAAAGCACCAGCTCAGAGGGGTGAGCAGTACTCCATCAGGCTGCAGATGAAAGCTTTGTACATGATCAGGAGCTCAGGTGTGCCAAGGAAGGACTTTGCATGATGGAGGATGCCCAGTCGGCGACTGGCTTTGAAGGCGAACTAGGAAATGTGGCTTTCCCAGGAAAGATCATAGCAGATAATGAGACCCAGAAGCTGAAATGAAGACTTCAAGAGGATTGTTGAGAAAGTAGATGGGGTGGGGGGTTGTTCCAGACAGTCCTCTTGGAGACACAACGTCGTGAGTGTGAGATTTGTCAGGGTTGAAAGACATGTTCCAAGTGTTGGACCAGCTTATGATTTTATCCAGCCAGTGGAGATTGCCTTGGATACCATAGGAAGAGTTTTGTGAGCAGGGCAGGGTGCCAAACTGTATCGAAAGGACGCGATTTGTCTCGGGAAATGGCTCTGATGTCACATCTGGAATTTAGGGAGAGCAGGAGCAGCAAGTCCAGGGTAGAGTGACCTGGTCTGAATCCAAATTGATGATTGGAAATCAGGCCATTTGAGAAGAGGAAGGATTTAATGTCTGAAGCGATGATGGATTCCAAAACCTTGCTGATGATTGGGAGAAGGCTGATTGGTCTGTAGTTGCAGGGATCTGTTTTTGTACCTTTTTATGCAGGGTAGTAGTGTTTGCTGATTTCCAAGCAGATGGCAGATGACTTTGAGCAAATGAGAGGGTGAATAGAACAGAGAGAGGGTGAGCAAGAGCAGCAGAGCAGGTTTTTAAGACATGTGGGCTGATGCCGTCTGGACCGATTGCAGAATCTGAGTCGAGGTTTGACAGCAAGCTCTCCACCTTGTCAGGAGAAAAGGACACAGAGTCCAGGAACAGCTGGGTGTGACTGGATAAGGTGGGTACAGAAAGCGATGGGTTTCGGACACAAGATTTAGAAGCAAACAAGGAGTTTAGGCATTCAGGGTTTTTGAGAAAGGTGAGAGGGAAGCTTTGAGAGCAGGCATGGTCAAGGGGCAGGAGGGCGATGGGAGAGGTAGGGAGAGAGGAGGGATGAGACTTGGTAGTGGTCTGTTGAAGAAGGAAGCAGGCAGGGGGAGGTACAAGATTTAAGGTGTTGGGAAGAGGGAGGGATGTGATGAGAGGAAAAAGAGCATGTTTGAGATGTTGAAGAGTGGACAGAGATAGAGAGATAGAGAGATAGAGAGATAGAGAGATAGAGGGATAGAGGGATAGAGAGATAGAGAGATAGAGAGATAGAGAGATAGAGAGATAGAGAGATAGAGAGATAGAGAGATAGAGAGATAGAGAGAGATAGAGAGAGATAGAGAGAGATAGAGAGAGATAGAGAGAGATAGAGAGAGATAGAGAGAGATAGAGAGAGATAGAGAGAGATAGAGAGAGATAGAGAGAGATAGAGAGAGATAGAGAGAGATAGAGAGAGATAGAGAGAGATAGAGAGATATAGAGAGATATAGAGATATATAGATAGAGATAGAGATAGAGATATATCTGTTACATTAGAATGGCGCCCACAAATGTTAGAACACAGTTTGGGACACCAGAGGAGCTGATACTAAAGAAGAAGACAGTGAGGAGGTATGAAGAGATTAGGGTGAGGGTCAAGTTGGGAGGGGTAAGGAGAGGGTATAACAGGTAATGAGGTATATTTAACGAAGTGGGATGAATTGTCAATCAAGTTCGAAAAAAATAAAAAAAGGACGATTGATAGAATATGAACATGCTTGCAAACTGGAATGAAATTTTTTTTAAGTGAAAGACGTTTAAGACATTATGTGAATGATGCAACAAGGGAGAAGTAAGAGAATGGAGCAAAGAAACATTGCAACTGTTTGACTTTTTAGACAAGGGATGAAGGAAAGGTCAAACTGAAAAGTCTTTTGAAGAAATAGAAGAGTAGTGAATTATGATACAATACAGAGAACCACACATGTGAAAGAGGAAGTTGAAACATTTTAAGAGACTATATATAACAACAAAAAAAAATTTGATGAAGATCAGGTAAAGGAAAGGTTGAAGAAGAAGATGGTGAAGGTGTATGGCAAATGTGGATCAGCTAAAGTAGAAGGAATATGGTAGGTCAGTAAAAGTTACAGGAAGAAGGGGTAGATAAATCACGTGGTTGCGGGAGAAGGTGCAAGGTGAGAAGGGAAAAGGGGTTTTTTTGTTGTTGTATTTTTTACATTTTAAGACATGAAACAGAGGGTATAGTTGAGAGGTATAGGAGGAGGGTGGAGGGAAAAGTGGAGAAAATAAAAACTGATGGTAATAAGGAGAAAATACAAATAAACACCATCGTGCACCGAGACGGGAAGACACGTGGGCCTCAAGGAAACCCGATATGACAAAATGGACGAAAACTCACCAAATAGCACAAGTTTTGAAACAAAACCAAGAAAAAGAGCAATCGGAGATTGCAGACCCTCGCCAGGACTTGTTTTGTGTGGCGTTTGTTTGGCACTTTATAAATGCTGGCAGTGACTCGTTCAACCATTTCAGAGATGATTTTTGAAGGTTATTAATTTATTTCTTTTTCAACAATATGGCTGCCGAATCACGTGACCGATGTCGTGAAAAAAAAAATTGTGGACCATTTTATCCCGAGATGACCGTCAATTTTATACTGATCGGATTTAGCATGCTAAATATTCAATTATGACGTCATAACGAAGGCACCTATGACGTCATTAAAAAAAACCTCATTCCCCATGAGGAGTACTTGTGGTGTGCCAAGTTTCAATTTTTACCCTGGTGCGGTTTCAGAGACAGAGGTCCAAAATGTCGTTTTTTCCAATATGGCTGCCACACAACGTGACCTATGACGTCATAATTATCATTAAAACATTCTACATGAGTAGTCGCACCAATGGTGAAAATTTCGTCTCAATCGAACAAGCGGTTGCGGAGAAACACGAAGGTTCTGTGGAGACAGACAAATAAGCAAATGGAAAAAACAAACAACAAAAAAAAAAAACTCAGTGACATCTTGGCAAAACAGCACAAAGTAGAATGGCATTCGGTGGAGCGCATACCTCTGCCAGGTGGAACAGTTCACGTTTTGTAGTTGAATTCAACGACCTGACATGTTCAAATGTCAGGTCTCTTCAAATTTCAAGTCAATCGGATGAAAATTGAGGATTTTAGAGAATTTGGCTCAAATTGCCCTTTTGGCCTATTTTGACCAGTTGGCCTATGTTTACCTTAAAATTAGTAGATGGTTGAATTCAGTGACCTGATATGCAAATGCTCTTCAAACTTAAATTTAATTGGATTAAAATTGAGGATTTTAGAAATTTGGCCGATGTTGACCTTTTGGTTGATGTTGACCTTTTTGCCGATGGCGACGACAAAAATAATAGGTGTTTGAATTCAGCGACGTGACATGAAAATGCTCTTCAACTTTCAACTCAATTGGATGAAAATTGAGGATTCTAGAAAATTTGGCTCAAATTGGCCTATGCAGTTTTGGTCGACCTAATCTTATGAAACTTCAATGCGGGGTCGGCGCCGTTTAACTGAAAATTTCAGAAAGATCGGTTGAGCGGTTTGGGCTAGAGCCGAGCGGACAGATAAACACACAAACAAACAAACAAACGTAGGCGATAAACATACTTGTCAATTTTTTTTTTGATTTGCCAAGTAACAAATGGACCCAAATGCAATACTTCAGCGAGGGTAACCAGGAACACAGTAAACATGGAGGCAACAAAATAAACAGTCAAAACGTGACAAACGACCGGAAACTTACCTTTGAGAAAGTCTGCAGAGACCCCGAGAGAGAACCAACCGTCACTCAAAAACCAGAACCACAATCCCTACCTCAATAACATTGTTACCTGACATGACCTCTGACCTTTAACCTCTAATGGATTCAACTTTGCATCATATATACCAAGTTAGGTCAAAATCCCATCACTGGTTCACAAGTTAGTACGGTAACAATTTACATGCAACGGGACCTTTGACCTTTCAACCCTATAATTTAATCAGTTCATCTTTACGTCATTGTACATACTTGTACCAAATTTGACTTTGATCCTTTCAGCCTTTAGGTTATCGCGGAAGGACGGACAGCTGAACGGACAACACAAAAACACAATTCCTCCGGTGACTTCGTCAGCAGAGGCATAAATAACAGACCGCCAGTTCCAAGGAGCATTGAGCAGCATTGACTAGTCTTGTGAACCGACGAGAAAGTGTTACCGATGAACAGGGAAAGTGTGATAAGGTACCCTGGAAGAAAGGTCACTATTCAATATGACTATCAGAGATTGCAAGCCAAAAACAAACAAATAAATAAATAACCACAATCAGTTTTTCTTCATTCAGAATAAAAGTAGCACATGATTATAGCGAGTCGAGATGCTACAAATCCGATCAGAACGAGTTCAAAACTCATTGGTGGAGGCAAAGTAGTGTTATTAATCTGGCAGCCATGGGCACACAACATTCAGGTCCCCTAAGCTTAGTTATCTCAATAAGTATGTGTTTATAGATAGGGTCCCCTACCTGTGTCTAACGGGAATTACATGTGTGCGCTGCGGAGTTTCTTTTACAACAAATCTCCTTCACTTCACTTCGCACACCGACGCCATTGCGCACGTGCGTTCGGCCACGTACGTGGCGGAGATTTCCATCGCCTCGGACCGGGACTCCGCCCAGGAAGGCAGGGGCGTGCCCCTTGTCTAATCACGCCACAGAAGGCGACTTTCCCACGACACGCCAGCCAATGAGGGTTGAGATGGCCACAGAAGGCGACTTTCCCACGACACGCCGGCCAATGAGGGTTGAGATGGCCACAGAGCTACTTTCCCATGACGTCCCATCCAATGAGGGTGGAGATCGCCTCAGATGGTGATTTTCTCACCCCGGAGGAAAAAGGAATATAAAGGAACGCCAGGCTGGGAGCGGGCGGTGGTTGTCATCGTCGTCTTGGGGGTCGCGGCTCTTTGTGCTGGCTGGTTCGTCTGGTCCTGGGTCATAGTCATCTCTGATCTTCTCCTTGGTCTTGGTCGATTGGTGCGTGGCCGGTTGGAGAGCGCGGTACCTGGTGCTTGGAGCGGCATCGTGTTTCGGGTTCAAGTCCCGCCGAACCGGATCGTCAAAGGCCATACGAGGTGGACAGGTCCAAGCACAGGCTCTGGTCTCCAGCTCACCTTTCCTCGAGCTGGAAGCCTTCAATAAAGACCCGATGGGGTCCATTTCTTTGTGTGTGTGTCTGTGTGTGGGCCCGTCTTCAAGAAGAAATGTGCAAGTGCTTTCTTTTGCTCATTGTACATTACATTTCTTATTCAGATAACTCTGCTCTTTGTGTGCTTCCCTCCCCGATTATTATTAGAAATACATTTCCCTATTGTTGAATGTCCCAGCTCGTTCCCTGTAATTTCTTTCACTGGCTTAGCACGGTGCGTGTTGAGAGATAGCGAGGGTAAATTGTTCATTTGGTCCGGCGCGGCTCTGGTAACTCCGCTCGGTTACGCCGGATCAGAGTCGTTACCTGTGACTCACATCGGACAGAGTTGGCCGAGGGTGTGGTTCCCCGGTAGTTAGACTGTGTGGGTATTTAGGTATATTGAAATGAGGCAATTAACCCTATCCCACGCCATCGAATTCTTGACCATTCACGGTCCTGTAAGGAACCCGTGCCTTTCGGACTTATCCTAGGGTAACGATCTGAATTCCGGGTGTTCAGTGGAGCCGACTCTACTGCTCCATCTAGCGGTCGTGCTCGCCACCGAAACTCGGCCCCACAACAGTATGAAGGGGCGATGAACGTTATTCGCATTACAATTCCCCAAAACCCAAATCTGGGGAAAAACAAATCAACATGCAGTTCAGTCGACCAAATCCACCAGGTCCAACACAAAAGGGGAGACTCTCTCTCCTTCCTTTGTTGAGCGCTGGAAAATCGAGGAAGGAATCGTTTTGTCCTCTTGCAGCGAATGATCAACCAGGAATGGCCTGATTCCTGTAAGAAGCATTTTCTAGTTGGAAGTTTATGTATTGCAGCAACATTGATAAACTGCAACGTGGAAACTGCTTGAACGAGAACGGCACCTCGGTGGAGCACATACCTACCAGGCTGAACAGTTTACATTTTGTATCCAACTGCTAGGTTAGATCTGCATCCGGACCTGAACCAAAACCTAATTGGCTTGTTCCTGTCACCCACCAACTCGTCCATCTAGTTTTGTCATATCCCATCCAAAACCATTTGAGATATCATGCTATATTGTGTTTCTGGCCCCATCTCATAATGGTGAAGAATCACCGAAAATTATAGTCTCCAGGTCCAGATCTTCACCAAAAATTCAATTCGTCCTCATCACACGCCCAAGCCGTCCACAGTTTCGTCCAAATCCGTCCATAACCGAGATATCCTGCTCACAGACAGACAGACAGACAGACAGACAGACAAAACAGGGGTGAAAACATAACCTTCGGTGGCAGAAGTAATTATGCACAACAATTTAATTACATGGGTTATGGAGAGGTTTTCCATTTTCCGGGACAGAAGCTGAAAAGGCCAATAAAAGCCTCAATTCTACATGAAGCATCATACGAGTAAAACCACAAATTAAAGCAACAACCCAGAAGCTTCGTCACCACTAGCTGCTATCGCTGCTAGTAGAGCAGCACAGCCCTGGTGTCGCGAAACGGTCGGAATCATTCCACGGCCTGATTCACAACACCAGCTGCAGCGCAGCTCCTTTTGTCGATTTTGCAGCATGGTGTCCAATATGGCACAAAAAATAATAATAAGAAGAAGTTTCATCTGAATCGACAGATTTCGCTCCTTACTAAGATAAATCGTTTTGTGCTAAAACTCAGAAAATAATTCATATTTTCATGGAGGAATCAGTCAATTGCAACTTCATAAATAAGCTTTTTTTTCAAGGTAACCTAAAAAAATTTTGTTGCCATCAAGAGAATAAACTCTACTCGCTCATGTACTGGTTTATCCCATCCCACCATCTGTGGCTATCCTTTCAATCCTCTCGAGTCTAGACTCTGGTACACACAATACTGTGGAAAGGCCACTTCCTGTACTACATAAACGACCTGTCTGGCAATCCAACATTAGTCGGACTACTCGCTGATGCCATAATCGATATGACCATTCAAACATTGAAAGGTACTCAACTACAAGTTGACCAAGTTTTCTGCATGGGCTATTGACTGGATGATGGAACTGAACACCCAAAAGCACCAAGTGCATCAGTGTTACCAGAAAATGGACCGGTGTGGAACACCAGCATACCCTGAACAATATGATGTTGGAGTCTGTGACGCGAGAGAATCTTCGCTGGATATCTCTTCAACAACAAAGAGAAAACCTCAGATTGGTTATGAACAATATAGATAACCTGGTCACCTTTGACAACGAGCCAGACATCACTCCTGTAGTAAGACGAACAAGGCAAGTGCGTGTACATGGTTAGCAGATTCCAGAACCGAGGACCTATTATTATACATTCCTTCTTCCCGAGGATTGTGAAAGCATGGAATAGCCAACCCCTTGAAGTGATGAAAAGAGTCTGCAAAGGCCTTTTGTCTACACTTGAGAGGCTAAGTTTCCAATAACAACTCAGTTCCACACACCCTGCACTTTACCATCATGGTGCACACGCACATGCAAGTTCTGCAAAAATATTCTGGATTGAAGGAGGTAGACTAATCAGAAGAATCACTCCCATCTAAAAGGGTGCAAAACAGATCCTCAACTACAGAGCAGCAAGCTTTCTTCCAATAATAAGCAGTCATGGAATCTATCATTGCTGCCATTGGCTTTCCTCTTTTCACATAACCTGATATCTTACCAGTTTGGAATTTGGCCTGGTCACTCAACTTAGAACATGCTGCTGGTACCCTCAGCAATAGCTGGTGGCCCTAAATCTGAAACAAGAGGCCAGGGACATCTACCTGGACACATCAGAGGCATTTGACAGTTACATCCTGCTCTGCTTGCTAAGTTTGCCTCAAGGCATAAAAGGCCGCCATCATACCTGGCTTTCCGATTTCCTCCACCCATGGTCAACACGTTGCTATCAATCAAATCTTCTCTCCTCGTTGAAGCTAGAGTGCTCCAAGGCAGTGTCTTCGGCCCAATCTCGTTCCCAGTCAACTCGCATGCAATCAGCATCTGCATCACTGCTGATCTAGAATTGACAAGATACTAGAATGATAAATGGAACATTCAGTGGCATAATGGCAAGCACCCACTCTGAGCTTGGGAGGTCAATGGTTCGATTCTGACTCGTACGTTCCTTGTTTGACACTTGGCAATTTAAAGAAGAGAGAGCAGAGATAAACCCCAAAGGTTGGCATCCATGGAGAGAAGGAAATTCCACCCTAATTACTATATATATATATATATATATATATATATATATATATATATATATATATATATATATATATATATATATATATATATATATATATATATATATATATATATATATATATATATATATATATATATATATATATATATATATATATATATTGTTGCGGATTCGCGCCCGCCGGCGTGCGAACGGCCACGTAACTCGAATCGCGGCACGTCGCCCACCGGATGGACAATCCCGTCGTGACCCTCTCGGACTAACGCCGGGAACTAGTCACGGGTGGGCCTTTCGGCCTCACCACGATCGTGCCAATCGGCCCCCGCGTGGGATAGGGTTGCTCGCCAAATTCGACCGACCTAAGTACCCACACAGAGGGTAGACCGGGCGACCGTACCTCGCGCAGGTCGACTTCGGACACGGGCCACTTTAAGCGACCCGTTCCGTACTATCGGGATAACCGAGCGGTGTTATCGTCGGCCTCGACGGTTCGATTAATTATCGGGCGTTTTAGCCCACGACCAACCCTTTACGTGAAGTAAGATGGAGATTCAATAAAGGAAAAGACGAAGCGAAACGGGAAAACAGTTCAACATGAAGCACATTTATTTCGCGATGAACGGAAAGCACACATATACAATTACACCAAAAGCAAATGTAAAAGAAGAAACACAATAATACACAAAAAGCAAATGCAACAATGCAGATCTAACCGACTACCGAGCACACGGCAACACTTATACAATTTTACTTCACAGACGGCGCCGACAACACATACACTCAAAGCAAAAGAAAAGGACCACCCTCAAGGATGAGGAGGGGAGGCGGGCCTGGGGCCGAGACCGCGTCGGGCCTACCCGTCTGATGATGAGCCGCAAGATGGCGGTGGCGCCCCGACTCCGCGGGCCTCGCGGACAGTGTCTGGTAGGGGGTGGGAACGGGGCCCCCTTCTCGCACTATCTCAGCGCGGGGGGAAACAGGAGGGGGTTGTTGATGCTCGGGGGAAGGAGGATATCTCCCTGTCTCGGGTCCCGCGACGAGCGTCTCCACCACGACCTCGGTCGCGCCGCCGGCCTCTCCCTCCGCAGCTCCCCGACTCCGACACGAGCACCCCCTTGACCGCCTTCGCCGCCGCCACCTCTCCACAGCTCCGTCCAACCGCCCTCTCCGTCTCCTCTCTTGACTCGTCCCAACTCTTCACTGGCTCCGAACTCTTCACTCTCTCCCCTCCGAACTCTTCACTGCCTTGACTGACGAACGCAGCCCCTTATATGCCCCGTGGCCTCGCTCCTTCACCTTCGACCCTTCACCTCTAACTGGCTCCCCATTGGACCGAGGAAAAGTGGGCGTGAATGCTTTTTGATCCATGAATTTGCATATAGCGATATTACTCCAACGCACCTGGAGGCGGGGCCAAATCGCCCCACGCTCGCCGATAGGACGGAACAGAAGTGGGCGCGAGTCGTTTTTGATCCGTTTTCTTCGGAAAGGCCGGCGCTTTTGCACCCCTGCTCAGTGCGCGCCCTGCACGAGTCCAGTATCGGTGCCCACAAGCGGCGTGGGAATGACGGTGATGCGATGGTTGCGAGGGCGAGTTGTGACGGTAAAGGTCGTGGCTGTTGTTGTGAAGCGGCGTTGCGGTTGGTGGTTGTTGTGTGATGGCTGTTGAGACGTGGTTGGTGGTGGTAGTAATGGCGGCTGGTCCAAAATAAAGATAGTAAAAGAAAAACAGCTATCTAAAAGGGTCGCAGCCCGCATGAATGACATTTATTCCCTCTACACAACGGGTTTGGGCCTAACTACACATATACTTACAGAGATATCTCACCTAAAGGACCTGAATGGTGGTATGCGAATTTCGTCAACCACAACAATATATATATATATATATATATATATATATATATATATATATATATATATATATATATATATATATATATATATATATATCTGTCTCACCTTGTGGCTCTGGATGGATCAAACGAACCCACCTATTTCTAAACAGCCACTTGGAGATTCAATCTCTTGAACTCATTGGCTTCGATAAGCCATGACCTCTCTTGGGCCGACAGGAAAGGTCACGGCTTAAGGCCGAGAGGTTAGAGCGGCTCGCCTTGGGAGGCTAGGTTGGCCCCCAAAGCTAGCTGCAGATTTTGGCATCCTTCATCATTTCAAGCAATTCCTCAAAAAAAAAAAAACCTATTCACAGCCTTAAAGGCCTTTGTCAGTAGCTCGATGAACTGATGTCCCACTTCACATCTCTCCTGGAATCACTCAAGCTCTCAACGTTGGTGAAATGTCCCACAAAGACAAAAACAAGTCCTGTTACTCTCACATCGCAGACAGATCAGGCTGCATCTGCTTCATCTCTCCACCAGTCTAGCTGCATCTACTTAAGTCTCCAACTCTCCCAGCTACTCCAGGATGCCAGTTGTTTTTTTTTTTTCTTCCAGTTAACCCCCTCTTAAACTTCCAAACTCCAGGCTTACCACACACAAGCTTATGTTCCTCTGTTCTCCCATTTGTGGAGCCACCTTCCTGAGTCTTCAATCCAACTCTTCCATCCAGGACACCAAGCAGTCAATTTTCTTCCATCTCCTGACATCCCCACACCGACCTGTGATCTTTACCCCCATTAACCCTACACTTTATGCTCAGCTTGTAGGACACTGTGGCTCCTTAATTCTTTCCTTTTCCTGTTCATTTTCATTCATTCATTCCCTTGTTCATTTTGTCAAACTGTTGTTCCATTGCCCATTCGTTTCCCTTTTACCCTCAATCAACTCCTTTACATGAGCCTCGATGTTGCATTTAAAATATTTTTTTTTCCTCGATGAGACACAATGTAATGCCCCGTCTGAAGCATCAACGCAGCAGTTTATAGTCTGGTCGGTCATCGATCCCAGACAAAACAACTGCTCCATTGTTTTTGGACAAGGTGTACTGCATATCAAAATATTTCCTTGGAAATTACAATTGCACGTTGAAACGTATTCCTCGGACTATCGTGATCTCGTTTGCAATACTTTTTGAATATCCCTCTTACAAACATCTTGTACGCTGAGAATTCATGGCACATTCATATTAGATGCTTTTTGCTGATTGGCCAAACACAGATTGCGTTTTGTCATTACACGATGTCATTGTGACGCAACCCCTCGAGGTCGGTCTTTATTACCTCCACCACCGAAGATGGAAGATGGTTATGTTTTCACATGTCTTGTTTGTTACTTGTGAAAATCGAAGATTTTTCAAGTATATTGTCTGTGTGTCTGTGTGTCTGTCTGTCTGTCTGTCTGTCTGTCTGTCTGTCTGTCTGTCTGGCGGTGTCACTTAAAGGTCAACAAATAAGTCAAATTTCTAAAATCCTCGATTTTCATCCAATTGACTTGAAATTTGAAGAGGATTTGCATATCAGGTCAATGAATTAAATGAAGTATTTTTGAGGTCACGTCAGGTCAGGTCAGGTCAGGTATGGGAGCATGCACCGAAGTAGCGCGTCGCTGCGACGACACCTCAGCACCACCCCGACACACTCTCCCGCAATCTGACCCGGGAAGGTTACCCCGTGGTTTCCCTCCTATCATCAAAGATTGGGGGTCCTTAAGGCTTTGCCCCAATCCCGTCATCGGGTGAGTTGCCCTGCCGATGGCAGCAGCACAGGAGGTACTCTCACAGAGTGGGTTTTCAGTTTTATTTTTGCTTTATGTACACTTTGCGGAATGAAGAGTTTTTTTTACGGTGGCTGGAGTGCAAATCCTGCCACCAACCTCCTAATAAAAAGTAACCCAAATGCAGGACGACGTCTGCAGATAGTTGGGTACTGGATATGGATGGTGGTTTGCTCACAAGGAGCTCCTCCGCCCTTTGACAGGTCAACATAGGGCAAAAAGTCGACGTAGTCATTTCTAAAATTGTCAATGTTCATCCATTTGACTTGAAATTTGAGAGGATTTGTGTATTTTGTCATTGAATTCAACCACCAATTATTTTTTAAGGTCCAATTTGTTTTATGGATTTCACCAGTATCTTGCAATGCACGACACCTTTGTTTGTGAGCAGTATATCCCAAAGTTGTGTACGGATTTGGATGAAATTTGGTTGACACGTTCGGTGTGACAAGGCCGAATTGATTTGATATTGGTGAAGATCCGGATCTGGCTACTAGAATTTTTTTCTCGCCAAGTGATTCTTCACCATCGAGAGATAGGGCCAAAAAACCATATTTAGCACGATATTTACCTCCACCACCAAAGGTGAAGGTGGTTATGTTTTCGTGTGTGTGTGTGTGTGTGTGTGTGTGTGTGTGTGTGTGTGTGTGTGTGTGTGTGTGTGTGTGTGTGTGTGTGTGTGTGTGTGTGTGTGTGTGTGTGTGTGCGCGTGCGCGTGCGCGTGCGCGTGCGCGTGCGCGTGTGCGTGCGCGTGCGCGTGTGCGTGTGCGTACAGGAGATCTCAAAAAGTCGTGGACGGATTCGGATGAAATTTTGTGGACAGGTTCGGTGTGTGACAAGGTCAGGTCAGGTATGGGAGCATGTGCCAGAACAGTGCGTCGCTGCGTCCACTTTCTGCGGTACTCCAGGGGCCTCCGTCTGGCCATCCCCCAGGCAGATGCCAGGCCCATCCCCATCTCCTTGAGATGATGGTCAACCTGCTGCAACCACGAGGCACGTGGTCGGCCCACTGGCCTCCTCCAAGGAGGCCAGTGGGCCGACGTGTGACAAGGACGAACCGATTAGATTTTGGTGAAGATTCCGATCCGGATCAAGATCAGACTACGAGAATTTTTAAAGTTATTCTTCACCATTGGGAGATAGGGCCAAAAAAAAAACAATATATCGCATGATATCTCAAAAATGTATTGGGCCCGATATGTTCTCATGCATCAGGCATTGTGTGGTGATGGTATGTGCTCTACCGAGTAACCTTCTACTGGGTGTCCCCAAAGTCACCTTGGGATTTAGAGATTAAATAACATTTCTGTTTTAAAAAAAAAAATTTATGATTATTTTTTATACCAAAAGAAAATTTACAAAATGGAGATAAATTTGCTGTATCTATGAAAAATGATGCAGCTTAGATGTCCTCCATTTTCGGCTTCGCAGAGACGGGCTTTTTCGACAGCATTTTCCATGACAGCGGACAATAACTCTGGCCGCAGCCCTCGAATTTCTGCACAGATGTAGTCCTTGAGCTGCTGAATTGTATGGGGCTTATTGATGTATACACGCTCCTTTACATAACCCCAAGGAAAATAATCGGGAGGCATCAAATCAGGAAAACGAGATGGCCAATAAATTTCTGAATTTCGCGAAATTATTCGGTGTCCAAAAATTTGCCTTCGAAGCTCCGCCGTGGCTCGTGCCGTGTGGGCAGTGGCTCCATATTGTTGAAACCACATCTCAGGTTTATCCTTCACTGCAGGACACACAAAATTCTCGAGCATGGCTCGATACTGCTCACGAGTGATCGTCGTTGCACTGCCATCGGCATTTTCAAAAAAATAAGGGCTGATAATCCTTTCTGACATAACACCACACCAGACAGTGCATTTGAGAGGATGCAACTCACGTTGATGAATAGCCCTAGGACCCCCAGAACCTACAGTTCTGCTTATTCACAAAACCGTTCAAATGGAAATGAGCTTCGTCGCTCATAATCAGTTTATGAACAAATTCGTTTTCTTCAATGACCAACCTCTGAATTCGGACCGAGTCATTTAAGCGTTGTCGATGATCAGTCGGTTTCAAGTTTTGCACCAATTGCACTTTGTATGTGTACAGGTGTAAATCATTCCTTAGTATGCGATAAAGTGACATCCGAGACATCCCCAACTGGTCAGAACATCTGCGGATCGATGTTCCTGGTTCTTCTTGAACACTGTCCAGTGCACATTTACGATAGATCTGCGAACGGACTGAACGTGGTCTTCGAGATCGTAGCAAGTCACTTACTGACCCATATTGCTGAAAACGTTGAATCAACCGACGAATCATGAAATCTGAAGGTGGTTTTCTGGCATTGAAGTGTCGGCAGTATGCTCTTTGGCTGAGAATAATTGATCGATGAAATTTAAAATAAAATTCCACGATTTTGGTTCTTTGTTCAATTGTGAATTTTTTTCCAGGAGTAATTTCAAAATGTTAATCTAAATTCTGAAAAGAAAACAAAAACAAATTATTGAAAAACAGAAATGTTATTTAATTTCTAAATCCCTAGGTTACTTTTGGGACACCCTGTGGTTTGTTGATGGATTAAGATTGCACAACATGTTCACCATTTGTAAAATGATGAGATTTAATGTTGTTTTTTTTTTAAACGTTTCGTAATTAAGCCAAGTCAAGTGTAGTCATAAAGATCAAACATAAAACCCCCTCCACTGTTTTGGGACCAGGAACCAGGTATAACGCCACCAATTCCCACATGGATTTTGACTAACAGGACATAGGTACCAGCCTGTGTGGTCCACGTGAGCAGATGTGGAGTGAGCCAGGACAATTATAATTACAAGTACAAACCCGTCTTCATCCCTTCCCTCTCCAAACGACGCCACAACAAAAACTCTGCTCGCGAGAAGGCCGAATGCCTCAATTCTGTGTTTGCTTCCAAATCTTGCGCGCTTAACCCCTATCCCTCTCTCGATACCTACCCTACCCAATGGCACCCAACTGCTCCTGGACTGTGTGGCTTTTACACCGATGAAGGTGGAGAATTTTCTGGCGACTGACTGACGGCATCAGCTCACCTGCCATGAAAAACTGTTAAAAAATCTGCTGCTCTTGCACTTCCTTTCTGGCCTTTTCACCCTATCATTTGTGCTCAGTCATCATCCATCTGCTTGGAAATCTGCCATCACTGCACTACATTAAAAAAAAGGAACAAAAAACGAACTACAGACCTATCAGCTTACTTCCAATTACCAGCAAGGTCCCAATCCATCATCACAAGTGATAGAAAGTCCATCCTCTTCTACACCAACGTAATCTCAGATCACCAATTTGGTTTCAGACCGGATCACTCCACCTTGGGCATGCTGCTTCCACTCACCCAACAATGGATGCAAGCCCTCAATGTCAGACACATCAGGGCCATCTCTCTGGACACATCACATGATTTTGATACAATGTAGTATCCCACCTTGCTCTCCAAACTCTGCCTACAGCATCCGAGGTGAACTCCATTGTTGGCCAAGTGATATATCTATATCGATATCTCTATATACATCTCTATATATATCTCTATATATCTCTACATCTCTCTCTACATATCTCTCTCTATATATCTCTCTCTATATATCTCTCTCTATATATCTCTCTCTCTATATATCTCTCTCTATATATATATATCTCTCTATATCTCTCTCTATCTCTCTCTATATATATATATCTCTCTATATCTCTCTCTATATATATATCTCTATATATATCTCTCTATCTCTCTATATATATCTCTCTCTATATATATCTCTCTCTATATATATCTCTCTCTATATATATCTCTCTCTATATATATATATATCTCTCTCTATATATATATATATCTCTCTCTATATATATATCTCTCTCTATATATATCTCTCTCTATATATATATATCTCTCTCTATATATATATATCTCTCTCTATATATCTCTATCTCTCTCTATATATCTCTATCTCTCTCTATATATCTCTATATATCTCTATATATCTCTATATATCTCTATATATCTCTATATATCTCTATATATCTCTATATATCTCTATATATCTCTATATATCTCTATATATCTCTCTCTATCTCTCTCTATCTCTCTCTATCTCTCTCTATCTCTCTCTATCTCTCTCTATCTCTCTCTATCTCTGTCTCTCTCTCTCTCTCTCTCTCTATCTCTCTCTATCTCTCTCTATCTCTCTCTATCTCTCTCTATCTCTCTCTATCTCTCTCTATCTCTCTCTATCTCTCTCCCCCACTCTATCTCTCTCTATCTCTCTCTCTCTCTCTCTCTCTCTCTCTCTCTCTCTACCTCTCTCTACCTCTCTGTATCTCTCTCTATCTCTCTCTCTATCTCTCTATCTATATATCTCTCTCTATATATATCTCTCTCTCTTTATATATCTCTCTCTTTATATATATATCTCTCTATATTTCTCTCTATATTTCTCTATTTATATCTCTCTATATATCTCTGTATATATCTCTCTATATATCTCTCTATATATCTCTCTATATATCTCTCTATATATCTCTCTATATATCTCTCTATATATCTCTCTATATATCTCTCTATATATCTCTATATATATCTCTCTATATATATCTCTCTATATATATCTCTCTATATATATCTCTCTATATATATATCTCTCTATATATATATCTCTCTATATATCTCTATATATATCTCTCTATATATATATCTCTCTATCTCTCTATCTCTCTATCTCTCGGCTCGAGTGTCCCAAGGCAGTGTTCTGAGCCCAGTCCTATTCCTAATGTCCATCAAGAATATCCGACTGAAAAATCCTCTTCATCTCTTTGCTGATGACTCCCACCCTGTGCTGTATTTATTCTTCAGATCTGGAAGAGGCTGCTGCCTGCCTTTCTGCAAGACTCGATAGAATCACAATGTGGTCAAACACTTGGAATATTTCTTCAATCCTGACAAATCTCACACACATTCTCTGAAAAGACCATCTGGTGAACCTTCCTATC